>NC_133423.1:20939125-21247500 GCF_049350105.2 Macaca mulatta
ATAAATAAATAAATAAATAAATAAATAAATAAATTTCTGAAGCGTTCTTCTAAAGTTTAGTTTACATAACAGAACCAAAATGTTACTGGGAAAAAAAAAAAACCTGTTGGGCTATGAAAGCAACAACAACAAAGTGTAATATTCAAGGTCCCCATGAGCTTTATTGATATGTTAACTTCTGATATAGTTTGATGTTTGTTCACTCCAAATATCATGAAAAAATCTCCCATGTTAGAGGTGAGGCCTAGTAGCAGGTATTTGGGTCATGGGGGCAGATCCCTCATGAATGGCTTAGTGCTCTGCTCGAAGTAGTGAGTGAGTTCTTACTCTAAGTTCGTAAAAGATGTGATCATTTAAAAGCCTATGGCACCACCCACATCCCCTTGCTCTCTCTCTCACCATGTGGCACACTGGTTCCCCTTTGCCTTCTGCCATGATTGTCAGCTTCCTGAGACCCTTACCAGAAGTAGATGCCAGCACCTTGCTTCATGTACACCCTGAAGAACCATGAGCCAAATAAACCTCTTTTCTGTATATATTACCTAGTCCATCGCTTTTATACCTTTTGGCTAAGATCAAGTATAAATTACCCAGTCCAAAGTATTCCTTTACAACAACGCAACAGACTAGCATAATTTCTATGTGCAATATTCAATTAATAGTCTTTCCTTTTTTTAATAAATTGTGAAACTAAAATTAAAAGTGGTGACAGAAATATTTAGAAATAAGCTAACAAAATATATGTTTTAGTCACTTTTTATTCCCATTTCTTATTTTGCTTGTGTTATACTGTCTCTCTTATTAAAGTGAATATGCTGTTCATTTCTTGCCAGGTGATGGGAAGAAAATAATTTCCTTTCAACAAAAAAATATGAAACCCAAGAACTTGTCTGAATATTTTAATAACCAAAATGACAAAAGATTACCTAAAAAAATTTAAATTTTGGAAATAAGCATTATCCTCAAATGTGATCTTGGAAATACAACAAATGTGCTTTTTTCTCCTTTACCAGAGAGAGCAACTGTATAATGCAAAATGAAATTTAGAGTATTTTATGAAGAATTACAATAGCTAATGTTTTTCAGAGCCTCTTTCATGAGAGCTACTGTGATAATCTACTTAAATAGCTATCCAATCTTCACAACTACTCTGGAAAATATGTAGGTATTATTATCTTTACATATAGAAAGGAAATTAAGAGAAATTAAGAAAATTTTCAGCTTATCAAACTGTTAAGTGGCAAGGCCAGAGTTAAACCTGGTCCATTTGCCTCTAATGTAAATGTTAGTACTATGGTACTATAGGAATATCTAAATTATAAATTTATCAAATATTTGGACTTTATCCTAAAATCATATGCTAAACCTTGAAAATTACACAACTAATTTGTTGTAGAAAAAGCCCATGTGAAGGCAACTGTGCATGAGCAAATATTTAGAGTGACCCTATATTAGTAAGTACATTTTTCCTAAAAACTGTAGGTAATATAAAGTGTTATAATAGAGTCTCCATCCCCAAGGAGAAAACCAATGCAAACATAATTTAGAATGAACAGTATGGGTAATAAGTCCTACAAAACATAAGCGGTAAGAATATATGAAGAAGAGGAATTAACGTGGTCTGAATTTAACAAGAAAGAGACTTCAGGGTGGAAGAGGGACTTCGCTGTGAATGGACTTACCTTGAATGGCTGCAATGTATGGGGGTCAGATTCAGGGCTTCTTAATCCAGTGTCCACAGGAACACGAGCCAGCTTCAAGGATTGTAGAAAGGCCCTGAAGTCATTTGTGAACATTTCTGAGCACTTTTCTAGGAAGAAGTCCATGGTCTTCAGCACATTTTCAATTGTGTCCATGACTCAAAAGAGATGAAGAACCTCTGAGGTAAAGAAACATGAAATGGAAATTCATGGCTGTGGCAAGATAAACAACATGGATGTGGACATGCAAGAGGTGTGTTATTGAACAGTAAGTTCACAAGTCCTTCCAGGCTCAATCTACCTCCATTTATTTCTCTGCAGGAGTATAGGGCTCCCTCCAGCAAAGAAATAATGGGAGGCAGATTGAGCCCAAGTCTTAGGAAAACTCGAATTGCAGGTCAAGGACTTGGGAAATGATTTTTACATCAGGTTTTCACAGAAGTGCATTCCATGAGGTCAATGCTTAGGAACAATTAATTTGTAATGGTTTCTAAGAAACTCTAGGGGAGAAGGGATTGTTACATATATAATCTAATTTATGTTCTTTACATAAATTAGAACATTGACATTAGTAAGTGAGAATATAGAAAATATCTATAATCCTATGACCCCGTGGTAACCACTATTCACCTTTTGGTATATATTTTTTCACACTCAACTTTTATATATCTTTTTGTACAAATATTACAGTAGATACTGTTTGGAAACTTGCCCTTCTCACTTAAAAGTAGGTCATTTCCATCACGAGAAGTATATCTTTCTACCTCATTTTAATGATTACATAGCAAACATGGCAGAGATAAACTACCTTTTTTTTATTTTTTAATTTTACTTTAAGTTCTGGGATACATGTGAAGAATGTGAAGGTTTGTTACATAGGTATACATGTGCCATGGTGGTTCGCTGCACCTATCAACCTTTCATCTAGGTTTTAAGACCCACATGCATTAGGTATTTGTCCTAATGCTCTCCCTCCCCTTGCTTCCCACCCCCTGACAGGCCCTGGTGTGTGATGTTCCCCTCCCTGTGTCCACATGTTCTCATTGTTCAACTGCCACTTATGAGTGAGAACATGCAAAACTACCATTATTTTAATCAGTCTACTGTTTTGATTGCTTTGATTATTCCTGATCTCATCAATGCTATATAAAATGATTACTGGAAACAGCCACCAAAACAAAGTTCTGGTTATGTAAGCTAAGTGAGTGCTGGAAGAAAATTGCAAGAAGCTCTTATTTTCTGAATCTATGTGCATGAGTTTTCCAGGACTATCATAACAAATTACTACAAACCAGGTGGCTTAAAACAACAGAAATTTATTCCCTCGTTGTTTTGGAGACTAGAAGTAAAAAATTTCATGTTAACAGAGTCAGGTTCCCTCTACTGGCTCTAGGAAACGATCCTTCCCTCTGCCCTCACTTCTGTTGGGAGCCAGCATTCCTTGGCTTGTAGCTTCATCCCTCCAATCTGCCTCCTTCTTAATACGGCCTTCTCCTCTGTGTGACTCTGTCTCTTCATATGATGTTTCCCTCTCTGTGTATCTTTGGGTCCAAATTTCCCCATTTCTCTTTTTATTGTAAGGAAAGAGTCATTAGATTTAGGGCCCACCCTAATCCATTATGAGCTCATCTTAACTTGATCACATTTTCAAAGACTTTATTTCTGTAAGATCACATTCGCTAGTACAGGGGGTTAGGGCTTCAACATATTAGGACAAAAGGGGGAAACAAAATTTAACCCACAATACAAGTGAACCTTAAAATAAGGGAGCATTCTAGTCATCACCAAGGCTCCTGTAGCTGAGCAGCAGCCAAAAAGACCTGGGAGCCTTGCAGCAGTAAAAGTTCAGAAATGGCCCATTCAGAGTGACTCAGAAACTGGGTTAAAGCTGACTCCGCAGGGGGCAAGATCAGTGGGCTGGACTGTGGGGAAGTGGGCACAGGGGAAGTAGGGCTGGGCTCACCCAACTACCCTGTTTATTCACCCCATCTTCACACACAAATCTCATCCATTCAGTAAAGTCCAGAGGTAGTCCCATAATGTCATCTCTTAAAATTCATCTAAGCCAGGCACGGTGCCTCACACCTGTAATCCCAGCACTTTGGGAGGCCAAGGCAGGCAGATCACCTGAGCTCGGGAGTTCAAGACCAGCCTGACCAACATGGAGAAATCCCATCTTTACTAAAAATACAAAATTAGCCGGGCATGGTGGTGCATGCTTGTAATCCCAACTACTTGGGAGGCTGAGGCAGGAGAATCACTTGAACCTGGGAAGCAGAGGTTGTGGTGAGCTGAGATCGCAGCATTTCACTCCAGCCTGGGCAACAAGAGCGAAACTCCGTCTCAAAAAAAAAAAAAAAAAGAAATCATCTAACTAACACTTACTTACCTCTTTCTTTAAATTCCTGTGGTGTGCTTCATCCATCACAACTTCATTTAAATATTATATTATAAGCTGTCTGGTCATATATTTTAATTGTCTTATCTCTTCAATAGGCTTGCAAGGTGCTTGAGATTAGATGCTGCACCTGATTTTTCTATGTCATCTCATAACAGCAACCATCTCAATGCTGGGCATTTAGGAACTCTCTGTTGCATATAAAACATCTATTGCAAAAAATAATTGTTGACTTGTCTAAGAGAGGGTGACTAAGAAGCCTCCAACAGAAGAAGCCTCCAACAGGTCCACCGCATAAGGAGCAGAGCAGGTGACCTGGAGTCTGATCTCCGGAGTCGTCACTTCTAACCTTGGAGGAAATCCACGATGGCTCTCTCACTTGTATTCATCTCCCATCTGCAGCCACTCTATAAATTACTCTCTCCATGTAATCTTTGTTTGACATTTCTCCTCCCCAAGCAGGATTTCAATCACACACTTCGAGGTTTTTTATAGAAACTAGACTCAGAACACACAAGAGGTTGCCATGAGAAGGAGCATTTGTGTGGTCCAAGCACAGCCTGCAATTTTGCACTCAATCAGCACCTAGGAGGAAAAAGCCCCGTGCATTTTAGCTGTATCATCCAGGAGTGCCAACACAGCTGCCCCATGAAGCCAGACTTCCCCTGTGAATGAATAGGCAACCTAAGACGCAATGAGTTTCCAAAGTCAGGCCTGAATACAGCCTGGATTGCTAGCAGAAACCTGCCTAGACTAATTCGCCGTCACCATTTGACTGCATTCTCTTGACTCTCAGCTAACAAAGGCATTATCTCCCAGCACTTCTAAAAGCTAAGTTGCTCTTTTAACAGCAATTATAAGAGTGCTAACAAAAAGCTAAAGATTTGGAGAATCGATGTGCTTGTTTTACTTCTAAATCATTGTATCAGATTTCCTCCTTGAATTATAATTTTATGCTGTGAATGAAGAAAATGACTCCTTTCAGAGCACTGAGTAAGAAAGGTAAAATTTTGTACATTCTAAGCTTCCTTTTAAGAAAAATCACTTTTATCTCTCCATTTGTTGGGCATAAAGAGGGAAATCATATTTTGAATAATTACAGAAAACAGTCTGCTACAAATGGTATATATGATAAAATACCTATTAGCTACAATTAAGTTAAAATTTTAGGAAAATCACAAAGTAGATCAATTTATTCCCACACATCATTCTCCAACTTCATGTACAATTAATTAGAGGATAACGTGAGATATAGGCATGGAGCCGTGTGCTTTTATTGCGTTTCAACTAAAATCCTTGGTCCTTACTGTTAGAGGCATGTGAACCAGAGCAACTGCATCTTGAATAGGAGTTAGGTAAAATGCGGCTGAAACCTATTGGGCTGCCTTATCAGAGAGTTAAGGCGTTCTAAATCACAGAATGAGATAGGAGGTCAGCATAAGATACAGGTAAAGACCTTACTGATAAAACAGGTTGCAGTAAAGAAGCCGGCTAAATCTCACCCAAACCAAGATGGCCCTGAGAGTACCTCTGGTCACCCTCACTACTACACTCCCATCAGTGCCATGCGAGTTTACAAATGCCATGGCAACATCAGAAAATTGCCCTTTATGGTCTAAAAAGGGGAGGCATGAATAATCTACCCCTTGTTTAGCATATCATCAAGAAATAGCCATAAAAATGGGCAACCAGTAGTCCTCGGGGCTGCTGTCTAGGGAGTAACCATTCTTTTATTCCTTCATTTTCCTAATAAATCTGCTTTCACTTTACTCTATGGACTCTCCCTGAATTCTTTCTTGTGAGAGATCCAAGAACCCTCTTTTGGGGTCTGGACCAGGACCCCTTTCCTGTAATGTTACTATCTCTGACTTTACGATTCTAATGTTTAAATTACGTGTAAAATAAATCCCTATTTAATAGTATCTGTGACTATACCACATAAATATTTTGTCAGTTAGTGCTTATTCTTGTGCAATAAACAGTTGATAGACTTAAGCCCACCAGATACAGTATTTATCTGCAATTAAAATTTATCATGTAAATTTTCTTTTCTTTTTTGAGACAGGGTCCCTCTCTGTCACCCAGGCTGCAGTGCAGTGGTGTGATCATTGCTCACTGAAGACTCAACCTCCTGGGCTTAAGGGATTCTCCCATCCTGGCACCCCTGTCCACCCCGACCCCTGCCAACCTTCTAGTAGCTGGGACTACAGGCACACTCTACCACGCCCAGCTCATTTTTGTACTTTTTACTTTTTTGTAGAAATGGGGTTGTGACATGTTGCTCAGGCTGATTTCAAACTCCTGGGCTCGAACTTCAGATTCCTGAAGTGTTGGGATTGCAGCGCTAAGCCACTGCCCAGGTCTGACAAAGTTTCTATTTTTCAGATGTTGTCAAAAGAGATGAACCCCACTTTGACTGTGAGGTGTTTGAAAGACTTGGAAAAGAAATTGATTAATATAAGCTTGTCCAACCCATGGCCTGCAGGCTGCATGTGGCCCAGAACAGCTTTGAATGTGGCCCAACATGAATTCATAAACTTTCTTAAAACATTATGAGATTTTTTTGCAATTTTTTTTCTCATTAGCTATCATTAATGTTACAGTGTATTTTACTTACAGGTGGCCCAACACAGTTCTTCTTCCAGTGTGGCCAGGGAAGCAAAAAGATTGGACACCCCTGGATTGATAGGTACCTTAGTTTCAGAGTAATTCTTTTCTAATATAGTTCATCTATTATTTAAAAGGAAATATGCTGAATGTCTTTGAAAGCATAATCAGAGAAGAGCCAGCTGTAATCTTCAACATTTTGTAATCCTAGAAAGAGTCCACCA
The DNA here is from genome assembly GCF_049350105.2 of Macaca mulatta. Taxonomy (NCBI): domain Eukaryota; kingdom Metazoa; phylum Chordata; class Mammalia; order Primates; family Cercopithecidae; genus Macaca; species Macaca mulatta. The sequence goes on from NC_133423.1 coordinate 20,946,055, forward strand.
GTATTATTAAAGACACCCTGAATCTCATTGGCCAGTGATCTGAAAAACAACTCTATGCTAGTTGTACTTTTCTCTTTGAAATGCTTTCTACAGATTTCAAAGTCAGTAAAATTACATATTCTTTTAAAAATTTTTTATTTAACCCTAATGCAACTAGGTTGTTCAACAATATTTCTTCTACTGTCTGATCCACAAAAATAATAAACATAACACATACTCAAATTTGATGAGTCATAAGTAAGGCATGCCTGGTTTCATGGTGTGCCAGACTGAAGGGAAAATGTAAAGAAAACGGTTCTAGAAGACCAACAGCAGAGAACTTGAACTAGTTTTGGGGTTTTTTTGGTTTGGGGGTTTTTTTGGTTTGGGGGTTTTTTGTTTGTTTAAGACGGAGTCTCACTCTGTTGCCCAGGCTGGAGTGCAGTAGTGCAATCTTGACTTACTGCAACATCTGCCTCCCAGGTTCAAGAGATTCTCCTGCCTCAGCCTCCTGAGTAGCTGGGATTACAGACACCCGCCACCACACCCAGCTGTTGAACTAGTTTTAGTGATAATTTCTCCATTCAAATCTTATTGGTACAAACTAGAATATTCATAAGGGAATAGTGAATTTAGATATAACTTAGCAGTGTGCATGGGGGGTTGAATCAACTATCTGAGATACGGCAACAAGAGTTTCCATGTAGTGATAAGACACAGGAAAGGGATTGTAAACAATGTGATTCCAGGAGGATCTATTTTGAACCAGATTCTAGTAAACAGCTGAAAACATAGAAGTAATTTAGGCAAACACTGAGGAAAAGACTGCCAAAGTTATCTAGGGGAAAATATGGAAGGTTTTCAAGACAGAAATCCAATCCTAAAGAGAGGACTAACTGAAGGACAGATGGAGGGCCTGAGCCAGCATCTCAGTAATGGATGAGCAACATGACACAGTTGATGGAAAGCCTATGCTTCCTTGGTTCTGTGGATTTACCCCAGGCACACTGGCAATTGCGCCTACAGAAAATTGAGTCATTCAAGACCATTAACCATTAACGTGAAGATGGTCTTCACATCATTCAGGATTGACTTGGGAACTGTGGGTGGTAAACTGAGGGGTGATGAGTAAGCTGAAAGCAATGAGTAAATGAACTGATTCCTGAACTTAAAATGGGGCCAAATTCACTGTGAGGATTAAGAAGGAAAATAATGGTATATATCATCCAACACAACAGAAGACACAATAATTATTTTGATTGAACTTTGGAATATAACTTATAGATGGTTCATCATTCATCAACTTGTGGTTCTACTATCTACTATTATCTACTATCTACTATTATTATCTATTATCTACTCCCAAAAGAAGAGAACAGTCTTATGTATTTATGTGCATTTATTTAGAAAAGTTTCTCATGGTTGTATACATATTTATAGTCACATGTAAAACAAAATGCACAGATTACTGTACTTGGAATGCTACCATCTGAGTAAAGAAGGTATGAAAATAAGATAAATTTCTGTTTTCTTCTATAGGCATGTAAAAGTCTGGCATCAGGAGCCTGAGGCAGGAGGATAGCTTAAGCCCAGGAGTTCAAGGCTGAACACTCCAGCCTGGGAGACATAGCAAGACTTGTCTCAAAGAAGAAAAATCTCTGGCAAGATCCGCAAGACATGCAGGAACGAAAACTCAATACAAATGGGCAGGAATGAGAGAGAGAGAGGCTTCTCAATGTACATTCACTTTCTACTTTTGGAAATTTTATTTATGTAATTGTTTCCTATTTAAAAAGTAAAGCATTTTAAAATATAAAGATACTTAATGTATGTATTTAAATATTTATTTTAAAATACACAAAATAAATAAACAGGAGCCATGTTATGAGGAAGAATAATGAAGACAAAAGCACTTTAAAAAAAGGTGGGAAAGTCTTAAGATACTTATTGTTTGGTAGCAAAAAATTTTGATTTGAATTCCCTGGAAGTCAAGGAATCAAGGAAAACCAGATAAGCTATATAACAATCATTATTCGTAACCAGAACCACATTGCCCAATTGCCCTACTATGAATAGCCTGAGTATGGGTCCCACAGGGCAAAGCCTGGGGACAGGAGGATCTTTTACCTAGAGCTCTGGGTGCATTAAAATATAGAGATGAGAAAAAGTAAGAGTCAAATATTACAGTACTTTGTACTACATCAGCTTGGCTGGGCTGAAACCAAACTTCTCAGAACTCTTTCCCTATAGTATCTGTATATCTGTATTAATCAGTTCTCACACTGCTAATAAAGACACACCTGAGACTGGGTAATTTATAAAGGAAAGAGGTTTAATTGGCTCACCATTCCACTGGGCTGGGGAGACCTCATGAAACTTACAATCATGGTGGAAGAAGGAGCAAACACATCCTTTTCACATGGCAGCAGGGAGGAGAAGAATGAGAGCCAAGTGAAGAGGGAAGCCCTTATGAAACCATCTGATCTTGTGAGAACTTACTCACTGTCACAAGAATACCATGGGGGAACCACCCCCATGATTAAGTTACCTCCCACCAAGTCCCTCCCACCACACGTGGGGATTATGGGAACTACAATTCAAGATGAGACTTGGGTGGGGACACAGACAAACCATATTAGTATCATAAGTTAGATTTAGCTGACATGGAATTCTGAGTGAGATTTGGATGCCAGAAGTGAAGTAGCAGCCATTACTCTATAGGGTCAATGTGGTAGATGTAGCAAGAGACAAAGCAGAGGTACCAATAGATTCCAGGTTGTTTCACTCTCCTCCACTGTAAGTTCAGCTCTTCTTCCCAATTGCCAGGCTGCTTTCAAGAGCGACCCAAGAACCACCACCAGACACAGAAGCAACATGAACCCATCCCAGCAAAACTGCCTGGCTTCCCAGAGTTTTTGCAAGCTCTGACTTGTCCTCCCGTGCCATGTTTCAGAGCTGGTTACCAACTTTTCTTTGATCATCCAATTCCCTCTTTGAAACCTTATTTCCCTACTTTGCCAGTAAGGTTTTATCCCAATAATACATCTCTATGCCATAACCTTCAAACAGCTTTTGCTTCCATAATTGATCCTGGCTAACACAATTGATATGGGCCATAGTTAGCAGTCCTAAAGCACATGTCCAACAGGTTGTCAGTATACTGGCCTGAGGATTCAGTTAGGTAAGAATCAGAGAAAAAAAAAAAAAGTCAGGTGAATAAAGGAACAAGGAGACAAGAACAAAGAAAAGAGGACCAAGAAGATAAGCAAAAAGATCATCTGGAGAGAGCATTCTTATGGGTGGTAAGGGATGATGAAATGGGTGTAATAATATATGTATGTCATTGATTGTTGTAAGTCAATACACGTAAAGATCTTAGCACAGGGCTTGGGAACTGTGAGTTGAAATGTCATACTGTCATCTTATTCTGTCTCTAGTTCCCAAAGCTGCATTTGCCAAGGATGCTTTTCATTTTCCCTTTTGCTCCATGGTCTGCAGTTATTCTCTGCCCACTCCTTAAACCAATCCAGGATCCTCCTCTATATTCTACCTTCTACTTGTAGAGTGGGGAATTTTTACAAGTTCTTTAAGACAGAGCAAATATTTTCCCATCCCACTACCCTATCTTATCAAACTTTATAGGCACTGGGGCCACAGGATAAATGATACTTCCAAAGTCAGGTTTAAATACATGGAAACTCTTTTCCTGCTCATTTCTTATATCAATACCTGATTCAACCTGAAATCATCCTGTTCTATCATAGTTTAAGAAAGTACTTCCATTGGAGACTTAAGAAACTTAGTCCAAGAATGTAAATTTCTGATCCTCTAATTTGGGGTTTGTGCTCAGAAAACTAAGAGTCATGGTATTCCCCCTTTCGGTGCTCCCTGACTTATTGAGAATGATGTTAATAAAAAAGTTGTATTGGACCATGACTATGTGCCAAGTCCTGTGCTAAGATCTTTACATGTATTGACTTACAACAATCAATGAAATACATACATTATGCCCATTTCATCAATAAAGAAACTGAGGCTTAGCGAGGCTAACTAGTTTACCCAAAGCAATACATCCAGTAAGTTGCACCACCGAAATTAATAGGAAAACTACGTGAGACTCCTAAGCCTAAGCATTTGATAACCAAGTACTACTGCTTCTTTCACCACCAGCACCCCAAAATTACCACTGTACAAAATCCTGCATACATTTTCAGAAGCTTCACAAACCCTCATTTACTAATTCTACAGAAAAACAGTCAGCCTAACCCATCAACTTCCTTAAATAATAGCGGTACCAACTAGGTTTTAAAGAGAGCTAAATAGCAGGTCAGATAAAACTGCTATTATCCTAGAGAGTTCTATTAGGGGTCTGTGATATATCATCTCCAGAAATGGCCACCATCAATTCCTGCCTTCCCTATTCATATGTACCACTCCACATTGAGAGACAGAGATTTCACCCTCTCTAGAAAGAAGTCTTCCCTGGAAAGACACCAGGCCACTGTGCCCAACCAAATACAGTGGAAGTGACTTTCTGAACCCTGACCTTAAGAAGAGGATACCTTCCACTTACTTCCTCTTGGAATCTAGCCACCATGTCATGGCAAGACCAAGTCAAAAAGAGAAGCAACAAGGAGGAGAGAAAGATTCCTGAGTCAACAGCCAGTACCCACTAGTAATCATGGGAATGATCCACTTTGGAGCCTCCAGCCCAGGGGAGCCCTCAGATGATGCCAGTGCCAGTCAACATCATGTAGAGAAGCTCCCAGTGGAGCACAGTTAACATGCACGCCTTGAAGATATGATTAAATAGTTGCTGTTTTAAACTACTAAGCCATCAGTTATGTTTGTTTTGCAGAAATAGGTAACTGAAACCGAGTCTAAAGACTGGCTTTTCATCTTTCAGTGCTATTGATTAGGATGAAATCCATATACATTTTGTTACCTATAGGACACCTAAGTTGCAAAGTTCATATGTTGCTATAAAAGTAAACAATTTGATTTTTTGTCTTACATAAATGAAAAGTCATTTCATCTGTTAATAAGATTGACTGCTGAAGAACATGTAAATTAGACCTCAAAATGCCACTTTGGATCATTTCCAATACTTAAAACCTGTGCTTTGTGGATATAAATATTTGCTGTGGCAGGAAGCCATACTTGCAGTTCTTCTAAAAACTATTGAGTTATAAAAACAAAATCCAAAATTAAGGAGACCTAGGACACAGTACTATTTATAAAACTTTGTTCTGGAATTTCATCTGCAAGGCTCTGTTCCTTTTCACCCTGGTTGTCATGGTAGCATTGCAATAAAAGCATCTCTAGAGCACAAAAGATATGGAATACAAATCAGGATCATCAAGATTGGCACATAGAAGGTCCTTGTCTAAGGATCAATATATTCTAAAATTGATCTTAAAATGGACTTAAGAAATCAAAGATCAATAAACCCTAAGGAATTAAATTCTAAATGTATTTTTATATTCAGTGTCTAGAAATCAAATATAAATTAACCATAAACTAGACTTTTCTCAATTAAGTGTAACAGATCAAATCAAAATTATAATAGCACTCTGTGCCCAAACTCAGCTTGTTCCTCATCTAGGATATTAGATTGGGAGTCCCAGACCTACCATTTATTGTAAATAAGGCCAGACTACAGATGTGAGAGGATATATAGAAGACTGATAGGTCTGTAATGTGTAAGAGAGAACATCATTGTTTCCTATAATTTTACCTTTAATATGCTTCTATTTAGCAACTAATCTAAATTACTTTGCATTCCATGACAACAGAGAAGTTGGTAAGATATCTAAAACAAGTTAAATGAGAGAAGAAAAGGAATCTTGGAAATCAAAATTTGTCATAATTATTTAATATCACCAAACTTGGAGAGTCAACCTTTAATGCTATTTTCTCACTATTCGTTTATTCAACTCACAGACATTGAGCCGTAAAATGTAGTGAGGTTTCAGAAATGAAAAAGACAGATTTTCAGATTGAACCAGTTCTCAATACGGTATGACAAGATACTAATATTCAAATGCTTCCTTTGCTGCCATTGCTTTTGGTGTTTTAGACATGAAGTGTTTGTCCATGCCTATGTCCTGAATGGTACTACCTAGGTTTTCCTCTAGGGTTTTTATGGTATTAGGTCTAACATTTAAGTCTCTAATCCATCTTGAATTAATTTTCATATAAGGAGTAAGGAAAGGATCCAGTTTCAGCTTTCTACTTATGGCTAGCCAATTTTCCCAGCACCATTTATTAAATAGGGAATCCTTTCCCCATTTCTTGTTTCTCTCAGGTTTGTCAAAGATCAGATGGCTGTAGATGTGTGGTATTATTTCTGAGGACTCTGTTCTGTTCCATTGGTCTATATCTCTGTTTTGGTACCAGTACCATGCTGTTTTGGTTACTGTAGCCTTGTAGTATAGTTTGAAGTCAGGTAGCGTGATGCCTCCAGCTTTGTTCTTTTGACTTAGGATTGTCTTGGAGATGCGGGCTCTTTTTTGGTTCCATATGAACTTTAAAGCAGTTTTTTCCAATTCTGTGAAGAAACTCATTGGTAGCTTGATGGGGATGGCATTGAATCTATAAATTACCTTGGGCAGTATGGCCATTTTCACGATATTGATTCTTCCTATCCATGAGCATGGTATGTTCTTCCATTTGTTTGTGTCCTCTTTGATTTCACTGAGCAGTAGTTTGTAGTTCTCCTTGAAGAGGTCCTTTACATCCCTTGTAAGTTGGATTCCTAGGTATTTTATTCTCTTTGAAGCAATTGTGAATGGAAGTTCATTCCTGATTTGGCTCTCTGTTTGTCTGTTACTGGTGTATAAGAATGCTTGTGATTTTTGCACATTAATTTTGTATCCTGAGACTTTGCTGAAGTTGCTTATCAGCTTAAGGAGATTTTGGACTGAGACAATGGGCTTTTCTAAATATACAATCATGTCATCTGCAAACAGGGACAATTTGACTTCTTCTTTTCCTAACTGAATACCCTTGATTTCTTTCTCTTGCCTAATTGCCCTAGCCAGAACTTCCAACACTATGTTGAATAGGAGTGGTGAGAGAGGGCATCCCTGTCTTGTGCCAGTTTTCAAAGGGAATTTTTCCAGTTTTTGCCCATTCAGTATGATATTGGCTGTGGGTTTGTCATAAATAGCTCTTATTATTTTGAGGTACGTTCCATCAATACCGAATTTATTGAGCGTTTTTAGCATGAAGGGCTGTTGAATTTTGTCAAAAGCCTTTTCTGCATCTATTGAGATAATCATGTGGTTCTTGTCTTTGGTTCTGTTTATATGCTGGATTACGTTTATTGATTTGCGAATGTTGAACCAGCCTTGTATCCCAGGGATGAAGCCCACTTGATCATGGTGGATAAGCTTTTTGATGTGCTGCTGAATCCAGTTTGCCAGTATTTTATTGAGGATTTTTGCATCGATGTTCATCAGGGATATTGGTCTAAAATTCTCTTTTTTTGTTGTGTCTCTGCCAGGCTTTGGTATCAGGATGATGTTGGCCTCATAAAATGAGTTAGGGAGGATTCCCTCTTTTTATATTGATTGGAATAGTTTCGGAAGGAATGGTACCAGCTCCTCCTTGTACCTCTGGTAGAATTCAGCTGTGAATCCATCTGGTCCTGGACTTTTTTTGGTTGGTAGGCTATTAATTATTGCCTCAATTTCAGAGCCTGCTATTGGTCTATTCAGGGATTCAACTTCTTCCTGGTTTAGTCTTGGGAGAGTGTAAGCGTCCAGGAAATTATCCATTTCTTCTAGATTTTCTAGTTTATTTGCGTAGAGGTGTTTATAGTATTCTCTGATGGTAGTTTGTATTTCTGTGGGGTAGGTGGTGATATCCCCTTTATCATTTTTTATTGCGTCTATTTGATTCTTCTCTCTTTTCTTCTTTATTAGTCTTGCTAGCGGTCTCGGCAGCAAAAGCCAAAATTGACAAATGGGATCTCATTAAACTAAAGAGCTTCTGCACAGCAAAAGAAACTACCATCAGAGTGAACAGGCAACCTACAGAATGGGAGAAAAGTTTTGCAATCTACTCATCTGACAAAGGGCTAATATCCAGAACCTACAAAGAACTTAAACAAATTTACAAGAAAAAAACAAACAACCCCATCAAAAAGTGGGCAAAGGAAATGAACAGACATTTCTCAAAAGAAGACATTCATACAGCCAACAGACACATGAAAAAATGCTCATCATCACTGGCCATCAGAGAAATGCAAATCAAAACCACAATGAGATACCATCTCACACCAGTTAGAATGGCGATCATTAAAAAGTCAGGAAACAACAGGTGCTTGAGAGGATGTGGAGAAATAGGAACACTTTTACACTGTTGGTGGGACTGTAAACTAGTTCAACCATTATGGAAAACAGTATGGTGATTCCTCAAGGATCTAGAACTAGATGTACCATATGACCCAGCCATCCCACTACTGGGTTTATACCCAAAGGATTATAAATCATGCTGCTATAAAGGCACATGCACACGTATGTTTATTGCGGCACTATTCACAATAGCAAAGACTTGGAATCAACCCAAATGTCCATCAGTGACAGACTGGATTAAGAAAATGTGGCACATATACACCATGGAATACTATGCAGCCATAAAAAAGGATGAGTTTGTGTCCTTTGTAGGGACATGGATGCAGCTGGAAACCATCATTCTCAGCAAACTATCACAAGAACAGAAAACCAAACACCGCATGTTCTCACTCATAGGTGGGAACTGAACAATGAGATCACTTGGACTCGGAAAGGGGAACATCACACACCGGGGCCTATCATGGGGAGGTGGGAGGGGGGAGGGATTGCATTGGGAGTTATACCTGATGCAAATGACGAGTTGATGGGTGCTGACGAGTTGATGGGTGCAGCACAGCAACATGGCACAAGTATACATATGTAACAAACCTGCACGTTATGCACATGTACCCTAGAACTTAAAGTATAATAATAATAATAAATAAATTTTAAAAAATAAAAACAAAAAAATAAATTAATTAAAGTAGCAGAAAACAACAACAACAGAAAAAACACAACAAATGCTTCAGAAATGTAGCAAAGGGAGGGAGTAGACAACTCTCCTCAGATAAGTCTGAGAATTCTTCACAGAGGAATACTTGTTTCAGTTTGGCCTTATTCTTAAAAGACAAATACTTTACTCTTGAAAAACAAGGGTATTCTGGAAAAATAGAGCAGCACACACAAAGAAAATCCCACGGAGCAGTACGGACGATGATTCAATAGGGAGTAGGCTCAATATAGTTGGATAAAGAGGAGGAAAGAGACAGCCACAGAGGAGGGAGGGAGTGAGTAAAAGAAAGAAATGGAGAGAGAGAGCGCTAGAAATAGAGATGGCGAGAAAAACAGAGAGAGAGAGACAGGGAGATACAGAGAGTGGTAGAAAACATAAATACAGGTTTCCAGAACACTAATGGAATCCTTGGACGAATGGCTTTTAATTGATGAATTACCTACTGCAAATCATTCTTCTAGCTAATACATGTTGTGTATAAAATTAAAAGATTCGGAACCTTAAAAGTTTGTTCTTAATATTTGCCAAAACAATGCTGAATAATTTTGCTAAAATCACAAAAGTTAGACTAGGTCAACTGAAAAAGTACAAATATGGGAAGGCAAAGGAGAAATATAAACCAGAATTTATAATTAAATAAGGAAAGCAAATTAATGACATTTGTAATGTGTTTTTAACATATTATAATAATGTTGTATTTGTAAATACTAAATATAAATATGAATACCACAATTTTAAATCTAGGACTCTACCATTCCATTTCCTCTTGTAAGTCCTATAAAGTAAGGAATTATGTTAGAATAATTTTTTTCTTCCCTTACAGGTGCTGCAAGATAAACTGGAGCTTTATAATATTAGTTACTAAATAGTTTGAAAACCCTGTCACACATGAAGACATAGCTTTTCCCCAGATAAACAGAATAAAAGGAGTAGAGGAAATAGATCATGTTTGATTTTTGTTTTTGTTTTTGTTTTATGAGGCAGAGTCTCACTCTGTCACCCAGGCTGGAGGGCAGCAGCACAATCACAGCTCACTGCAGCCTCAAATTCCTGAACTCAAGTAATCCTCCTGCCTCAGCCTCCCAAGTAGCTGGGACTACAGGTGTGTACCACCTCGCCCCAGCTAATTTTTTGTAGAGACGGAATCTCCCTATGTTGCTAGGTTGATCTCAAACTTCTGAACTCAAGCAATCCTCTTGCCTCAGCCTCCCAAAGTGCTAGGATTACAGGCTTTGTTATTTAATGTGCAAGAAGAAATCAGAAACCTGAGATCTCTCCCAATGTGTTGTCATTGTCCATGGATTTTCTCATCACTCAGTAGGGATTTCATACAATAAAAGCATGCAATTAGTATCATTCTTTTTTTCTTTTTATGCTTTCAAAGTATAATTCCAAATAGCATAAATTTTAAAGTTATTTTGAAATAGAAACATGATAAAGTACATTCAAGCAAAAGACCTGATGACAGGAGCAGAAAGAAGGCATCTCACCATGTATCAATTATGATAATCTGGAAGAGAGAAGCCACGTGTAAATTAAGATACCATGAATGGAAGTGCAGTGGATGGACAAACACAAGAGGTGTTGAGAAGACAGAACTGAGTGGCTTAGTGGTTGGTTGGAATCAGAAATTAAGGAAGAAAGGAAGAGTCAAAAGTCATTTCCAGGATTCAATTTGAAGGACGGCCAAATAGATCCTATTTAACTCAGAAGTCTGTCTGTATTAGTCTGTTCTCATGCTGCTAATAAAAACGTACCCAAAACTTGGTAATTTATAAAGGAAAGAAGTTTAATTGACTCAAAGTTCCACATAGCTGGGGAGGCTTCACACTCACGGTGGAAGGTCACATCTTACATGGTGGCAGGCAACAGAGCTTGTACAGGGGAGCTCCCATTTATAAAACAATCAGATCTTGTGAGATTTATTCACTACCATGAGAACAGTATGGGGAAAACCACCCCTATAATTCAATTATCTCCATCTGCCCCCACCTTTAATATGTGGGTATTGTTACAATTCAGGGTGAGATATTGGGGAGGGGACATGGTCAAATCATATCATGGACCATGTCACTTTCTCTCCCCAGATCCTTCTAGTGGGTTTCCCTTGCTTTCTCAGAGTCCTGAGCTTATCCCCTAATACTCTCCCTTTTGCTCTATGCCAGCCACACTGGCATTCTTGCTATTCCTCAAATATGCCAAGCATGCCTTAGGTTTTGCACTGGTCATCCTCAATGCCTACAATATTTCTCCATCGAATATCTGCTGCACTAACTTCCTTGCTTTCTTTAAGTCTTTGAAGGCTTGAAGAAATACAATACATACAACATACAAAATATGTGTTAACTGATGGTTTATATTATTGGTAAGACTTCCTGTCAACTTAGGCTATTAGTAGTTAAATTTTGGGGGAATCAAAAGTTATATGTGGATTTTTAGATGTTTGGTACTCCTAATCCCCAAGTTGTTCAAGGGTCAATTGTATATGTGAAGCACACAAAAGCTGTAAAGTTTTCTTTAAAACTTTATCTTCTCTACATTAAATCCTAATGATTTTGTTTCTTATAGTATATGTTCACTTCTCTAAATTGAGAACTCATTAGCAGAATTTTGTACTAATTTCATTTATATTTTTATTCCACCAATAAAAATGCAAATTAATGTTCAAAATGTCCTTGGCAATTGAGATAATAATTTATGTATGTTTTAAATTAAACAGCGCTGAATAAAATAGCAGCGAATTAAAAGATCAAAAGAAATAAAAAATGGTGATAATTTTTAATGCAAAAATTGAATATCCAAAGCCAAGTTGGATAAAACATTTAAATATTACATTTTATGTCTATTGCACTTTCAAGGAGTAGTTATTATTATTATTATTAACAATACATTCTCCATGCAATAAACAAAGCAAGTAATATTGAATGTCTGCTTGTATGTTTGTTTCTTATATCTCTCATTTCTGAAAAAAAGTTGGAAAAGCTGTCAATAAAAGACAAATGTAAGAGAGGAGCAATTAAAATGATTTATTTTTAAAAAGAGCCAGGCTGGGCCTGGTGACTCAAGCCTGTAATCCCAGCACTTTGGGAAGCCAAGGCAGGAGCATCACTTGCGGTCAGGAGTTTGAGACCAGCCTGACCAACATATTGAAATCTCATCTCTACCAAAAAAAAAAAAAAAAAAAAAAGAGTAGCCAGCCATGGTGGTGTGCACCTGTAGTTCCAGCTACTTGGGAGGCTGGAGCAGGAGGATCCCTTAATCCCAGGAGTCTGAGGCTGCAATGAGCTATGATTGCACCACTGCCCTCCAACCTGGGTGACAGAGTGAAACCCTTCTCTAAACAAATAGAAATAGAAATAGAAATAAATAATAAATGTAAAAAGAGCCAGTGATTAACGGTTGAAGATAGTACTGCCAAAAAAAATCTTATTAAGGATAGTTGCCAAAACTGAGCAAAACATCTAGCTCTGGGCTTCCACACAGCCAAGACACAAAGGACTCCTATAAATTAAGTTGCACGCTTTGTCTAAGGTAATAATTGTGTGCAGCAAGACTGTGCTACTATAATGGAAAGAAAACATTTTCCTTTCTCACAATAGTTCTTTATCAGATAATTACATTGTTGTATTCAAATTTTTCAAAAGCAAGACTTTTTTTTTTTTTTTTTTTTTTTGAGAGTCTTAGTCTGTCACCCAGGTTGGAGTACAGTGGTGCAATCTCGGCTCACTGAAACCTCTGCCTTCCAGGTTCAAGCAATCTTCCTGCCTCAGCTACCCAAGTAGCTGGGATTACAGGCATGCACTACCATGTCCAGCTGATTTTTGCATTTTTAGTACAGATGGGGTTTCGCCATGTTGACCAGGCTGGTCTTGAACTCTTGGCCTTAAGTGATCCACCCATCTCGGTTTCCCAAAGTGCTGCGATTACAGGTGTGAGCTGCCATACCCGGCCCCACCATCCTTTTGAGCATTTCCATGAATTCAGGACTTGCCCTGCTATGGCGTGAATATTTATGTCTATGACCCAAGAAGTGGACCCTCATCAGACAACAAATCAGCTGGTGCCTTGATCATGGACTTCTCAGCCTCTAGTCTCCAGAACTCTTAGAAATAAATTTCTGCTGTTTATGAGCCACCCAGTTTGTGACATTTTGTTATAGCAGCCTAAATGAGTAAGGCAGCCCACTTCAGTTAGAAATGTAATCAAGTCACATGCATAAAGCAGTGGTTTCCAAAACGGATGATTAGAATCATATGTGAAGCTTCAACAATTCAAATTTTGATTTTGTTATCTGCCACCTGGTGGGTGTGCAGCTCTGTCACCTTTGGTAATAAGGTCTATTACCCTTTCAGCAGGAGCATCTAAAATCTGAGAAAAAGCTTAATATTTTACTATTATTATTTTTTTTTCTTTTTTTTTTTTTTTTTTTGAGACAGGGTCTGGCTCTGTCACCCAGGCTGAAATGCAGTGGTACAATTTCAGCTCACTGCAACCTCTGCCTCCCAGGCTCAAACAATCCTCCCACCTCAGCCTCCCGAGTAGCTGGGACTATAGGCGTGCCAGCACACTCAGGTCATGTTTTCTTTTTAATATTTTGTAGAAATGAGGACTCACTATGCTGTCCAGGCTGGTCTCAAACTCTTGGGCTTAAACGATCCTTTTTCCTTGGCTTCCCAAAGTGCTGGGATTACAGGTGCGAGCCACCCTTCCTGGCCTACTATTTTTATAATCATTCAAAAATATATAGAAGAAAGAAATATGTAAGAAAAAATAAAGAAAATGTATAAGAAAAGAAAGAAATGCATAAGAAAAAAATTAAAATCCCCTGTAATCAACCCTACCACATAGAATTAACCATTGTTAACATGGGATATCTTTTCTTCCATAATTTGTTCTACATATGCATATAAAGAAAAGGTAGAATTTAATATGTATATTTCTAAAGTTTTGGTAAAAAAGTCTTACAAGGACGGAGAAGATAACCTATGTATGTTTTTTAAAAGATCAAGATCAGTATCCCTATTTTTTGATGTAAGTATATGAGGAATCTTTTATCCATTTGTCCCCATTCACATGTCTAGTGTCCTAGCCCACCTTCCAGGCACCCAAATGCTTAAAGTCAGACTGAGCAGCAGAACAAGCGGCAGATGTGCTTCTTGGAGACAACAGGGCACATTGTGCGTGGTCTCACCTGCTGACCATTTTTACCATTCTCCGTGGAAACACTAAGGGATGGGTGGTGACCAACATTCCTGCACTTTTATAAACATTCACTGAGTAGTGAGTCACTCAGTCAAATATTTCCAAAAGCATAAGCAGATGACTTTTAAAAACACATTTACGTATTATTAAAAGCCGGGTCATCAAGACACTTTGCAAAGATTGAGCACTTCAGTGGACACGTCATTCGTTTCATGTGCCGGAGGGAAATGTTGAGGTTAGGCTGCACCTAGGATGACCTGGTTTTACAGTGTGCTGCATTAAGGAAACCTTTACCTAGAGAGTTCTGAGGACAAATGGTCGCTGGTATCAGCTGAGATGGAGCAGACACTCATCCTCCAGTGACTCAGCATGACTCATCAGGGCTCCGAGGTTAGGCATAGATTCTGTAAATGACAGGGAGGCATTTTATTCACTTGAGCTACTACAGTGTTGGCTTTCCCAAACCATGAAAATGACTTAAATTGCTGAGGGGAAAAAAAATTGCAGAACTTTCTTTTTTTATCCCTTTGCGGATTGTTACTTTCCAGGCTAACCTGATCTATAATATCAAGAAAAAATAGAAAATTTGGGGAAACACAGACCCACAAGAAAATTTGGGGAGGTAATGCATATAATTAGTATCTTGGTTGTGGCTGTGGTTTCACATGTGTATGCTTATGTCCAGACTCATCAGGAGGTATGCATTAAACATATGCAATCTTTTGTCTGTCAATTATACCTCAATCAAGTTTAAAAAAAGGAAAATTGAATAGATATTATAAGAGATATAAAGTTTAAACCAGTGAAAGTCATAAAGGAAAATCTGACATCAAATGATGAGAATGCTAAGCAGTTCCAGGTATCAGGGAAGAGCAGCAGGTAAATGCAACGATAGGCTTCATGGGAAAAAACTGCTGGAGTGGAGGATGTAAGACAAGCATGTCATAATACAAGAACGTCATATATATTCAAACTGGAGCTTCCTATTCATGCAGTAGATTGGAATCATTATAGAATTTTAACTCCAGTGCCTAATAGTGGGTACAAGTCTCACCTTCCTCAACTCTGTGGGGCTGACTCATTTGCTTTCTGCCTCTCTGCTCAGCCATAAATCAACATAGAGTGTATTAAATTCCTGCAATGAACCCAGCTCTGTTCACCCACTCACTACTTATTTATTTATGCTTATGATTTGCACAAAGACATGGAAAGGAACGGTAGTCTTTACATTTCTTAAATATGCTTATTAATTAGGTCTGGGAGTTAGGGAAATGGGATAAAGGCATTCTGAAATCATTTTTTTTAACTGAAGGAGCACCAGGTGAAAAAATTAATAAGTGATGAGGTAAGTTTGAAAGTAAAGTACAGCCTCTGGCCTGAGAAATTACAAGGAATAAATTAACTTAGTCTAGAACAAACTTTGGTATGGACTGGGAACAACCAGAGTACACATAATTACTGAAGAAGGTAGGTCTGCAGGGAGATATGGAAAACTAGGGGAAAATAAAAAAAACAGACAGTATAGGCTTTTTAAGTATGGAGATTAAAATGTACCTTAAACGCAATACGGAACCTTTGTATATCGTCAAGCAATAGTGAAGTTTTGCCAGCAATATTTAACCCAAGAAGAGCATACAGCACAGATATGGAGAATCACCAGGAACCTTCAATGGTAGTACAGCTGTGAACAGATGTTAGCCTAATTTACAGTACCAGCAGTGAGAAGATAGAGAAGAGAGAAAAGCTGATTTCCATGTGTCTAACCTGGGAGATGAGCAAAGTGTTAGCTTCTAATAACTCTGAGTGGAAAAAAAAAATGTTCCCCATCACGTATGACATCAAACCTAACTTTTTGATCTGGCTGCCAAAGCCCAACAAAAGTTGATTCTTTTCTCCCCATAATGCATTATTTCAGTCATTTCCCTTCTACTATACTTATTTAGTTGCTGCTATTCACCCAGCCAGTGCTAGGTACCAATTCATGGCATTAATCCAGACTTCAGTTCTGCTTCAAATGCCCTGCTCTGTAGCAGTTAGTGTCCCAACTTATATATCAAAATACAAAGTGCATTATTGGCTCTGGCTTATACTCCAGCATATGTTCACCTTCTTCCATCTATTCATAACAAATCTATCAGCATGTTCACATCCCATCAGTACTAAGAAAGATACTTCGAAAACTCCAATTCATCTCTCCTTTCTTATCCATAGTGTATCTCCTTTTTCAGCCCACACAAATAAATTTATACGGCCATAATTCTGTGGTTATTTAGCATTAATAGTTTTGTTCTCCCCTTGAATTGTATTGAAATGTTATCAAAAATAGAACTATACATTCTTCGGACTATTATCAAAAGCAGAACTGTATGTTCTATCTCTTGTGAGTCATCTGGTGCTGGGCAAATACTACATATACTACCTGCTGTTTATAGTTAGGGGAATTCATAGCCAAAAATAAAATCCAAATATTTACTTTGCTTCATTAGTTCTCTTATATCATGAAAAATAAGAGTTTTGCTGTATCACTATTTTTTATTCTCTATATCTGTATACTCTCTTCCTCTGAGAATATTAAGAAGTATTTTTGTTCCAAGAAAACAATATTTTCAAGAAATATTGGTTCCAAGAAAACAACGTAGCCTACCTTAACTAGGGGAAAGCTGTCAGGTAAGAAAAACATAAGATGTATAAAGAAATAAACAAACAAGATCAAAGAAACATTTTTCAGTCCAGTAAACATACATTAAATTTCATAAAAGGTATTTAAATATGTGCAATATGAATGGAATATTCAAGTATTAGGATTAATCAGAAAAAGTATTTGCTTATTCATTTTATCTAGCAAAATCTATTGGATATCTATTAATATCAAACTCCTATATCAGAGGAGAGTCCCCATTTTCTCAGCCACAAAAAGAGTAATAACAGTACCTGTCTTGTAAAGTTGCAAGAATTACATGACTTTATTGCATAAAATGCTAAAATGAAAAGCTAACATGTGTGGTATTGATTTGGGTATAGGACAACAGAAGACAAAGAAACTTCATAGGAGGCTGGACAATTTGTGACAAAACTGTTATGGGTGGCTAGAAAAATAACAACTTGTGTTACATAGTGGCCAAAAGATGGGCACCACTGTCACCTGAGATAAAGAAAGAAAATAAATATGTAAACATGTGCTAGAAGGTTTCCAGGCAAAACATTGAAAGTGTGAATCAGTTGCTTTTAGATGCATTTGGAAAGGCTCTATGAGAAAGGTACAACCTCAGAAAACAACTGGACACCTTGCAAGCAGAATGAGAGGGAACATAGAAAACCAAAAGCTTATTGACTAAAACACTAAACTCTTTCCCTTCTCCATCTTCTCCAGCCAGTAGAAGATTTTCAGATTAGGTTATAGCCCCGTATCAAAGACCAAGGCAAGAGTGTAGCCATCTCCAGATGGTTTTAGTAGGCTATCGTACTGACAAAAACAGTATCTATAACATTTAGGGACATGGTCCCACAGATGCAATACACTTAAAATACTTGTAATTAAGTATAGAGAAAAGGATGTATTACAAATAATTGTGAGTATATTTTTGGGCAAATAGAGTTAACTGGAAACAGATATACAGAAAACCCACAAAGTTTTTGAGAGAGATGTATTAGAAAAAGTTGTACTACCCTGTTCTATGTGTAAAAATGCTTCTGGGTTTCCCATTTCTCAGACAGGAAGAAAGCTGAGAATGCTATTCCATCACCAAAAAACACATATTCTCCACTGTCCTTGTTGGATTTAGGTCCAAATTAAATGATCAAATTTTTTAAACTTTGAAAAGAAAATACACGATTTCCTATTGCATTACGTAAGGGAAAGAATTTTTAAAATACAGACAGCATAAACCACAAACAAAAGGATAGATACATTTAAATTAACATTAAAACTTCATGGATCAAAAATATAATTAAAAGAGTGTGAAAAATATAATTAAAAGAATGTGAACATTAAAAGAGTGTGAAAAACTGGGAGAAGATATTTGAAATATACAGAAATAACAAAAAGTATAGTAAATATATATGAACTACCACAAATCAGCATAATAAAAAGCGAACACAATAGAGAAAGGAGGAAGAGATATGAACAGGGAGTTTACAGAAAAGGAAATCAAATGACCAACAGCATGTGAAAAGGTGCTCAAATTCACTAGATATCAGAGAAATGCAAAGTAACACACAAAAAGGAATACTATTTCATACCCATCAATTTTACAAAAATTAAAATATTGGCAAATATTTGTCAAAGTTTGAGAAATGGGAACTTTTAGCCATTGCTGGTAGAAAAATGCAAATTGGAATTGGTATAAACACTTGGAAAGCCACTGGCAATAGTTAGTAGGGTTTAAGGTGTGCATGCCATAAAATTTAACATTTCTACTTCTAGCAACAAGCCCTAGAATAATTCTTGCTCTGGATGCCAAGGAAATATGTATACAAGTTTCATACAGCATTATTTATAATCGCAAATAATTGGAAGCAACCCAAATATTCATCAACAGGTAATAGATAGACAAATTTATATTCCTACAATGAAATACTACACAACAGTGAAAAAAATGAACTAAAGCTTTGTGTCATGTATCCACATTAATGAACCCCACAAATATGATGTTGAATATATTTGTATATATACAATACACTACCACAAATAAGAGTTTTTTAATGTGCAAGAAATTCTTTGTAAAGTTTACACATATACATACATGTAGTAAAATTGGAAAGGTATCAATGGGAGTAAAAAATGATAAATTCTAGGCCGGGCGCGGTGGCTCAAGCCTGTAATCCCAGCACTTTGGGAGGCCGAGACGGGTGGATCACGAGGTCAGGAGATCGAGACCATCCTGGCTAACACGGTGAAACCCCGTCTCTACTAAAAAATACAAAAAAACTAGCTGGGCGAGGTGGCGGGCGCCTGTAGTCCCAGCTACTCGGGAGGCTGAGGCAGGAGAATGGCGTAAACCCGGGAGGCGGAGCTTGCAGTGAGCTGAGATCCGGCCACTGCACTCCAGCCTGGGCGACAGAGCGAGACTCCGTCTCCAAAAAAAAAAAAAAAAAAAAAAAGAAAAAAATGATAAATTCTGGGAAACGGTATGCCTGAAGGAAAGCAAGTGAAATGTAATTGGGAAAGAGCACAAAGAGAAATTTGGCTACATCCCTAATGTTTCTCCTTAAACTTGGAGTTGTGGACATGGGTTGTCACTATATTAGTATTATATTTTAAACATGAGTATTATATTTTATACCTTACTTTATGGAAAATTTTAAATACATACAAAAGTAGAAAAATAGTATAACACAGCACTATGTATTATACATTATCCAGCTTCAACTATTGTAATTTCATAGACTACCTTGCTCAAGACATAGTCACATCAAAAACCCCACACAAGCATTATTTCTAAAGAAACTGAAAGAATTATATTTTTCATCCATTAATACCTCAACGTGAATAACACTCACTGGAGCCTTTCAGAGGGTGGAGAGTTGTGAGGAGGGAGAGGATCCGAAAAAATAGCTAATGGGTACTAGGCTTAATAGCTGGGTGATGAAATAATCCGTACAACACACCCCCATAACACAAGCTTACCTATGTAACAAACCTACACTTGTACCCCTGAACTTAAAAGTTAAAAATTTTTTTAATTTAAAAAATAAACAAAAATAAAAATTAAAAATCAGTATGTGTATCCAAAAGATAAGAACATTTTAATATAATCACAATACCATATTATGTCTTTAAAATTAGCAATACCTTAATATTGTCAAATGTATGAATTGTCCCAATTTTTTATTTTTTTAAAAAATTTGCTCAAATCCAAATTTATAACATTTGGTTGGTACATGTCTTAAGTCTCTCTCAACCCATAGGTTTCACTCCACTTCATTTTCCTTTGCAGCTTATGTACCAAAAGAAAACTGATCATTTTTTCCTGTAGTGTTTCTCACAGTCTGAACTTTGCTGATCACATTCAATATTAATTGTTCCTCTGCCCCCTGAATTTCCTGTAATTTAGTCATGAGGCCTAGAGTCATGACTAGATTCAGGTTTGATTCATGGTAAGAATATTTTTTAAGTGACATAGTATGTTGCTATCAGGAAGTACATAATTTCTGTTTTTCTCCATGTTTGTGATGATAGCAGCAACTGATGATCATTACCTAATCCTGTCACTCATTTGTGGTTACAAAATTGTAATTTTCTAATGCTGTTATGTGTTCTTCATTTATTAGCTGCAAGTCTCCTTTAAATAAAATCTTCCCTCATCAACTGTTTAAATTCAGTTCATATTGGAAATGAAGAGCAAATGCCTAATTCTTACCTTTTATATATCACTTTTCAAAATAATGAGTTGGTTCCCTAGCATTTTCCAAAGGCAATCAATGAGATTTTTGTTGTTGAAATGTTTCAGCCAGGAGCAGTGGCTCACATCTGTAATCCTAGCACTTTGGGAGGCCGAGGTGGGTGGATCCCTTGAGCCTAGGAGTTTGAGACCAGCCTTGACAACATGGTGAAGCATCATCTCTACCAAAAATACAAAAATTAGCCAGTCTCATAATCCAGTCTCAAAATAAATAAATAGATTAAAATTTAATAAAAAATATTTCATAATAAGTATTTTAATGAGTGAAAAACAGCCAATAGATTAGTTCTAGTTAATGAAATAACCCTCTGAAGAATTTTGAACAGGTTAAAAGGCAACAATAAGATAGGAATGTAGGAACTAGCAGTACTAAAGGAAGTGCTAGCCTTTAAATAGGAAAAATAGAAGAAACTGATATTGATCTAATAATATTTGTTTACTTGAATGTTTTAGAAATGAATCCAAAAAGAAATATTTAACAGTTGTATTTATTGAATGAACTTTTTGTAAAATAGGGGGATAAAAAGGCAAACCAAATATCTTCTTCATTTACTCACAGAATAAATGTGGCTTATGTAAATGTAAAGAAGGTGCCAGAAAAGGGGGTTCCATGAAACAAAGATTGTTCCGGGTGAATGGTGTGCATGCTGAAAGACCCTGCTAATCTGCGAAGGGTAGGTCACAAAATTGTCTAGCGGTGTCACAACGAAGGAGACACCATCTGTGGCATGATTCACATTATCCATAAATTTTAAAACAAAAAATCAATGGCTCAGAAGACAAACAACTATTCTTCCTATAGCAATCAGACCAATTTCTCCAAAGACCATCATAAGTAGCATACACAAAAGGCAATGTGCTAAAAATATTTAAAAGAGAATTTCACTGTCTCCCTTGCACTCTCACAATTCAGGCACCCAATATCTATTTTGGACATGAACCTTTCATGTAAAGGTGTGTACCTTGCCAGGAAGGAACGTGGCATACCACTTTATATCGCCATATTTCCAAGTTTTGGATGTTTTTTAGCAAACGTTATTCTTTAGAATGGAAACATTGCAAAGATAGTACAGAGAGTTCCAACATATTCCACACCCAGTTACCCCTGTTATTAACATTTTATATTAGTATGGCATATTTATTAACAATTAATGAACCAATAGTGATACATTATGATTAGCTGAAGTCCATTATTCATTCAGACTTCCTCGGGTTTTCCCCAACATCTTTTTTCTCTTCCAGGATGCCATTACATTCAGCCATCATATCTGCTTAGGCTCCTCTTGGCGGTGCAGTTCCTCAGACCTGCCTTGTTTCTGATGACCTTGACCATGATGAAGAATATCAGACAAGTACTTTGTAGAACATTACTCAATTGGGATTTGTCTGATTTTTTTTTTCATGATTAGATTATGGTTAAGTGTTTTTGAAAGAAAAACCACAGAGATGAAGTGCTATTTTATCACGACATACCAACATATCATGGTACATGCTATCATCATGACTTATATCCAATGATGTTGACCTTAATCACCTGGTTGAAGTAGTATTGGTCAAGTTTCTGCACAATAAATTACTCCACGCTTCACCTCTTTCCATAGTCTACTTTTTGAAAGGAAGTCAGTACACACAGGTCAGGCTTAAAGAGTGAGGAGTAATTCTTCACCTCCTTGAAGTAGAGTACCTAGATTATTTGGAATGACATATCATTTTTACAAGAGATACTGATCAGAATTCAGTGTCTCCCAGAGCAGCTCCAATGTGTTTGCATTTCACCCTGTCTCTATCCGCCTTAGGATTGGTATCCTTACTTTTTCCTCCCAGCCTCCTATATAACACGGCATCCTCTGTGTAGTAGTTCTCAAAGCGTGGTTCCCAGACAGGTGGCATCAGCATCACCTGGGAATTTGTTAGAAATGCAAATTCTTTGGCCCTACTCCACTCCAGAATTAGAAACTAGGAGTGGAGGCAAACAACCTGTTTTAATAAACCTTCCAAGTCATTCAGGTTTGTTATGGTGTTAGAAGTAAAGATAATCTGTTTTTCTTTCATTCCTACATTGCCCGCTCTTATGCCAAAATTCCCACTCCTTCATCCTATGGTTCTAGCGAGTCTCAGGTTTCCTTCCACACTGATATTGCACACACTGACCACCTGGTGTTAAGACCTTAATCTCAGAACTCTTTTCTTATTAAACGACCCCGCAGACAACTCTGGAGACTTGGAAGCTTCAGATATTAGACATCCTCCTGTTTTCATTATTAACACACTCCAACTAGTATCCTCCATCAAGGGGTCATTCTTGTTTCCGTTCTTCCTAATTTTGGACTGAATTCCTAAAAGGGACTTATTTTGATTGATATCCTGCTGTCTCCATTCTGCCCTTCTTAAGTAACACCAGTAGATTTCTCCTTAGACACTTACTGCCTGCTTGGGTGTGATGTGAGTTGCAAGGCCCTTATTTGAACTTGATCTCCAATAGTTAATTCTCTCCCTGGGAACTGCTGCCAGTGTCTTTGATTGTTCCAGGTTTCCACCCCTTCCTGCTGCTGCTCCCCTGTGTCCTGGGCTTCCATCTGGTCCCGGGAAGCATGTCCTGTCTCCTACTGGGAGCCATCGCTGACACTCAAGTTTCTTGATTGTTGCTGGTGCCAAGTTTCATTTACACAGTGCACCAAATGATGAATATCTTGAGACATTTTAAGAGTCGTTCAACAGCTGTATAGCAGTTCTTAAAAAGGTAGGGATAAAACAAAGGAGTATATACTCCCATATCATCCATTTTAACTTCACTCTATCACAAAACTATTGAACATAAAATTCTATGGCATATAAAATATTCATTTCCTCATTCATAAGCGATTTATATGCTTTTTGGGGAGGACCGTTTATAGTCACAGTGTTTTCAAGGAAACTGCTTATAAAAGGATAGCTATTGGAAGGAATGCTAAATGTTAATTTGCACTGAAATATCATAAATTCAATCCATCAGGAGCTTACCGAAACCATGAATCAGCCAGAACCTATCCTCTCATTTATTGACTCACTCATTTGAAAAATATTTCCTGGCATATGCACAATACCTAATCATCCTTGTAGCAGCCTTTGTCATATTTGCATTGACATACCTTCCTACTTTTATCTTTTTTTGTAATTTTCCTCAGTAGCCATGTATTGCTATCATAAAAAAGAGAAGAAAAAAATTTTAAAACCAATGATTTAACATGCAAGGATACTTTTCTCAAAATTCCACCACAAACTCAGTCAACATAATAGTGAAATGTAAACAAGAATTTTTTAATTTTAAAATATTTAATTGGCAAATAAAAGATATATATATATTCAAGGTGTACAATGTGATTATTTGATATACATATACATAGTGTACAGATTACCATAGCCAGTTAAGTAATACACTCATCACAACCCATAGTTACAATTTGTGTGAGGGTAGAGAAGGGTGAAGATGCTTATAATCTGCTCTTTTATCAAATTCAAGTAAACAATACAGTATTATTAACTATAATCACCACAGTGTACATCAGATCCCCGGAACTTATTCACCTTGTAACTGAAAGTTTATATCCATTGACCAAAATCTCCCATTTTCCTCACCTCCTGGCACCTACTATTCTACTTTCTGCTTCTATGAGTTCAGCCTTTTTAGATTCCAAACATCAGTGAGATCATACAGTTTTTGTTTTACCTGTACCCGGCTTATTTCATTCAGCATAATGTCCTCCAGATACTTCCATGTTGTTGCAAATGACAGGATTTCCTTCTTTTTATGGCTGAATTATATGTGTATGTGTGTGTGTGTATATATATGTGTGTGTGTGTATATATATATTATATAATTCTTTATAAAATATAAAATACAAAATATTTTCTTTACCCATTCATCCAATAATGGATACTTAGGTTGCTTCTATATCTTGGTTATTGTGAATTAACGCTGTAACAATCATGGGAGTGTAGATATCTCTTGGAAACACTGCTTTATTTCCTTTCAATACATACCCAGAAGTGGGATTGCTAAATCATATAGTGGTTTTATTTTTAATTTTTGGAGGAACCTCTATACTGTTTACCTTATAGACTGTACCAGTTTACTTTCCCACCAACAATGTACAACAATGTTCCCTCTCCAACACTTCTTTTCTATTGTCTTTTTTACATAGACATCCTGACAGAGGTGAGTTGATAGCTCGTTGTGGTTTTAATTGGCATTTCACTGATGACTAGTGATGCTGAGCAACTTTTCATACACCTGTTGGCCATGTGCATGTCTTCTTTGGAAAAATGTCTATTCAGGTTATTTGCTCATTTTTTAATTTTGTTATTTGGGATTTTTTGCTATCAAGTTATATGAAGTCCTTATGTATTCTGAGTACTAACCCCTTATCAGATACATGGTTTCCAAATAGGCAACTTTTAAAACATTTTGTATGACTCATATCTTTATTTTTAAAGATGAAATGAACTCTCTTGTATATTCTTTGTCCATTCTTCATATGAAGTCATTAGACTGGATTTCCAGGATTAAAATCACTAGCTTAAAGGACATAAAAAATTTTAAGACTATCTATATTGCCAAAATTTGGTGACTTCAATTTATAGAAATATATACTCATTTATTAGTAATTATTACATTAATATAAATTTAGTGTCAAGTCTGAGTAAAATGCAATAATTTTTTTAAAATCACTCATAATGTGACTTCTTAATTCATTGGTTTAGAAAATAGTCATTTCATTTCTTATTTTATGAATATGTACAGTTTTTTAATGTTAAGCATTCATAGAAATTGGGAGATGTAGAGATAGAAATAGTAGTTGAAGATGTATATATAGAGCTGATATAGATAGAAATAGATATATCAATATATTAAAATTTAATGATGTCATCAGGAAATGTTTAAGTCATTATTTCACCAAAAGAAATTCTGTGGAACTCTATTCTGACACATTTTATTAGTGTTATCACAAAAAAAGTGGTCATATAAGTTAGGTAAACTCTGTGTTAAAATATGTTAGATTTGTTTGTTTGTCTTAGTATTATCTCACTGAACTAGCAAATGTACAATGTGAATCTTTCAGAAGCCATTATATTATGCAAAATTTTCCAAACTTTCCAGGCCACAAAATCATTTTTCAGACGAACATCAAATAAGAATATTGGTATATGGGACACACTTTAGGAAGCATGACTCTAGGTATTGTTTCGTATTTATTATTTTGCTGAGCACTGAGCATTTTTTATTAGTAGATTAACATCATTTTTAAGGTAATGTTGTTTCTTCTCTTATTTCTCTAACTATTGCTTCTGATTCTCTCATCTGTTCTATTTTTCCTTTTGGGGTTCTGATTACAATTTAGATTGAATCCTCTAGATATGGCTTTGCTATCTGTCCTATTTTCTTTCATATTTCTAATTTTATTGTCCTTTTCTCTTAAATCCTACTTATGTTTTCCATTATAACAACGTTTTCCAAGGCCGGGCACAGAAGCTTGCGCCTGTAATCCCAGCATTTTGGGAAGCTGAGATGGGCAGATTAATTGAGGTCAGGAGTTCAAGACCAGCCTGGCCAACATGGTGAAACCTCGTATCTACTAAAAATACAAAAAATTAGCCGGGTATGGCAGTGTGCACCTGTAATCCCAGCCACTTGGGAGGCTGAGACAGGAGAATCGCTTGAGCCCGGGAGACAGAGGTTGCAGTGAGCTGAGATCACACCACTGCACTCTAGCCTGGGCAACAGAGTGTGACTGTCTAAAAAAAAGAATAAAATTTTCCATTCAGCACCTCCATCATGGTTCTCTATCTGGTGATTATGTCCTCATCATCCCACAATATTTCCTGATCTCCAATTCCTAGTCACAGAAGTTAGGATGTTTATTGCACATATGCAAATATTTTTCTAAATACTGATACTTTTAGATATTTTTCTAAAACTCCCTAATAGTAGCTTATGATCAAACCTATGAGAGACCTGTGAGACCTTCTCTTGATCAAACAAGCAATGAAAACATGTGTATTTAGTGCCAACATACCTCCCCAATTCAGATTTAGCAGCTCAAGTGAATTGGGGAGGAATTAGAAGCATGAAGTTTCAGCAGTAGACTATGATCTTTGGTCATTCCTCCAACACAATTGTAGAAACCACAAAGCCTAGGACATCTCTCCCCGACATGTGTGCACACATACACACCAAGTCTACAACTACACCCACAAGTACAAAGCCTGGGTCTTCTTCACCATAATTTCTCCAGTACATACCCAGAACTACGCCTGACTCATAATAAGTTATTAGTAATCTTTTTGTTGCAAGTGACAAAAACCCAACTAGAAAACTAGAAACTAGATTAAGAATAAAGGAAAACGTTTGGCCTAATAAATTAGAAATTCAGAAGCGCATCTAGCTCTAGGTATCACTGGACCGAGTCTCAAATAATGTTGTCAGAGTTCAGTGTGTCTCTCTCTGTATTTCTCCAAGTGATAGTTTCAGTCTTAAGGGTTCACACTGGTCAAGTTTAGGGCTCTTATTTGCCTCTAAATCAAATTCTGTGGTTAGGCAGATGGAGTAAACTTTTGGAACAGCCTGCTACATGTAACCAACTTTGTCAGTATGGTTGAGAGGGGAAGGGCATCGTGGTGTACTAGCCCATTACCACAAGTGAAGGAGAGACAAAGGAACCGGGGTAATGTTGCTGGTTAAAGGAGGAAAGAATTCTACGATTCGCTACCTCCATAAAGGGAGTGTTCAATTAATATATACTGAAAGGAGGAATAGTTTATCTCACAAATATTATAATTCTCCCTCAGGCTTCATGTTGTATGATTTCTGCTTTCAATCCTAAGCTCAATGATGATTTTAACCAGATTCACTTGAGAGCAAGCCACACATGAAGGTTTATCCTGAATCTTCCCTTCTTACTTCCTGGGACAGCTATGAATGAACTTCTCTAAAATTATGCTACTGTGCTGGGTGCAGTGGCTCATACCTGTAATCCCAGCACTTTGGGAGGCCAAGGCAGGCATATCACTTGAAGCCAGGAGTTCAAGACCAGCCTTGGCAACAAAGGGAGACCCCATCTCCACTGATAATACAAAAATTAGCCAGGCATGGTAACACATGCTGCAATCCCAGCTACTAAGGAGGCTGAGGCACGAGAATCACTTGAACCCGGGAGGCGGAGGTTGCAGTGAGCCAAGATCTTGCCGCCACTGCACTCCAGCAAGATTCTGTCAAAAAGAAAATTATGTTACTGTGTATGAAATTCCTCACAAATACTATGGATGACTGCAGATTTCTTATTTACGTTTGGCTAATACAATGGTTTTGGTCACTTAAAGTACTAAGAAATAGTCCCAACCAATATTTAATGGATTTGCTAAGGTTTTTTATTACGCCTAGTACAGCAGTCAATGTGGACTAGCTTAAGGTCAGTTATAATGTATTCTAATACATCTCATACCATGCAACTAACATCAAGTAGATGGCTGAGAAAGAGACATGGAATTGTTATAAAGAACTCTTTTCAAACAATCACTTCTGATTTTATAAAATTTATGTCTGAGATTGGTTTATGCTTCTTAAAACCAGAAAAGCATA
This sequence comes from Macaca mulatta, assembly GCF_049350105.2. Lineage (NCBI taxonomy): Eukaryota > Metazoa > Chordata > Mammalia > Primates > Cercopithecidae > Macaca > Macaca mulatta. The sequence continues at coordinate 20,974,324 of NC_133423.1, forward strand.
AGGACAAAAGAAGGACAGCAATTGCCTATGATTAGCAAATTATATTCACCTTGTAACCTCAACAATGACATTTTAGTTTATTTATAAAGGCACATCTTGTTGGAGCTACCTACATTTGGTTAACTCCTCTCTGTAAAATAAAATGTTTATATACTAGGCTTCAAGCCTACCTATGATTTAAAAAAAAAATTGTGCTAACATCTAACTTAAAGGTAGATAGTTCAACAAAGAAACTATCTTTTCAGAGGAAAGATATGATTCCTAAAATTTCTCTGTGTTTTTTGCAACAATCTTTGGAAGACCTGAGAAATCTTCCTGTGCCTGTGATTTACTAGAAATCTGAAAAACGATTCAGTCCATTTTCTTACTGTTTTTCTAGGAATGGTTAATTTTGTAACTAAAAAGCCACTATGTTTAGACAGTTATTATCCTAAACCTTTATATTTGTATAGAATTTTGGAGTCTAAGTACTTTCATTTCTATTATATTCATTTCTTTTGAGCTTTGTAACAATATTGTGAATTAAGAAGAATATCAAGGTAGGTTCTTATTTTAATGTACAATATAGATTATCCATAGTATCTGGAACCTGAAACCATTCTAGATTAAAATGTATCTAGAGTTTATGTCTCTTAAAACCAAAACATTGTAAGGACAAGAGAGGGAGAATGAATATACCATAGGCACACAGTTGCAATGCAATATTTTAATGGAGTTATTAAGCCACTCCATCACCAGCAAGAAGGCAACATCTTGTCAGTCTCTAATGAACTGAGTTGATTTAACCAGCCACTTGCCTGCAGGTGGATTACACCAACACCAAATACCACCACTATGATAAATCCTGCTTCGTTTATTGCCATAGCATTTTGTAAAATCAGGAACAATTGCTTGAAAAGAGCTTTTATAGAAATTCTAATGTTTAGATGTTTAAAATATTTAGACTCCCATTATAGAATCGTTTCAAATATATTTGTAACTTTAGGGAGTAAAATACATTATGAGGTACAACTTCAAGACCTCTCTCATCCTAACATCATTTCACACACACACACACTCATTCAAACATTTACTAACTTCTGGCGTCTGCTTATAATGTAAGAAACTAGAAAGAGTGTGCTCCCACTGAAGGAAAAAAAAAAAAAAGCTAGATAATTTGCAAAGTCACAACTATTTAAAACCCATCAAAGAAACGAACTCAAGGACAACTAACACATCCAAAAACTTCAAATAAAAGACAGAATGTGAGCAATGTGTGTCTGGAGAGGTGCTGGAAACTGATCAAACTAGTAGGAAGAATTCAGCTAAAATTCTTAATAAATTACTGTAGTCTTGCTGTGGGATAGCAAGAGAGTACAGAACTCCTGAGAATCGCACACAAAGACCCGCATCAGAAAGGGGACAGACATGGTTTGGCTACGTCCCCACCCAAATCTCATCTTCAATTGTGCTCCCATAATTCCCCCATGTTGTGGGAGGGACCCAGTGGGAGACAATTGAATCATGGGGGCGGTTTCCCCCATACTGTTCTCGTATAAGTCTCGCAAGATCTGCTGATTTTTTTTTAATTTATTTATTATTATTATACTTTAAGTTATAGGGTACATGTGCATAACGTGCAGGTTTGTTACATATGTATACTTGTGCCATGTTGGTGTGCTGCACCCATCAACTCGTCATTTACATCAGGTATAACTCCCAATGCAATCCCTCCCCCCTACCCCCTCCCCATGATAGGCCCCGGTGTGTGATGTTCCCCTTCCTGAGTCCAAGTGATCTCATTGTTCAGTTCCCACCTATGAGTGAGAACATGCGGTGTTTGGTTTTCTGTTCTTGTGATAGTTTGCTAAGAATGATGGTTTCCAGCTGCATCCATGTCCCTACAAAGGACACAAACTCATCCTTTTTGATGGCTGCATAGTATTCCATGGTGTATATGTGCCACATTTTCTTAATCCAATCTGTCACTGATGGACATTTGGGTTGATTCCAAGTCTTTGCTATTGTGAATAGTGCCGCAATAAACATACGTGTGCATGTGTCTTTATAGCAGCATAATTTATAATCCTTTGTGTATATACCCAGTAATGGGATGGCTGGGTCATATGGTTCATCTAGTTCTAGATCCTTGAGGAATCGCCATACTGTTTTCCATAATGGTTGAACTAGTTTACAATCCCACCAACAGTGTAAAAGTGTTCCTATTTCTCCACATCCTCTCCAGCACCTGTTGTTTCCTGACTTTTTCATGATCGCCATTCTAACTGGTGTGAGATGGTATCTCATTGTGGTTTTGATTTGCATTTCTCTGATGGCCAGTGATGATGAGCATTTTTTCATGTGTCTGTTGGCTGTATGAATGTCTTCTTTTGAGAAATGTCTGTTCATATCCTTTGCCCACTTTTTGATGGGGTTGTTTGTTTTTTTCTTGTAAATTTGTTTGAGTTCTTTGTAGGTTCTGGATATTAGCCCTTTGTCAGATGAGTAGATTGCAAAAATGTTCTCCCATTCTGTAGGTTGCCTGTTCACTCTGATGGTAATTTCTTTTGCTGTGCAGAAGCTCTTTAGTTTAATGAGATCCCATTTGTCAATTTTGGCTTTTGCTGCCGTTGCTTTTGGTGTTTTAGACATGAAGTCTTTGCCCATGCCTATGTCCTGAATGGTACTACCTAGGTTTTCCTCTAGGATTTTTATGGTATTAGGTCTAACATTTAAGTCTCTAATCCATCTTGAATTAATTTTCGGATAAGGAGTAAGGAAAGGATCCAGTTTCAGCTTTCTACTTATGGCTAGCCAATTTTCCCAGCACCATTTATTAAATAGGGAATCCTTTCCCCATTTCTTGTTTCTCTCAGGTTTGTCAAAGATCAGATGGCTGTAGATGTGTGGTATTATTTCTGAGGACTCTGTTCTGTTCCATTGGTCTATATCTCTGTTTTGGTACCAGTACCATGCTGTTTTGGTTACTGTAGCCTTGTAGTATAGTTTGAAGTCAGGTAGCGTGATGCCTCCAGCTTTGTTCTTTTGACTTAGGATTGTCTTGGAGATGCGGGCTCTTTTTTGGTTCCATATGAACTTTAAAGCAGTTAAGATCTGCTGATTTTATAAGGGCTTTCCGCTTTGGCTTCTTTCTCCTTCTCTCTTCCTGCTGCCATGTAAGAAGTGCCTTTTGCCTTTCGCCATGATGGTGAGGCCTCCCCAGCCACGTGGAACTGTGAGTCCATTAAACCTATTTTTCTTCCCTGTCTCATGTATGTCTTTATCAGGAGCTTTCTCCAGCATCTCCCCATGCCCCCAGTCTTTCTTGTGATCACCTGGTGAGGTCTGTGGAGAGGAGTCTACTGAAGGATCTGAATTTTCCTGTGTGTGTGGCTCTCAGGAGCCCTATTCTCCCCAGTTGTTGGCACATGGCATGTGCATTCCTTGTTGTTGCTGCTCAGATTTATTCTTAGGTAGACACTGTGCCCCTGAATCTTCTGGGCAGGGTCTTCCTGGTGAACTTGCCTCTCACTCAATGATAGAAAGTTTCTAATGGTTTGGGCCCAGGACGAATCTCTCTCATCCAGGAGTAGAGAGTGCTTTTTCTTTCCTTCCCCCAGATGCACTGGATCTTCATCTGTGATCTGAAGGTCACAAATGTGCTGCCCTTTGCTCAGCAGATTAAGGACTTTGTCCTATAAAGGAGATAGAGAAGAAGGATCTGGATGCAGGTCCATGCCTTTCCTCACAGTGGCTGTTCTTGCTGTCCCAAGACAAAATGGTAATTTTGGCTCCAACAATATTAACAATTACATTAAACATCAATGATTTGGCCGGGTGCCCTGGCTCACACTTGTAATCCCAGAACTTTGGGAGGCCAAGGCAGATGGATCACCTGAGGTCAGGAGTTCGAGAACAGCCTGGGCAACATGGTGAAGCCCCGTCTCTAATAAAAATACAAAAATTAGCCATGTGTGGTTACACACACCTGTATTCCCAGCTACTTGGGAGGCTGAGGCAGAAGAATCTCTTGAAACCAGGAGGCAGAGGTTGCAGTAAGCTGAGATCCTGCCACTGCACTCAAGTCTGGGTGACAGAGCAAGCCTCTGTCTCAAAAAAAAAAAAAAAAAAAAATCAGTGATCTAAACACGCAAAAGACAATAAACGTAACCTTAGATTTAAAAAATCTTAAACTAAATGAATATAGCAAAGTTCCAGGAAACAAGATCAATATACAAAAATTCATTCTATTTCTATATACTAACAATAAATAATTAGAAATTTAAATTTTAAAGTATTATTCCCAAAATATAATTCAATAAGCTATATCTCTTGTGGAAAATAAGTCATTTGCAATAGTATCTAAATATATGAAATGCTTAAGAATAAAACTGACAAAAGTTATACAAGACTTATACACTGAAAACTGAAAAGAACTGCTAAGAGAAACTAAAGAAGTCCTGGATAAAGGAAGTGACGTGTCATGTTCATGAATTCTTGGATTAGAAGACTGAATGTTGTTAAATGTCAGTTCTCTTCAATACTGATTTATATAGTCAATCCAATCTACGAAATAGTTTTGTGGAATTTGACGAGATGATTCTAAAATTTATATGAAAATGCATAGGACATAAAATAGCCAAAACTACTTTTAAAAAGAATAAAGAGAACCCATGCTATCTGATTTCAAGAGTAAATATAAAGCTATAATAATCAAGACAGTATGATACTGGCAAAAAGATAAACAAATCACAATGGAACAGAATACAGTTCAGAGGTAAACATGTATGACTAATTCATATTTAGCAAAGTGTAAAGGCAATTAGTGGATAAAGAATACCCTTTTGAATTGGGTTCTGGGGCACAGCAAGATGGCCGAATAGGAACAGCTCCAGTCTCCAACTCCCAGAGCGAGCGACACAGAAAACCGGTGATTTCTGCATTTTCAACTGAGGTACTGGGTTCATCTCACTGGGGAGTGCCGGACAATCGGTGCTGGTCAGCTGCTGCAGCCCGACCAGCGAGAGCTGAAGCAGGGCGAGGCATTGCCTCACATGGGAAGCGCAAGGGGGAAGGGAATCCCTTTTCCTAGCCAGGGGAACTGAGACACACAACACCTGGAAAATCGGGTAACTCCCACCCCAATACTGCGCTTTAAGCAAACAGGCACACCAGGAGATCATATCCCACACCTGGCCGGGAGGGTCCCACACCCACGGAGCCTCCCTCATTGCTAGCACAGCAGTCTGTGATCTACCGGCAAGGCAGTAGCGAGGCTGGGGGAGGGGTGCCCGCCATTGCTGAGGCTTAAGTAGGTAAACAAAGCTGCTGGGAAGCTCGAACTGGGTGGAGCTCACAGCAGCTCAAGGAAACCTGCCTGTCTCTGTAGACTCCACCTCTGGGGACAGGGCAATAACAAACGCAGCCGAAACCTCTGCAGACGCAAACGACTCTGTCTGACAGCTTTGAAGAGAGCAGTGGATCTCCCAACACGGAGGTTGAGATCTGAGAAGGGACAGACTCCCTGCTCAAGTGGGTCCCTGACCCCTGAGTAGCCTAACTGGGAGACATCCCCCACTAGGGGCAGTCTGACACCCCACACCTCACAGGGTGGAGTACACCCCTGACAGGAAGCTTCCAAAGCAAGAATCAGACAGGTACACTCGCTGTTCAGAAATATTCTATCTTCTGCAGCCTCTGCTGCTGATACCCAGGCAAACAGGGTCTGGAGTGGACCTCAAGCAATCTCCAACAGACCTACAGCTGAGGGTCCTGACTGTTAGAAGGAAAACTATCAAACAGGAAGGACACCTACACCAAAACCCCATCAGTACATCACCATCATCAAGGACCAGAGGCAGATAAAACCACAAAGATGGGGAAAAAGCAGGGCAGAAAAGCTGGAAATTCAAAAAATAAGAGCGCATCTCCCCCGGCAAAGGAGCGCAGCTCATCGCCAGCAACGGATCAAAGCTGGATGGAGAATGACTTTGACGAGATGAGAGAAGAAGGCTTCAGTCCATCAAATTTCTCAGAGCTAAAGGAGGAATTACGTACCCAGCGAAAAGAAACTAAAAATCTTGAAAAAAAAGTGGAAGAATTGATGGCTAGAGTAATTAATGCAGAGAAGGTCCTAAACGAAATGAAAGAGATGAAAACCATGACACGAGAAATACGTGACAAATGCACAAGCTTCAGTAACCGACTCGATCAACTGGAAGAAAGAGTATCAGCGATTGAGGATCAAATGAATGAAATGAAGCGAGAAGAGAAACCAAAAGAAAAAAGAAGAAAAAGAAATGAACAAAGCCTGCAAGAAGTATGGGATTATGTAAAAAGACCAAATCTACGTCTGATTGGGGTGCCTGAAAGTGAGGGGGAAAATGGAACCAAGTTGGAAAACACTCTTCAGGATATCATCCAGGAGAACTTCCCCAACCTAGTAGGGCAGGCCAACATTCAAATCCAGGAAATACAGAGAACGCCACAAAGATACTCCTCGAGAAGAGCAACTCCAAGACACATAATTGCCAGATTCACCAAAGTTGAAATGAAGGAAAAAATCTTAAGGGCAGCCAGAGAGAAAGGTCGGGTTACCCACAAAGGGAAGCCCATCAGACTAACAGCAGATCTCTCGGCAGAAACTCTCCAAGCCAGAAGAGAGTGGGGGCCAATATTCAACATTCTTAAAGAAAAGAATTTTCAACCCAGAATTTCATATCCAGCCAAACTAAGTTTCATAAGTGAAGGAGAAATAAAATCCTTTACAGATAAGCAAATGCTTAGAGATTTTGTCACCACTAGGCCTGCCTTACAAGAGACCCTGAAGGAAGCACTAAACATGGAAAGGAACAACTGGTACCAGCCATTGCAAAAACATGCCAAAATGTAAAGACCATCGAGGCTAGGAAGAAACTGCATCAACTAACGAGCAAAATAAGCAGCTAATATCATAACGGCAGGATCAAGTTCACACATAACAATCTTACCCTTAAATGTAAATGGACTAAATGCTCCAATTAAAAGACACAGACTGGCAAACTGGATAAAGAGTCAAGACCCATCAGTCTGCTGTATTCAGGAGACCCATCTCACATGCAGAGACATACATAGGCTCAAAATAAAGGGATGGAGGAAGATTTACCAAGCAAATGGAAAACAAAAAAAAGCGGGAGTTGCAATCCTAGTCTCTGATAAAACAGACTTTAAACCATCAAAGATCAAAAGAGACAAAGAAGGCCATTACATAATGGTAAAGGGATCAATTCAACAGGAAGAGCTAACTATCCTAAATATATATGCACCCAATACAGGAGCACCCAGATTCATAAAGCAAGTCCTTAGAGACTTACAAAGAGACTTAGACTCCCATACAATAATAATGGGAGACTTCAACACTCCACTGTCAACATTAGACAGATCAACGAGACAGAAAGTTAACAAGGTTATCCAGGAATTGAACTCATCTCTGCAGCAAGCAGACCTAATAGACATCTATAGAACTCTCCACCCCAAATCAACAGAATATACATTCTTCTCAGCACCACATCGTACTTACTCCAAAATCGACCACGTAATTGGAAGTAAAACACTCCTCAGCAAATGTACAAGAACAGAAATTATAACAAACTGTCTCTCAGACCACAGTGCAATCAAACTAGAACTCAGGACTAAGAAACTCAATCAAAACCGCTCAACTACATGGAAACTGAACAACCTGCTCCTGAATGACTACTGGGTACATAACGAAATGAAGGCAGAAATAAAGATGTTCTTAGAAACCAATGAGAACAAAGATACAACATACCAGAATCGCTGGGACGCATTTAAAGCAGTGTGTAGAGGGAAATTTATAGCACTAAATGCCCACAAGAGAAAGCAGGAAAGATCTAAAATTGACACTCTAACATCACAATTAAAAGAACTAGAGAAGCAAGAGCAAACACATTCGAAAGCTAGCAGAAGGCAAGAAATAACTAAGATCAGAGCAGAACTGAAGGAGATAGAGACACAAAAAACTCTCCAAAAAATCAATGAATCCAGGAGTTGGTTTTTTGAAAAGATCAACAAAATTGACAGACCACTAGCAAGACTAATAAAGAAGAAAAGAGAGAAGAATCAAATCGATGCAATTAAAAATGATAAAGGGGATATCACCACCGACCCCACAAAAATACAGACTACCATCAGAGAATACTATAAACACCTCTACACAAATAAACTGGAAAATCTAGAAGAAATGGATAATTTCCTGGACACTTACACTCTTCCAAGACTAAACCAGGAAGAAGTTGAATCCCTGAATAGACCAATAGCAGGCTCTGAAATTGCGGCAATAATTAATAGCCTACCAACCAAAAAAAGTCCAGGACCAGATGGATTCACAGCTGAATTCTACCAGAGGTACAAGGAGGAGCTGGTACCATTCCTTCTGAAACTATTCCAATCAATAGAAAAAGACGGAATCCTCCCTAACTCATTTTATGAGGCCAACATCATCCTGATACCAAAGCCTGGCAGAGACACAACAAAAAAAGAGAATTTTAGACCAATATCCCTGATGAACATCAATGCAAAAATCCTCAATAAAATACTGGCAAACCGGATTCAGCAACACATCAAAAAGCTTATCCACCATGATCAAGTGGGCTTCATCCCTGGGATGCAAGGCTGGTTCAACATTCGCAAATCAATAAACATAATCCAGCATATAAACAGAACCAAAGACAAGAACCACATGATTATCTCAATAGATGCAGAAAAGGCTTTTGACAAAATTCAACAGCCCTTCATGCTAAAAACGCTCAATAAATTCGGTATTGATGGAACGTACCTCAAAATCATAAGAGCTATTTATGACAAACCCACAGCCAATATCATACTGAATGGGCAAAAACTGGAAAAATTCCCTTTGAAAACTGGCACAAGACAGGGATGCCCTCTCTCACCACTCCTATTCAACATAGTGTTGGAAGTTCTGGCTAGGGCAATTAGGCAAGAGAAAGAAATCAAGGGTATTCAGTTAGGAAAAGAAGAAGTCAAATTGTCCCTGTTTGCAGATGACATGATTGTATATTTAGAAAACCCCATTGTCTCAGCCCAGAATCTCCTTAAGCTAATAAGCAACTTCAGCAAAGTCTCAGGATACAAAATTAATGTGCAAAAATCACAAGCATTCTTATACACCAGTAACAGACAAACAGAGAGCCAAATCAGGAATGAACTTCCATTCACAATTGCTTCAAAGAAAATAAAATACCTAGGAATCCAACTTACAAGGGATGTCAAGGACCTCTTCAAGGAGAACTACAAACCACTGCTCAGTGAAATAAAAGAGGACACAAACAAATGGAAGAACATACCATGCTCATGGATAGGAAGAATCAATATCATGAAAATGGCCATACTGCCCAAGGTAATTTATAGATTCAATGCCATCCCCATCAAGCTACCAATGAGTTTCTTCACAGAATTGGAAAAAACTGCTTTAAAGTTCATATGGAACCAAAAAAGAGCCCGCATCTCCAAGACAATCCTAAGTCAAAAGAACAAAGCTGGAGGCATCACGCTACCTGACTTCAAACTATACTACAAGGCTACAGTAACCAAACAGCATGGTACTGGTACCAAAACAGAGATATAGACCAATGGAACAGAACAGAGTCCTCAGAAATAATACCACACATCTACAGCCATCTGATCTTTGACAAACCTGAGAGAAACAAGAAATGGGGAAAGGATTCCCTATTTAATAAATGGTGCTGGGAAAATTGGCTAGCCATAAGTAGAAAGCTGAAACTGGATCCTTTCCTTACTCCTTATCCGAAAATTAATTCAAGATGGATTAGAGACTTAAATGTTAGACCTAATACCATAAAAATCCTAGAGGAAAACCTAGGTAGTACCATTCAGGACATAGGCATGGGCAAAGACTTCATGTCTAAAACACCAAAAGCAACGGCAGCAAAAGCCAAAATTGACAAATGGGATCTCATTAAACTAAAGAGCTTCTGCACAGCAAAAGAAATTACCATCAGAGTGAACAGGCAACCTACAGAATGGGAGAACATTTTTGCAATCTACTCATCTGACAAAGGGCTAATATCCAGAACCTACAAAGAACTCAAACAAATTTACAAGAAAAAAACAAACAACCCCATCAAAAAGTGGGCAAAGGATATGAACAGACATTTCTCAAAAGAAGACATTCATACAGCCAACAGACACATGAAAAAATGCTCATCATCACTGGCCATCAGAGAAATGCAAATCAAAACCACAATGAGATACCATCTCACACCAGTTAGAATGGCGATCATTAAAAGTCAGGAAACAACAGGTGCTGGAGAGGATGTGGAGAAATAGGAACACTTTTACACTGTTGGTGGGATTGTAAACTAGTTCAACCATTATGGAAAACAGTATGGCGATTCCTCAAGGATCTAGAACTAGATGTACCATATGACCCAGCCATCCCATTACTGGGTATATACGCAAAGGATTATAAATTATGCTGCTATAAAGACACATGCACACGTATGTTTATTGCAGCGCTATTCACAATAGCAAAGACTTGGAATCAACCCAAATGTCCATCAGTGACAGATTGGATTAAGAAAATGTGGCACATATACACCATGGAATACTATGCAGCCATCAAAAAGGATGAGTTTGTGTCCTTTGTAGGGACATGGATGCAGCTGGAAACCATCATTCTTAGCAAACTATCACAAGAACAGAAAACCAAACACCGCATGTTCTCACTCATAGGTGCGAACTGAACAATGAGATCACCTGGACTCAGGAAGGGGAACATCACACACCGGGGCCTATCATGGGGAGGGGGGAGGGGGGAAGGATTGCATTGGGAGTTATACCTGATGTAAATGACGAGTTGATGGGTGCAGCACACCAACATGGCACAAGTATACATATGTAACAAACCTGCACGTTATGCACATGTACCCTACAACTTAAAGTATAATAATAATAAATTTTAAAAAAATAATAAAATAAAATAAAATAAATTTATCCTAAAAAAAAAAAAGAATACCCTTTTCCACAAATGGTACAGGAAATATTGGATATCCATATTTCAAAAAAAAAACTTCCCTCCACACCTTTTACCATAGGAAAAAAAACAATAATTAACTCAAAATGAATCATAGACCTTAATGTTAAATCTGAAAGTATTTTAGAAATTGAAAAAAATGTTTGACCTTGGGTGAGGCAAAGATTTTTTGTTTAATTGGCCAGGATGGGGGTGGGGATCGGCCTGTCCCCGCCCCGCTCCCAAGGTAAAGATTTTTTACATAAGACTTCTAAAAGCATGATTTCTAAGTAAAAAAATAGAAATAAAAAGATAAATGGGATTTTATCAAAATTTAGAACTTTTGCTCTTTCACTCAATGGTAAGTGATTGAAAAAATGAGCCACAGACTGAAACAAAATATTTCTAAATTACACATCTGAAAAAGGACTTGTACCAAGAATACTTATTAAAGCCTTACAACTCAATGTTTAAAAAGGCACATAATCTAACAAAATGTTGTGCTAAATATTTGGACACTTCACCAAAGAATACAACTAAATGACAAATGAGTAATAAATAGATACTCAACATCACTAATGATTAGGGAAATGCAAATTCAAACTACGGTAAGATTCCGTAACACACCTATTAGAATGACTAGAATTTACAAAACTAACCCTAAGGATGTAAAGCAACTAGAAGCCTCATGCTCTGATAGTGGAAATGCTAATACGGTATAACCACTTAAAAAGAGTTTAACAGTTTCTTAAAGAGTTAAATATATACCTACCACATGGCACAACCATTCTTCTCCTAGTATTTACCAAAAATAAGTTAATAAATAAAAATGTATTCCCGTATGATTAGTATGCAGATATTCATAGCAGTATTATTTGTACTAAGCAAAACTGAAATCAATCCAAATGGCTGTCAACAGGTGACTAGATGAACATATTGTGATACATCCATAAAATAGATAGAAATTTTTAATTTTTTAACTTTCATTTTTATGAAAGTACATAGTAGGTGTATATATTTATTGCATATAATGGATGTTAGTTCATTATTTAATCTTTCTTATGTAACAACAAAATAAAATATTTAAGATGTGAATTTTTCTCTGGTTACTGGTTGTTCAGAATTGGTATGTTGTGATATGATTATCTCTGTTGCTAACTTCTAAATAATAATTAAGGTTTTCACTTAAAATTTAAAAGTGTTTATATTATAGTTAAACATTATGAGTAATTTTTAGTTATATTTCATTTCATATGGTAAGAGAATTATGTCTCTTTAACTTCAGTTTTTACATTTAGTGAGATTTCTTTGGGTTTCACATACAAATGCTTTTATAAATATTACCTTTGCAATGGAAATAAAATACAGTTACTTAAAAGGGTAAAAAGTTCAATATTAAATCTGCATTTGATTTATCCTTATTTTCCACCAAACGTCTTTTATTTGCAAACCTATAGTAAGATTAAAGGAATACTCCAGGCACTCTTACAGTTCACTTAGATTCACCAACTGTCAGCATTTTGCTACATTTGTAGATAGAGAGATGGAGAAATAACAAGAGAGAGATATACAACTTGTATATGTTTTCAGGGACCTCAATACAGAGATAGATATTATTTATTGTACAAGCACTTAAAAATAAGTTTTGGATGTAAAAATCTCAACATGTATACCCTAAACACAAGGACACTCTCTTACATAAACAGAATTATATTATCATAATAAAAATATTAAGATTGCTTTAACTATGTTATCTAATACACAGTCCATATTCAAATTTCCTCAATTGTCTCAATATTGGCAACTAATAGCTTTATGTCTGCCACATTGATAGAATAAATGAGAGAAATGACATGCAGAAAATGCACTTGATGAAACTTAATATCCTTTCATGATTAGAAAATAATTCTCAGCAAATGAAGTCTAAAAGGGAACTTCCTTCTGATAAATATTATGTATGAAAAAACCTACTGCTAACATTACACATAACAGGAAAATCACTGAAAGCTTTCTTCCTGAGATCAGAAAAAAACATAGATGTTCATCACCTCTATTACACCTAGCCAGTGCAATAAGGCCAAAATAAATAGTATCATTATTGGGAAGAAAGTAATCATGTAATTATTCACAGATGACAGGATTGCATACACAGAAAAGCCAAAAGAACTCAAACTATAAAAATTTTTAAAGAATTTAACAAAGTTGGTGGATGCAAACTCATATAGTATATATGTACATATTACTCTTAAAAATTGAAGAACAAAATAAAAATCAATACCATACACAACAGTATGCAAAAAACCAGACACACGGGGATAACTTATTGAAAGACGTGCCCATTGATTTACTGAAAACTGTTGCTGAGAGAATAACTAAGTAAATGAACACACCATGCTCATGAATTGAAGACTCATTTGTAAAGACGCCAGTTCTCCCCAAATCTGCCTACATATTCAATCTTACCCCATTCATCCAGCAGGTGTTTTCCAATAAGATGATTCTAAATTTTATATGGAAATGGAAAGGACCAAAAAAAAAAAAAAAAAAGCAAAACAAATTTTAAGAACAGATTTGAAATTTCTTCACTACCAACAAGATTCCTTATGAAATCACAGTCTTCAAAAAGCGTGATGTTGATTCAATGATGAACAAACTGGTGAAACTGTGGTAATTTGTTCCAGCAGCAACTGGAAACAAACACACGGAGATACACAGGGCCAACTGTTGCTTGGTCATGTTAGCCTGGAGGCCCAGCCCCACGGGCATGTGTACATTCTACATTCTGTGTCCTGTATCTGCTCAGATACTATCTCTCAAGGTGTATTTTGGATATAGTTTCTTCAAATATACCAGTTCCTATAAAATTCTGTTCCTATCTGTATCTAGTCTGCTGTTAGCACATTCATTGAGTATTTAATTTTAGTGATCCTATTTTTCATTCCTACGACTTTATTTTCTAATCCCTTGTTTCTTTTTTATAATCTTTTGTTTTACTTGAAATCTACTTCTCACTGGCAGGCACAGTGACTCACACCTGTAATCCCAGCACTTTGGGAGGCTGGGGCAAGCAGAACTTGAAGTCAGGAGTTCAAGACCAGCCTGGCCAACACGGTGAAACTCCGTCTCTATTAAAAATGTAATAATTAGCTGGGCGTGGTGGTGCATGCCTATAATTCCAGCTACTACAGAGGCTGAGGCAGGAAAATCCCTTGAACCCGAGAGCTGGAGTTTGCAGTGAGCCGAGATCGCGCCACTGCACTCCAGCCTGGGCAACAGAGTGAGACTCTGTCTCAAAAAAAAAAAAAAAAAAAGAAAGGAAAAAAAAAAAGGCAGGGGGAGAAAATTGACTTCTCTTTTTCATCATTTTAATCTTTTGTAAAATTTTTAAATTGTTCTAGTATTTCCAATTCCTATGCAATTAACACTCATCTTTGTGACATCATTTGCTTTCCTCACTAGATTTTTTAATTGACAAATAATAATTGTATAAATTTATGCTCTTTGATGGGATGTTTTCATATATTTGTTGTAGAAATATTTTTTATTATTTTTTGAGTTTGTCTTTAGCGGTGACTCATGATTCTATGCGTATCTCCTGCACCTTGGGTTACAAGAAAATTTTACGTTTGCATCTGAGAAAGGACCAAAGGAACAAATTCATCATGACTGACTTGTTTTTCCCATCCAGGCTTCCCAGCACAGTTCAAGGAAAAGGAGTGGAGTTGGGGTTTAACATTCATGCATGACACTTGCTCCAAGCTCTTTCACTTCATATGCACCTGCAACCACTATTTGGCCATCACATACCTAGTCCCCAGTCACTGTGGGCTTTCAGGGTCTCCTTGCTATTCTGATTTTTATTTCCAGTTTTGGCATTAGTCCCAGAAATTACAGTCTTTTGAGCTCATTTTATGCTTATAAGTATTTATAAGATGTCCCATTTGCATAAGCTCTGATTGTTACATTGCTAGAAGGTCAAACATTTGTCCTTCGAAAAGGGGTGTGATAAAATATTTTACTTTTATTTATTCTGCATTATGATTCTGTGAGGTAGATAGTAGATTTATATATAATAAGTTCAAATATTAAATAGATGAAGCAATAAACAGGTTTGTCTCACAGAAGTGGCAGGATTCAAAAGCAGGTGTGTCAGAAGCCCAGGGGCATGTTCTTAGACAATACATATTTTTCCTTGTAAATTTCCTTTTTTCTATTAGGTTAATAATGTGTTTCGTATATACAGAAAGGTATGATAAATAGATTGACAGTGAGAGAAAGAGACGGATGCTTTCTCCATGAAGAAGTGCCTAATATCATTAGTTATTCTAAGAAAAATTAGAAAGAGCTCAAAAAACACAATAATAGTAGGGAGAAATAAACCATGGTAAATGGAAAATGTATCATTTTCCAAATGTGTGTTTATAAAATTTGTGACATATTGATACTTCTGTTATAACTCAACATTTTAAATAATAACAATGTTCATAGAGCACAACTATCTAAAACAGACAACCACCAATAAAATATCTGTATCAACCAAAAAATGGTGGGAGGGATGTCCTATGTACTTTCTTGTTGCAACTGACACATTTGGTCTTATGTATGTCAGGCATGGGGCTTCTATTTTTTTGTTTCCTTCACATTTCCTTTTACTTCTGTCTTTTTGGGTATCCTCCCTGATATTTGATGAGAAATCAGGAAATATAAAAATAAGTTACTATAAGCTCTAAATTTTTTCATTCAACCATTGTAAAATTCTTGCTTGAAAGTATATGTTAAATAGCACTTAACAATGTTTAAGGAAAGAAGCTGTTGATACACGTCACATGCTTTTGATGGTACAAAGCACTAGGCCACCCATTAACATTTATTTAATTAGGTAGAAAGAAGGATAAAAAGTATTGAAATGACAGTTTCCACAAAGTTTATCTCGAATCACTGCTTATTAAATCTTGTCGTCATAAAGCTAGGTTCCTCGGTATGTCTATTTAATAAGGTCAGCAATCCTCCCTGCATTATTCAGAAATCTATTTCAAAAACTCTGAGGATTGTTGACTTATAATGGTGAAATTAGAAATATTTGTTATAGAAAATTACGAGTAGCGAATAGTGTTTATTCAGTTAATGTCGAAAACTACGTCATACATTACACTGATTTTTCTTCAATCTTTAAGGCCCTATATGATCTCTCTCTGCCTTGTTCCCTTTCCCGACCTCAATTTTCTTCTTTCTCTCTTGTTCTTTCTCCAGCCATATTGGCCTTTCGGCTTTTCCTAGAATACTCCAGGCACACTCAACAAATCCCTTCTTCCTGAAACAGTCTGTTCTAAAATTAGCCTAGTAAATTTCCTCACTTCCTTTGAGTCTTTGTTTAAAGATCATCTTCTCAATGAGGACCACAGTTGAACAATGCAGGGGCTAGGGTGCCAACCTATGCAGTCAGAACTCCATGTATAAATTTTGGCTCCCAATAAACTTAATTACTAATAGCCTACTGTTGACTGGGAGCCTTATCAATAGCATAAACAACCAATTAATACAATTTTTTAATGTTATATATATTAGAGACTGTACTCGTACAACAAACTACAGGAAAGAAAATATTATTAAGACAATCACAAGGAAGAAGAAATATATTCACAATAACATACTGCATTCATTGATACCATAAATAAGTTTCCTGTTTACAAGACATGTCTGATGTTTCTCTGCGTATTAGCAGCACTCCCAGCATCACTGGTGGTACTTTGTATGAGCCCCATGATGTTGTTCAAGGTTTATGGTATTGCAGTAAACACAATGTGCCAGAACCTTGAGACATCACTTTTTACTTCCATATACAATGTACTGGAGAGATTAACTGCTCAGGCAGAGATGATTAGGGTCACACAGTTTTAAGCGGATACTCACAACACTTAAGCTCATGAAATAGCAACAGGAGGTGGCTACAAAATTACCACAGTTGTGTGGTATATGCTGCAGTTAATTTCATGCAGTTATGATTCCATCCTGCCTCTTTACATTCATTTACATTTCTCTCTACTATGAATGATGCCACATATAGTCTGTGTGTTCACTTTTTGATAAATGTTTACCCTTATAAGACTTGTGTATATTTTATGATAGTAAGTGATAGACTCATATCTACATAAACTTGATGCAGTCATGACATACATTTTTCCTAATTTTTTCAGTATTTCCAGGCTATTTGGTTCATCTGCAAGTTTTTTCAAATTGTCACAAATCTCCAAAAAACTTTCCAATATACTTATTGAAAAAAAAATTCACATGTAAGTAGACCCACGCAGTTCAAACCCATGTTGTTCAAGGGCCAACTGTGCTTACTCTGACCACCCTATCTGAAATTGTAAACTGCCTACCCCAACCTGACCCATCCTACTTACCCTGATCTTTTCTCTTCTGCAGCTTTTCATTATTACTTACTACCCTCTAAAGTGAGATGCATTTTACTTATAAATGTCATACAACTTATGATATTTAATGTTTATTTCTGTACACATACACACATACCCTGCCCTGGTTCCTCAGACAGGGATCTTTTTGGTTCATTGTGGTTGTTGTTGTTATTATTAGTGGTAACATATACATCTCAATAGCAAAGAAAAATATATAAAACAGTAGATGCTCAATAAATTGTTGTTAAATTGAACCTTTTGAGCCTTGTGTTTTTCCCCCCAGACTCTGGCTTTTCTAATGTTACAATAAGTTTTTCAATCAGTGTAAGGTTTTTTTTGTTTTGTTATGTTTTTTTGGGGTTTTTTTTTTTTTTTTTTTTTTTTGAGACAGAGTCTCTTTCTGTCACCAGGCTGGAGTGCAGTGGCACAATCTCAGCTCACTGCAACCTCCACATCTTGGGTTCAAACAATTCTCCTGCCTCAGCTTCCCAAGTAGCTGAGACTACAGGCACATGCCACCATGCCCGGCTAATTTTTGTATTTTTAGTGGAGATGGGGTTTCATCATGTTAGTCAGGCTGATCTCGATCTCCTGACTTTGTGATCCACTCGCCTCAGCCTCCCAAAGTGTTCGGATTACAGGCGTGAGCCATTGTCCCCGGCCGCCTGTTTATTTTTCTACCTTTCTTTTACACTATGAAGTCCTCCAGAAGAAGGAACTCTTTCACATCTCTGTAGTCCCAAAACATGCCACACAGAAGTCTCTAAGTAAATACTTGCTAAAGGAAATAAACTCTTCAAGTAATTGAAAGTGAAGGAAACAACATTTACGGACTGAGAATCCACTCAGTAGCAGACTCGCTTCTGTATTTTCCCTGTTAGTAGTCATGAGAGCCTTGCAAGGGGCTATGTTAGCTTTCACATTCAACCTGCCAGAACTGCTAAAAGGCAACTCCAAAGCATGTATTCTTTCTGCTCCTTCTTTCTACTTCTTCTTAAAACAGATTGCTTTCTACAACTCTGGATCATTTATAAACTCTTAGTCATACGAGAATAATCTCTTATAGCAAGGAGTTTTTAAGTGTCCTTGGATTGTATAAACAGGCAAAAGAGAGTGGAAAGAAAGATTAATCATTTGAAGGAATAAAAAAAATGAAAGGAAGTACATTTAGATGATGGAATATGATTCAGCCCTAAAAAGAATGAGCTATCAAGCTGTGGAAAGACATGGCAGGAACTTAAATGCCTATTACTAAGGAAAAGAAGCCAATCTGCAAAGGCAATGTGCACTGTATTATTCCAACTAGATGACAGTATGGAAAAGGCAAAACGATGGAGACAGTAAAAAGATCAGTGATTGTCAGGGCCAGGCGCAGTGGCTCACGCCTATAATCCCAGTACTTTAGGAGGCCAAAGCGGGTGGATTACCTAAGGTCGGGAGTTTGAGACCAGCGTGACCAACATGGAGAAACCCTGTCTCTACTAAAAATACAAAATTAGCTGGGCATGGTGGCACATGCCTCTAATCCCAGCTGCTAGGGAGGTTGAGGCAGGAGAATCGCTTGAACCTGGGAGGCAGAGGTTACGGTGAGCTGAGATCATACCATTGCACTCCAGCCTGGGCAACAAGAGCGAAACTCTGTCTCAAAAAAAAAAAGAAAAATCAGTGATTGTCAGGGTTTTTGGGAAAGGGAGGGATGAATAGGCAGAACACAGAGGGTTCGTAGGAAGGGTAAATATTCTGTATGATACTACAATGGTGGATACACATCTTTATACATTTGTTCAAACCCATAGGATGTGAAATACCAAGAGGGAAACCTAATGTAAACTATGGACTTTGGGGGACAATGATGTGTCAATGTTCGCTCATGGATTGTTACCAGCGTGCCACTCGGGTGGGGGGTGTTGGTAATGGGGGAGGCTGTGCTTGTATGGGGACAAAGGATACGTGTGAAATCTCTGTACCTTCCTCTTGCTTTTGCTGTGAACCTAATAATGCTCTTAAAAGATAAAGTATTTCTATAAATAAGGAAAAGGAAAACATCATATCAAAGAGCTCCTGGGTTTTCAGAAGATAAGGACTCAAAATTCAGAGCATACTGGACAGCTCGCCATTTCACTTCCGTAGATTTTGCCTAATTGACTTCACCACTTCCTTCCTAAAATATGTGTTGTTATCAATCCTCCAGGGCCTGTAATTATCTACTGGTCAATGTGTCCTCTGTTCTGATTTACTTTCTAGAATTTCACAGCCACTGGGAAATTTTCACTCATTAAATGGCATATATAAATAGAAGATGCTAAATAATCATGACTAGCAAGAAGAGTATTCCCTCAGTTGAATATGAAGTGCTTGAAAGGGTATTTAGAAAGTGATATAAATGTCTGGTTTTACATCACATAAGAGGTGGGCTGAAGGAGAAATGAATTTGGGGTGGTATGAAACTGCTTCATAAATGCTTAAGGTAATTAAGGTGTGGGCATGGTGCTCTTTGCTGACGTCAATATAGACAGTTAAAATATGTTTAATTATTTGTGTTGTATTTACTATTACTTTTGAACTCACTGTTATTTCATGTGGAATGGGTCTTTCTGCTATTAGCTACAAGTTTTTCCTACAGGGCCAAAAAAAAAAAAATTCATCGGAAATACCTACATCATTTAAGATTGCTTTTTACAAAAACCTTTTCACATGTCAAATTTCCTCTAACATTAAAAGTGTTTTGAATGCAACTGATTCCCTTAGATGCTCTTTAGTATTTTAACAAAGTTCCCTTCTCAAGCCTTTTCTAAGAAGGGGGAGAGAGAGAGAGAGAGGGGGAGAGAGAGAGAGAGAGAGAGAAAGGGGGAGTGAGAGGGGCAAAGTGAGAGACCCTGAAAAGTACTGTGTTTTCCCAAGTAGGGCAAGGGCATTCTAAAGATGGGTTATATATCATTCCAAGAATGTCTTAAAAGCACAAAGTAACTACTGCAGTAACATCTCCAGTCTGACCCTCTCCACTCTTCTTCTTCAAAAAGCAGACTGGACCAACTTAGTGAAGGAATAGGATGAACCACTATTCTCCCACAACCATTCCTTCTCATTACTTCAATTTAAAGCAGTGGTTCTCAAAGTGTTGTCCTCAGACCAGCACATCAGCATCGCATGGGAACTTATTAGAAATGCAAATCCCCCAGCTGCCCCACACCCACTGGATCAGAAACTCTGGGGCTGGAGCCCAGCAATCTGTTTCACAGGCCCGGTGGGAACTTCTAAGGCAAGCTAACATTTCAGAGTTGTTGATTTACAGCAGCCATTTCAAACTTGGCTGCACATTGGAGTCACTTAAGGAGCTTAAAAACTACAGCTGTCTGGGTCCTGCCCTCAGATACCATGTTGTACTGTAATTTGTCTGGGAAGTAGCCTGGTATCGGGACTCAAAGCTCGCTAGGTAATTCTAATACACAGCAACATTCAAGGACAGAAACACTGCTTCAGACCTTATTTCACTCCCCATGAAAATAATACTGTCTGGGAAAAGATGCCAGCTCAGCGGGCTGGAACCTAAGAGATACTTAGTAAAGGAAACCAACCTCAGGTACCCTTCCTTGGTTATATGTGAACTCAGATGCAGGCACCCTTGATTCTCCAGAACTGTACTGAGTCCCATAGTCTTCTCCTGAGCACCCAGATGTTCCATGTTGCACGCAGAGCTCAATCCTAAGGGACATCACCTGTGCTAACAGCAACAGGAGAGGATTTTCAGGAAATGATCAAATAAAACTTGCTTCTTATATTTCATGCTAATCAGGAGAGGATTGGTGGAAAATAATCAAATTAAACATGATTCTTACAGGTGATGCTACATTTGAGTTTTAGATTTGGGGGTAAAACTTCTTCTAACCAAGGATACTGGTGCCTTAGTATCTATCAACAACAACTAAAAGTATAATTTAAGATACAAAGCCTATGCTTCCTTCCGTTCTGTAAAGCAGGCTTGGTTGTACCTTCCCTGTACTCCCATTTTCACTTTATTTTAGCACAAACAAGGCTGTCGTCCAGGTAATTGCTTCCTGTCTGTCGCTGCTGGTAGGCTACCGGCAAATATGCATTTTATACAGCTCTACATTCGCAGGCACTAGTGCTCAGATGCCATTTCTTAATGCTTGTTGAATGAATCAGCGAATGAACTATAAAAGCTTCACACAATCTTCAAGACAGAATTTATATATTCTGTCAGCAACCACAAAAAAAACCAGATTTGTGTCTTTAGCGTGACAAAAGCTATAAAAAAAATAGTTTTTTACACAGAGGACTGAGACCCTTTTTCTTAATTTTCCCTTGTTCCCAACAAAATCTTTAGAAAACTAGAAGATTGAAATTAAAAAAAAAAAAAAAAATAGGAGAAGAAGAAGAAGTTCTGACCTTCTAGGAAAAGAGGAGTGCAGTGCATTCAAATTCCCTCAAAAACAAAAAAAAAAATCCAATAACAGGATAAAATATTTATCAGGAAAGAACGTCTCTGCAATACATGTTCGTGCATTTTTGTGCATACAGATTTCTCATGTGTGTGAGAAATAGGGCAATGGTAAAATTTTTAAAAATGGAAATCTATTTTGCAAATAATCAAAGTCATGTAGCTACTTTCATAATAGTTCACTTAGGATTTATATTCTAAACACAATCTCTAAAAAGGGGGTCAACAACCTCTTTGTGAAGGGTCCAACAGTAAATATTTAAAGCTTCGTGAGCCATGTGGTCTCTGTTGCAACTACTCAGCTCTGCCTTCTGTAACACAGAAAGCAGCCATAGATTATATGCAAATGAATGGATGTGACTGTGTTCCTATAAAATTTAATTTCTGCTCTCCAAATGTGGCTCAGATGTATTCCTTCCTTTTCTTCTCCGCTATTGACACCTGTGGTCTTCACCCTCATTAGAGCTCTGAAATCCTGGCTTAGCCATCTCATTCATTCATTTATTCAACAAATTCTTGTTCAGCATTTGAGATGTGCCTAGGCATTGGGGTATGTCCTTGGGAATCTAGGAGAGAGGAAAGCTCTTCTGGTGGTTTTGTTTTTTTTGTTTTTTGTTTTTTTAATAGAATGCTGCACAAATGTGTGTCATCCTTGCACAGGGGCCATGCTAATCTCTGTATCATTCCAATTTTGATATGTACGTGTTGCCAAAGCAAGCACCCTGCTGGAGTTTATAGTATAGGGGGAGAGACAGACTACATGTAAAATAACTGTGAGTTAGAGCAGTGGTTCTAATGGGACAAGGGGTAGGGGTTCCCTCCTAGGGCCATTTGGCGATGTTTGGAGACAGTTTCTGTTGCCATATCTGGGGATGAGGTGCTTCTAGCATCCAGTGAGCAGAGTCCAGGGATGCTGCAAAACGTCCCACAAGGCACAGGACAGGTCCCCACAACAAAGTTATATCCAGCCCAAAAAGTCAGTGGTGCTGACGGTCAGAAACTCTGAATTAGGGATAAAATCAATGCTCTAAGAAAGCAAACAGGGAGCTATGAGGGCACTTGATTTAGATCAAAGTCTTCAGGAAGATGTCCTTGAGGAAACGATATGCAGATGAGTCCTGAAGGGTAAACAGGATTTCATCAGGTAAGGGGGTATCCAGGGGCAGAGCAAATGTGAGGACTGTTTAAAGGATACCAATTCCTGTGCCCCACCCCAATCAGTTCAGTCCAAGTCACCCAAATTCTGTTGGTTTTTAAGTTTCTTGGATTAGAATGAATCGACAAGCTTTAAAAGCAAAAAGATAATTTTTCTGAAGCATGTTTCAAGGCTGATGGTAAGACTATATAGAAAAAAACATTTATGATACAGGACAGAGAAAATGATTGAGAAGGGGGGGATGAAATCAAAACCACATATAGAGTATCACATTTATTGACTTGCATATGTTGCAGTAGCTTTGAATCCAGGGACAAATCCCACTTGACCATAGTGAATGATCTTTTTAATGTGCTGTTGAATTCTCATTGCCAGTATTTTGTTGAGTATTTTTGCATCTATGTTCATCAGGGACATTGGTCTGTAACTTTCTTTTCTCGTAGTGTCTGTGTCCAGTTTTAATATCAGGGTAATGCTGGTCTCATAAAATGAATTTGAAAATATTCCTTTCTCTTCAGTTTTTTTGGAAGAGTTTGAAAAGGATTAGCATTAGTACTTTTTTAAATGTTTGGTAGAATTCAACTGTGAAGCTAATCAGTCCTGGGCTTTTCTTTAACGGGACGCTTTTTATTACTGATTGAATCTATTTGTCTATTACTGGTCTATTCAGATTTTCTATTTCTTCATGATTCAGTCTTGGCAGGTTGTATGTATCTAGGAATTTACCCATTTCTTTTAAGTTATCCAATTTATTGGGGTATAATTGCTCATGGTAGTTTCTTGTGACCTTTTGTATTTCTTTCTTTTTTTTTTTTTTTTTTTTTTTTTTTTTTTTTTTTTTGGAGAGAGAGTTTTGCTCTGTCACCCAGGCTGGAGTGCAATGACATGATCTTGGCTCACTGCAAACCTCCGCCTCCTGGGTTCAAGCACTTCTCCTGCCTCAGCCTCTCGAGTAGCTGGGATTACAGGTGCTCACCACCACACTCAGCTAATTTTTGTAGTTTTCAGCAGAGACAGGGTTTCACCACGTTGGCCAGGCTGGTTTCAAACTCCTGACCTCAGGTCATCTGCCTGCCTCAGCCTCCCAAAGGACCCTTTGCATTTCTGTAGTATCAGTTGTGATGTCTTCTCTTTTATTTCTGATTTTATTAACAGAATGAAGAACAAAAATTATATGATCATCTCAATAGATATAGAAAAAGAATTTGATGAAATTCAAATTCATTTCATAATAAAAACTCTCAACAACTTTGGCAGAGAAGAAATGTACCACAACACAATAAAGGCCTTAAATGACAAGTCCACAGTTAACATTTGCAACAGTGAAAAGTTTAAAGCATTTCCTCTAAGATCTAGAACAAGACAGGAATGCTCAATCTCACTACTTCTTTTCAACATTTTACTGGAAGTCCAAGCCTGTGCAATTTGGCATGAAAAAGAAATAAAAAACATCCAAATTGGAAGGAAGTAGTTAAATTGTCCCTGTTCACAGATAGTATGATCTTATATATAGAAAATCTCAAAGACTTCACCAAATAAAAACCATTATAACTGACAAATTCAGTAAATTTGCAGAATACAAAATCAACATACAAAAATCAATAGCATTTCAACACTAACAACAAACTATCTGAACAAGAAATTAATAAAACAATCTCATTAAAAATATCAACAAAAGAACAAAATACCTCGTATAAATTTAACCACAGACCCGAAGATCTATATATTGATAACTATAAAGCATTGATGAAAGGAACTGAAGAAAACAGAAGTAAATGGGAAGGCATGATTATGAATTGAAAGAATTAATACTGTTAGGATGTTCATAATATCCAAAGCAATCTACAGAATCAGTGTAATCCCTATCAAAATTCCAATATCATTCTTTACAGAAATAGAAAAAACAACCCTAAAATTTGTATGGAAACACAAAAGACCCTGAATAGCCAAACCTATCTTGACCAAAAAGAAAAAAGCTGGAGACATCACAGTACCTAACTGCAAAATATATTGCAAAGTTACAGCAATCAAAACAGTACAGTACTGCCATAAAAACAGACACAAAACCAGTCAAACAGGATAGAGTTCAGAAATAACCCCAAATATTTATGGACAATTGAGTTTTAATAAAGGTGCCAAGAAGAGTCAATAAGGAAAGGACATCTTCTTCAATAAATGATGTGAGGAAAATTGGATAGCCACATGCAGATGAATGAAATTGGATCCTTATTTTCACCACATACAAAAATCAACTCAAAAAGGATTAAAGGCAAATTAAGACCTGAAACTTAGTAGTTTCACTAAACTACTGAAAAACATAAGGGAAAAGCCCCATGACGTTGGTCTGGACAATATTTTGGATATACCCCCAAAAGTATATGCAACAAAAGCAAAAAGAGACAAGTGGATTGCATCACTCTAAAAAGCTCCTGCACAGCAAAGGAAACAATTAGCAGAGTGAAGAGACAATACAGGGCATGGGAGAAAATATTTGCAAACCATACATCTGATAAGGGGTTACTATCCAAAATATATGATATGGTTTCGATGTTTGTCTGCTCCAAATCCCATGTTGAAATGTAATCCCTAGTGGTGGAGGTGGGGCCTGGTGGGAGGTGTTTGGATCATGAGGATGGATCCTCATGAATGGCTTAGTTCTATTCCCTTGGTGATGAGAGAGTTCTCACTCAAAGTTCATGCAAGATCTGGTTGTTTAAAAGAGTATGGCACCTCCCGCCTTCTCTCTTGCTCCTACTCTCACCGTGTGACATGCTGGCTTCCCATCACCTTCTGCCAAGATTGTAAGCTCCCTGAGGCCCTCACCAGAAGTAGATGCCAATACCACACTTCCTGTACAACCCGCAGAACCATAAGCCAATTAAACCTCTTTTTTAAAATAAATTACCTAGCCTCAGGTATTTCTTTAGAGTAATATAAGAATGGCCTAACACAACGTATAAGGAACTAAACTCAATAGCAAAAAAACAACCTGCTATAAAAATGGGCAAAGGACCTGAATAGACATTGGTCAAAAGAAGACTTACAAATAGCTAACAGGTTCATGAATAAATGCTCGACATCACTAACCATTAGGAAAATGAAAATGGAAGCCACAATGTGATATTACCTTATACCTGTTAGAATGGCTATCATAAAAAAAAAAAAAAAGATGAAAGACAAGGGTTGATGAGACTGTAAAGGAAAGGTAACTCTTGTGCACTGTTGTGGGAATATAAAATAGTACAGCCATTATGGAAAACAGTATGAAGGCTCCTCAAAAAACTAAAAATAGAACTGCCACGTGACCCAGCAATCCCACTTCTCAGTGTACATCCAAAGGAAATAAAATCAATATGTTGAAGAGAAACCTCCACTTCCATATTCATTGACTCATTATTCACAATGGCCAAGATATGGAATCAACTTAAGCATTCACCAGTGGATACATGTATTTTTTTAAACACGCCATGAAATATTAGCCAGCCTCTTTTAAACACAAAGAAAAAAAGAAAATTCTGTCATTTTCGACAACATGGATAAACTTGGAAGACATTATGCTAAGTGAAATAAGCCAGGCACAGGCACAAAAAGACAAACACCTCATGGTCTCACTTATATGTGAAAACTAAAAACGTTGAACTCATAGAAGTAGAGAGTAGCATTGTGGTAACTGGAGACTGATGCTGGGATGGAGGGAATGGAGAGATGTTGGTCAAAGAAAAAGTTTCAGTTAGACAAGAGGAACAAGTTTTTGCAATCTATTGCACAGCATAGTGACTACAGTTAATGTATTGTATATTTCAAAATTGCTAAGAGAGTACATTTCAAATATCTCACCACAAAAATGGGTAAGTGAAGTAATGATATGTTAATTAGATTAATTTAATTATTCCACCTTGTATGCATATATCAAAATATCATATCACAATGTACCCCATAAATATACATAATTATTATTTGTCAATTAAAAATAGTTTTTTTTAAAAAAATCACATATAGAGTTAAGGGGAGGCAAAAGGTAACTTTATAATGGAGGAATGTGACACATACTACCTCAGCCAGGTGGTCACAGTCAACAGGAACAGTGGTAAATCATGCTTAAATCATAATAGGTACCCTTGTTATGACACAAAAATCGCCCTTTACCTCTGTGGTTTTCCTCCCCAAAACCCATAACCCCAGTGTAACAATGAGAAAAACATCAGACAAATCCCAATTGAGGGATATTCTACAAAATACTTGACTGTAATCCTCAAAGCAGTCAAGGTCGTCAGAAACAAGGAAAGTCTGAAAAACTGTCACAGCTGAGAGCAACCTAAAACAATATGATGACTAAGTGTAATGTGGGATCCTGGATGGCATCTGGGAACAATAAAAGAACATTAGGTTAAAACTAAGGAAATCTGAATAAAGAATGGACTTACGTTAATAATAATGTCAGTTCAATATTAAAATATATTCAATATTGGAAAAATGTTGGTTCAGTGCTGGAATAAATATTGCTTCATGAATTGTGAAAATTATGTAATATAATACTAAGATGTTCACAGCAGGAGAAATTCAGTGTGGGGCATATGGGAACTTTTTACTATCTTGGCAATTTTTCTGTAAACATAAAACCATCCTAAAAAATGAAGATCATTTTTTAAAACAAGCAAATAAAATGACATATGGATGAGTTCTCATACGTTGCTGAAGAGAACGCAAAGTATTATAGCCATTTTGAAAAAAGTATGACAATTTCTTATAAAAATAAGCATACCATATGACCCAGCGATCCCATTTCTAAGCAGTCACCCAGGAGAAAAGAAGACTGAATATTCATGTAAAAGTCTTTAAACAAATGTTGATTCATAATTGCCAAAACATGGCAACATTCCAAATGTTTGCAACTGATAAACACACTGTGATACAGTCATACAATAAAATATTCTTCAGCAATAAAAAGAAACAAACTACTGATACATACAACCATGTCAGTGAATCTCAAATGAATTATGATAAGTGAAAGAAACCAGATTCAAGAGGCTAATAGTGTATGATTTTACTTAGATGACATTCTAGAAAAGACAAAAATATAGAGACAGGAAACAGATGTATGGGGCTAAGTATGAATCATGTCCAAGTCTCCCTGAATAATACCGCCTAAAAGCTCATCTTGGTTTTGTCCTCCTTAAATAGACAGCCATCCAGGCATTCAAATTCTCTTCATTTTGTCAGGCTTATCTTGCTCAGCTCCCTAAACAAACCTACTTTGGACAAGGTTACATTTTTTACTACATTAGATAAATAATACTACAAAGTGTTGTTCACATTATTCTCCATAATTGGACTAGCTCCTTCATTATTCCACACTTTTCAAAATCCTGTCAAACCACTATAGCATAAGTAATCATTCCCATACAATTCTAGAATATTATTTGTCTGTATCCTGTATTCTGCTATTAATTATAATATAAACTCTCATGTGAATAAATGATTTAGATGTTACCTCCTAACCCTCATTACCTCCATTTGGTATTGTTAAAATTTCCATGTTATAGATAAGAAAACTGAAGCTCAGAGGTTAAGTTACTTCCAGAGATTATGGCTACTAAATGGAGAAGCTGGGAAATCTAGGAATGCTGAATCCAAAGGTTGTCTTCTTTTTGTTGCAGTTCACTATTTTTTCTTTGTATTGTTTTAAATTTGAACATCTTAATAATTGCACAACTAAGTTTCTTGAGACTGGGAGCTCTTTTATCTCCTCCTTGGTATTCTGCAATGTACTAAATTAAAAAGACACTTCCAAAACAAATTGTCTTTAGGATATAAAATTATAGTGGGCAAAAGAAAGAAATAAAAGGCATCCAAATAGGAGAAGAAGAAGTCAAATCATCTCTCTTTGTTGGTGATACAATTCTATACCTACGAAACCCTAAAGACTCCACCAAAAGGCTCCTAGAACTGATAAATGACTTCAGTAAAGCTTCAGGACACAAAATCAATGCACAAATTCAGTAGCATTTTTATACACCAATCATATTAAATCTGAGAGCTATATCAAGAAGGCAGTTCTACTTATAATTGCCACAGGAAATAAAATACCTAGGAATACATCTAACCAAGGAGGTGAAAGATTTCTACAATAAAAATTACAAAAGACTGCTGAAAGAAATCACTGATGACACAAACAAATGGTGAAATATTTCATGCTCATGGAGTGGAAGAATCAATATAGTTAACATAGCCATACTGCCCAAAGAAATCTACAGATTTGATGCTATTCTTATCAAACTACCAATGTGATATTTCAAAGAATTAGAAGAACTATTCTAAAATTCATATGGAACCAAAAAGAGCTCAAATAGCCAAAGCAATCCTATGCAGAAAAGAGCAAAGCCAAAAGCATCACATTACCTAACTTGAAACTATACTACAAGGCTACAGTAACCAAAACAGCATGGTACTGGTATAAAAACAAACACATAGACTAATGGAAGAGAATAGAGAGCCCGGAAATAAAACTACACACCTAAAACCATCTGATCTTCCACAAATTCAACAAAAATAAGCAACGGGAAAAGGACTCTCTAGTCAATAAATGGTGCTGGGATAATTGGCTAGTCATATGCAGAATAATTAAAGTGGGCCTCTACCTATCTCCATATACAAACATTAACTCAACATGGATTAAAGATTTAAACCTAAAACTATAAAAATCCTAGAAGAAAACCAAGGAAATAGCCTTCTGGACATCAGCCTTAGCAAAGAATTAATGACTAAGTCCTCAAAAGCAATTGCAAAAAAAGCAAAAATTTACAAGTAGAACCAAATTAAACTAAAAAGCTTCTGCAGAGCAGAAGAAATAATCACCAAAGTTAACAACCCACAGAATGGGAAAAAATCTTCTACAATCTATATATCCAACAAAGGACTAAGATCCAAAATCTACAAAGAACTCAAACAAATGAGCAACAAAAAAAATAAGCAATCCCATCAAAAAGTGGGCTAAGCACATGAATAGACAATTCTCAAAAGAAGATACACAAATGGTCAACAAGCATAAGGAAAAATGCTCAACATCACTAGTTATCAGGGGAATGTAAATCAAAACCACAATGTGATAATACCTTACTCCTGCAAGAAAGGTCATAATATAATCAAAAAATCAAAAAAGAATAGATGTTGGCAAGATGCGGTGAAAAGGAAGCACTTCCACACTGCCAATGGGAATCTAAACTAGTACAACCACCATGGAAAAGAGTGTGGAGATTCCTTAAAGAACTAAAAGTAAAACTACCATTTGATCCAGCAATCCCACTACTGGGTATCTACCCAGAGGAAAAGAAGTGTCATTATACGAAAAAGACACTTGCACATGTATGTCTATAGCAGCACAACTTGCAACTGCAAAAATATGGAACCAGTCCAAATGCCCATCAATTAACAAGTGAATAAAGAAAATGTGAGAGATATGTATATAATGGAATACTATTCAGCCCTAAAAAAGAACAAAATAATGGCATTTGCAGTAACCTGGATGGAATTGGAGACCATTACTCTTAGTGAAGTAACTCACTCATAAGTGGGAGCTAAGCTGTAAGGTCACAAAGGCATAAGAATGATACAATGGACTTTAGGGATTTGGGGGAAAGGGTATGATGGGGGCGAGAGATAAAAGACTACACATTAGGTACAGTGTACACTGCTCCAGTGATGGATGCACCAAAATCTCAGAAATAACCACTAAAGAAGTTATTCATGTAAGCAAACACCACTTGCTCCTAAAAAACTATTGAAATAAAAAATAAATTTTAAAATTATAATAAAATGAAATTAAAAATTGTAAGATACTCATCAAAGTTAAATAATAAATAAATAAATAAATAAATAAGGCCGAGCACGGTGTCTCACACGTGTAATCTCAGCGCTTTGGGAGGCTGAGGCAGGCAGATCGCTTGAAGTCAGGAGCTCGAGATGAGCCTGGCCAACATGGTGAAATCTTTTCCCTACTAAAAATACAAAAATTTGCCAGGCATGGAGGCACATGCTTGTAGACCCAGCTACTTGGGAGGCTGAGGCAGGAGAATCACAAACCTGGGAAGCCAAGGTCACAGTGAGCCAAGATTGTGCCACTACACTACAGCCCATGCAACAGAGTAAGACGCTGTTTCAAAATATAATAATAAAAATAATAATAATAAAATAAAATAAATTATGACTCAGGAGGAGATCCACATGCCCCTCCTTCAATTAATAGCAACAGAGGAATACATAAGAATAGCAACCATAGACTGAGAGGGGCACAGTAACTTGGGACTCAGGACCCTCTGGGATGAGGGTTTCACCACTTCCAGCAGGTATCCAGGTTCTCTCATGAGCACTGGCTAGGAGACTGGCATGTTCCACAGAGAGGAAGGAAGAGCAGTGTGGTGTGGTGACCCACCTGAGAGCCACACGGGGCAGGGAAGTCCCCACCCCCCAGCCAAAGCAGGTGGTAAGTGAACGTGCCACCCAGCTGGAGAAACCATGCTTTTTAAATGTAACCGTGCAACCCATGGATCAGAAGATCCCACTCACAAGCCCACACCACCAGGGTCTAGCATGCGAACCTCAGAGCTGTACAGATTCTCAACAGCCTCTCAACTGGAATCTGCTTAAGCTTACTGAGCTCCTGGTGGGGAGGGGTGACCAGCACCACAGCTACAGCTGCCTGCTGTCTAAGCCATCTGAGCTCCTTGGGGGAGCGGCAGCAGCCAGAGCTGGGACTCACAACTGCCTAACACCCTAAGCTCTCTGCGCGGGGGAAGGGCGGCATCTATCTCTATAGCTCCATGCTGTGCTTTTCCCCTGCTGGAGACAGGGAAGCTGGACACTTGGTCTCAAGACATGTCCCCACAGTCCAACACATTGGCTATGGCAGACTGCAACCAGAGTGCCTCTTCAGGCCTAACCCTGAATCATCTTTCCTCACTGTGCAGAGCTTCCCTGCAGAAACCCCAGTAACTCCAGCAACTCCAGCCACAGGCTCAGGGACAAAACCTGAATCTCTTTGGGCCTGAGCCCCTAGGGGGAACCTGCAGCCATCCCTCCCTCCCGGTAGTTCTGAGGAATCTGGGCAGCCCAGATGAGTGGGTTTCCTCCCAGGGAAAGGCACACCTCCTCCACCAAGGGACAAAGTGCTTCATTAAACAGGTCCTGTTCCCTCACCCAACAGGGTGAGACCCTCCCACAGGGGTTTTCAGACATCCTATACAGGAATGATGCTATGGCATCAGGTTGGTGCCCTTCAAGGTCAGAGACCCCAGAAGAAGGAGCAGACACCCATCTTGGCTGTTCTCCAGCCTCCTTGAGTGACATCTCCAGGCACAGAAGCAAACCAGATGAATAGGGCCTGAAGTGAACCCCCAGCAACCCACAGCAGCCCTACAGAAAACGGACCTGACCATTGGAGGAAAAACAAACAGAAAGCAACAACAGCATCAACAACAATAAAGGCCTCCATGAAAACCCCATCCCAGGGTTAGCAGACTCAAAGATCAAAACTAGACAAACTCTCAAAGATGAGAAAGAATCAACAAAAAAATCCTGAAAACTCAAAAGGCCAGAGTGCCTCTTCTCCTCCACATGATCGCAGTGTTGCTCCAGCGAGGGCACAGAACTGAACGGAGGATGAATTGGACAAATTGACAGAAGTAGGCTTCAGAAGATGGGTAATAAAAAACTACATTGAGCTAAAGGAACATGTTCTAACCCAATACAAAGAAGCTAAGAACCTTGAAAAAAGGTTAGAGGAGCTGCTAGTTAGAATAACCAATTTAGAGAGGAACATAAATGACCTGATTAAGCTGAAAAATACAGCACAAGAACTTTGTGAAGCACACACAAGTATCAACAGATAAACAAGCAAAAGAAATGGTATCAGAGTTTGAAGACTACCTTGCTGAAATAAGGCATGCAGATAAGACTAGAGATAAAAGAAAGAAAAGGATTGGACAAAGCCTCCAAGAAATATGCAGCTTCATAAAAAGACTGAACCTATATTTGCTTGGAGTACCTGAAGGAGACAGAGAGAATGGAAACAAGCTGGAAAACACATTTCAGGATATTACCCAGGAGAACTTCCCCAACTAGCAAGATAGGCCAACATGCAAATTCAGAAAATACAGAGATGACCACTAAGATACTCCATGAGAAGATCAACTCCCAGACACATAATCATCAGATTCTCCAAGGTTGAAATGAAGGAAAAAATATTAAGGCAGCCAGAGAGAAAGGCCAGGTCACCTACAAAGGGAAGCCTATCAGACTAACAGTGGACCTCTCAGCAGAAACTCTAGAAGCCAGAAGAGACTAAGGGCCAATATTCAACACTTAAAGAAAATAATTTTCAACCCAGAATTTCATATCCAGCCAAACTAAGCTTCTTAAGCAAAGGAGGAATAAAATTCTTGCCAGCAAGCAAATGCGGAGGGATTTTGTTACCACAAGGCCTGCCTTGCAAGAGCTCCTGAAAGAAGCACTGAATATGGAGAGGAAAAACCAGTACCAGCCACTGCAAAAACACAGCAAAATATAAAGACCAATGACACTATGAAGAAACTGCATCAACTTGTGTGCAAAATAACCAGCAGCATCGTGATGACAGGACCAAATTCACACATATCAATACTAACCTTAAATGTAAATGAGCTAAATGCCCCAAGTAAAAGACACAGACTGGCAAATTGGATAAAGAGTCAAGTCCCATCAATATGCTGTATTCAGGAGATCCATCTCACGTGCAAAGACACACATAGGCTCAAAATAAAGGGATGGAGGACAATTTACCAAGCAAATGGAAAGCAAAAAAAAAAGCAGGGGTTGCAATCCTAGTCTCTGACAAAACAGACTTTAAACCAACAAAGACCAAAAAAGACAAAGAAGGGCATTACATAATGGTAAAGGGAACAATTAAACAACAAGAGCTAACTATTCTAAATATATATGCACCCAACTATCAGAAGAAGCCGCTCCCGATGGTTACGTGGGTTCTTTCCTATTTCCTAAGTGTCTTGGCTGGTTTGAGAAATAAAGGGAAAGAGCATAAGAGAGAGAAATTTAAAGCTGGATGTCCAGGGGAGACATCACATGTCAGCAGGATCCATGATGTTCCCCGAGTGTAAAACCAGCAAGTTTTTATTAGCAATTTTCAAAAGGGGAGGGAGTGCACGAATAGGGTGTGGGTCACAGAGATCACATGCTTCACAAGGTAATAAAATATCGCAAAGCAAATGGAGGCAGGGCAAGATCACAGGACCAACGGATGAGGCGAAATTAAAATTGCTAATGAAGTTTCAGGCACGCATTGTCATTGATAACATCTTATCAGGAAACAGGGTTTGAGAGCAGACAACCTATCTGACCAAAATTTATTAGGTGGGAATTTTCCTGGTCCTAATAAGCCTGGGAGCACTCCAGGAGATTGGGGCTTATTTCATCCCTTTGGCTTCGACCACAAAAGATGGCACGCCTTGACGGGGCCATTCATAGGCCTAACTTCAGGGCGCATTCTCTTTCTCAGGGATGTTCCTTGCTGAGAAAAATAATTCAGCGATATTTCTCCTATTTGCTTTTGAAAGAGGAGAAATATGGCTCTGTTCCATCCGGCTCACTGGCGGCCAGAAGTCTTATCTCTGATGTTCCCTGAACATCGCTGTTATCCTCTTCTTTTTTCAAGATGCCCAGATTTCATATTGTTCAAACACACATGCTCTACAAACAATTTGTGCAGTTGACACGATCATCACAGGGTCCTGAGGTGACATTCATCCTCCTCAGCTTACAAAGAAGACGACAGGATTAAGAGATTAAAGAAAAGACAGGCATAGGAAATCACAAGGGTATTGATTGGGAAGTGTTAAGTGTCCATGAAATCTTCACAATTTATGTTCTTCTGCCACAGCTTCAGTCGTTTCCTCCGTTCAGGGTCCCTGACTACCCGCAACACCCAACACAGGAGCACCCAGATTCATAAAACAAGTTCTTAGAGACCTACAAAGAGACTTAGACTCCCATACAATAGTGGGAAACTTTAACACCCCACTGACAATATTAGACAGGTCATCCAGACAGAAAATTAACAAGGATATTCAGGAGTTGAACTCAACTCTAGTTCAAGTGGACCTAATAGATATTTACAGAACTCTCCACCCCAAATCAACAGAATGTACATTCTTTTCAGTGCCACATGGCACTTATTCTAAAATCGACCACATAATTGGAAGTATAACACTCCTCAGCAAATGCAAAACAACTGAAATCATAATAAACAGTCTCTCAGACAACAGTGCAATCAAATTAGAACTCAGGTTTAAGAAACCCACTCAAAACCATGCAACTACATGGAAACGGAACAACCTACTCCCAAATGACTCCTGGGAAGATAATGAAGTTAAAGCAGAAATCAGAAAGTTCTTTGAAACCAATGAAAACAAAGAGACAACATACTAGAATCTCTGGGACTCAGCTAAAGCAGTGTTAAGAGGGACTAAATGCCCACATCGGAAAGCTAGAAAGATCTCAAATCAATACCCTAACATCAAAATTAAAAGAACGAGAGGGCCGGGTACGGTGGCTCATGCCTGTAATCCCAGTGCTTTGGGAGGTTGAGGCTGGTGGATCACCTGAGGTCAGGAGTTTGAGACCAGCCTGACCAATATGGTGAAACCCCATTTCAACTAAAAATACAAAAATTAGCTAGGCGTGGTGGAAGGTGTATGTAATCCCAGATACTTGAGAGGCTGAGGCAGGATAACTGCTTGAACCCAGGAGGCAGAGGTTGCAGTGAGCCAAGATCGCGCCACTGCACGCCAGCCTGGGCTATAGAGCAAGATTCCATTTCAAAAAAGAAAAAAAGCCAGATAGGCAAGAGCAAACTAATCCAAAAGCTGGCAGAAGATAAGAAATAACTAAGATCAGAGCAGAACCGTAGGAGATAGAGACACAACAAACACACCACAAAAAAAAAAATGAATCCATGAGCTGGTTTTTTGAGAAAACGGATAGACTCCTAGCTAGACTAATAAAGAATAAAAGAGAGATGAATCAAATAGACACAATGAAAAAATGATAAAGGGGATATCACCACTGACCCCACAGAAATATAAACTACCATCAGAGAACACTATAAACATCTCTTTGCAAATAAACTAGAAAATCTAGAAGAAATGGATAAATTCCTGGACACATATACCCTCCCAAGACTAAACCAGGAAGAAGCTGAATTCCTCAATAGATCAATAACTAGTTCTGAAACTGAGGCAGTAAGTAATAGCCTACCAACCAAAAAATAAGCCCACAACCAAACAGATTCACAGCCAAATTCTACCAGAGGTACAAAGAGGAGCTGGTACCATTCCTTCTGAAACTATTCCAAACAATTAAAAAGGAGGGACTCATCCCTAACTCATTTTATGAAACCAGCATCACCCTGATACCAAAAGTGGGAAGAAACACACACACACAAAAAAAAGGAAAATTTCAGGCCAATATCCCTGATGAACATCGATGTGAAAATTCTCAGTAAAATACTGGCAAACTGAATCCAGCAGCACATCAAAAAACTTATCCACCACAATCAAGTCGGCTTCATCCCGGGGATGCAAGGCTGATTCAACATACGCAAATCAATAAACATAATCCATCATATAAACAGAACCAATGACAAAAATCACATGACTACTTCAATAGATGCAGAAAAGGCCTTTGATAAAATTCAACGTTAAAAATTTTTCCTTCATGTTAAAAACTCTCAATAAACTAGGTGTTGATGGGACATATCTCAAAATAATAAGAGCTATTTATGACAAACCAATAGCCAATATCATACTGAATGGGCAAAAGCTCAAAGCATTCACTCTGAAAACGAGTACAAGACAAGGATGCCCTCTCTCACCACTCCTATTTGACACAGTATTGGAAGTTCTGGCCAGAGCAATCAGGCAAGAGAAAAAAATAAAACATAATCAAATAGAAAGAGAGGAAGTCAAATTGTCTCTGTTTGCAGATGAACATGATTTTATATTCAGAAAACCCCATCATCTCAGCCCAAAACCCCTTAAATTGATAAGCAACTTCAGCAAAGTCTCAGGATACAACATCAATGTGCAAAAATCACAAGCATTCCTATACACCCACAAGAGACAAGCAGAGACCCAAATCATGAATAAACTCTGATTCACAATCTCTACAAAAAGAATAAAATATCTAGAAATACAGCTAACAAGGGATGCGAAAGACCTCTTCAATAAGACCTACAAACCGCTACTTAAGGAAATAAGAGAGGACACAAACAAATGGAAAAACATTCCATCCTCACGGATAGGAAGAATTGATATCACGAAAATGGTCATACTTCCCAAAGTAATTTATAGATTCAATGCTATTCCCATCAAACTACCATTGACATTCTTCACAGAATTAGAAAAAAAAAACACTTAAAATTTCATATGGAATCAAAGAAGGCCCCACATAGCGAAGACAATTCTAAGCAAAATGAACAAAGCTGAAGGCATCATGCTATCTGACTTCAAACTACACTACAAGACAAAACAGCATGGTACTGGTACCAAAACAGACATATAGACCAATTGAACAGAACAGAGACCTCAGAAATAACACCACACATCTACAATCATCTGATCTTCAACAAACCTGACAAAAACAAGCAATGGGTAAATGATCTCATATTCAATAAATGGTGCTGGGAAAACTGGCTAGCCATATGCAGAAAATGGAAACTGGACCCCTTCCTTACACGTTATACAAAAATTAACTCAAGATGAATTAAATACTTAAATGTAAAATCCAAACCATAAAAACCCTAGAAGAAAACCTAGGCAATACCATTCAGGCATAGGCAAGGGCAAAGATTTCATGACAAAAAGGCCAAAAGCAATTGCGACAAAAGCCAAAATTGACAAATGAGATCTAATTAAACTAAAGAGCATCTGCACAGTAAAAGAAACTAGCATCAGAGTGAACAGGCAACCTACAGAATGGGGGAAAATTTTTGCAACCTACCCATCTGACAAAGGTCTAACATCCAGAATTCACAAGGAACTTAAACAAATTTACAAGAAAAAAACAAACAACCCCATCAAAAAGTGGGCAAAGGATATGAATAGACACTTCTCAAAAGAAGACAATTGCAGCCAACAAACATATGAAAAAAAACTCAACATCACTGATCATTAAAGAAATGCAAATCAATACCACAGTGAAATACCATCTCATGCCAGTCAGAATGGCGACTATTAAAAAGTCAGGAAAAAATAGATGCTGGCAAGATGTAGAGAAATCGGAATGCTTTTACACGGTTGGTGGGAATGTACATTAGTTCAACCATTGTGGAAGACAGTATGGTGTTTCCTCAAGGAGCTATAACCAGAAGTCCCATTTGACCCAGCAATCCCATTAATGGGTATATACTCAAAGGAATATAAATAGTTCTGTTATAAAGACACATGCACACATATGTTTATTGCAGCACTTTTCACAACATCAAAGTCATGGAGTCAACCCAAATGCCCATCAGTGATAGACTGGATAAGGAAAATGTGGTACACAGACACCATGGAGTACTACACAGCCATAAAAAGGAATGAGATCATGTCCTTTGCAGGGACATAGATGAAGCTGGAAGCCGTCGTGATCAGCAAACGAACACAGGAACAGAAAACCAAATACTGCATGTTCTCACTCATAAGTGGGAGCTGAACAATGAGAACACATGGACACAGGAAGGGGAACATCACACACCAGGGCCTGTTGGGGGTGGGGGACGAAAGGAGGAAACTTAGAGGACAGGTCATAGGTGCAGCAAACCACCATGGCAGGTGTATACCTATGTAACAAACCTAAAAGTTCTGCACGTATCCCAGAACTTAAAGTAAAATTTTTTAAAAATAAAAGAAATAAAAATAGTAACAGAGGTTGCTTTGTAATTAGCCTATATTAACAAGTGTAGACTTTGTGTATTTTTCATATAAAGTTTGAGCAGCTTCTTATTAAACTAATATGAAAATTCTGAATTCTAAAAACAAATGGCCGAAGTACAACTAACCAACACAAGAAGAAAACCTTCCCTTCATCCTTAACCTAACCAAAGTCATATATAGTTGCCACATACTTCAGATACTCCTAGAATATCACTTTCAACGTGGGTCTTAGGTTTTCCGTTCTTTGTTCTTCCTTTTATCGTTCTTTGTTCTTCCTTTTATCCCTTGATATTTTTTACTCTCTTCCCTTTCTTTGTTTTCAGTTTACATTTTCCATAAACAACTTTTTCAAAAATAAAATTCTCTCAAATATCACAAAAGTACTATATTAAATTATAAAACTGTAATTCTGGCAATGGACATTTTATAATAGGAAACAATACTTAAATGATTGCAAGGTGGAAAAAAATAGCACTTCATCAGACCTTGTTTCAAGTTTGTTTAAATTATTGGCTGATTTAAATTTTACTAAACTAACATCTATTTTTGAAATTATCACTCACTTTTCCATGTGATTTATAGGGCAGGTGCCCTTGGAGTTCTTCTCTTAACATCAACCAAAGACAAGAAGAATAATTCTCTACCTCTGCCTTTGCTTCCTTTTAAATAGGAGGTAGCTTAGATGAGTTCTGAAAGCTCACAATATATTGAAGAGCAAAATAAATCCTAGGTCTGGTCTTCTTGGACATGAGAAATGACAGCTCTAGAATGTTAGAAACTTCCATTTGTACATAAGATTCATATCCACAAAGGGTTTGGAAATAAATCCAGCTACTTTCAACAGGTGTTGACATTAGGTTAAGTGTTCCATCTAGTGGCCAAATCCAGCCTAGCATGTTTTCTCGAGGTTCTCAAATCTCCAAAAGATGATAAAGCAAGGACTGATTTGTCTTAAAGCATCCCCATTACCTGTACGGCAATGAAACATTTTGAATACTGAAAATCTTAGGAAGTTCAGGAAATTTTTACTTACAGAAAGAAAATATTCCCAGTCATATCCCAAGTCATAGGACAAGCTTTCCCCAATATAGTCAAAGCTCAGACATACCATCTTTCACTATTCAGCGATTTATCCAAAATTCGTTAAGCTCCTGTTACATAATAAACAGTGTAATCATCACTAGGAACACTAACATTAACAACCGAAAATGCCGTTAAGGAACTCATAGTCTAGTGGGGAAGACATGAAAATAGATAATAAAAATCCATATTAAATACATATTAAGTACAATGACATAGGAAGCTAGTAGAGTCCAGAAACAGGGAGGGGACTCAAAGGTTTAAATAAAATAAAACTTTCCCAAACCACCCATCTAGTAAGTTGTTGAGTTGGATTTGAACCCAAGTGTACCTAATTCCAAAGCTATTGGCAGCCCCGCAGGCCTCCTAGAATGGGTTATCTATCCCTGCTTCAGGTGACCAAAATTGTAGTGAGGAGGTCCATGATGTTACCACGTGGCTATCATGGGCATTTCTTGCAAAAGTCTAATTAGGCATAGCTCTGATAGTCCAACTTATCAGAGACAATCTAGTGGGATGCTGGATTTAGGACAATAGTTTCTGTCTCTTGCATGCTGGAATATGACTTAGAATTTCTTCTTAAGCCAAAGCTGGCTACTTCCCTTCCTCTAGTGTAGTTTAGTAGGTAAGTAGACCACAGTTTGAATTCTGGCTCTGCTATTTACTAGCTGTCTGAGCTTGGTCAAGTTCATTAATGCCTGGAAACCGGGAGGCCTGATTTCTAGTCGTGGCTCTGACACTATAGATATACATAATCCCAGGAAACTCCTACAGGGCCATACCAAGCCGTGAAGGTTTCCATCGATAGTACGAGGTTACTGTCTAAATGATTGTATGCTCTAGGTCTAAAATTGAAAATTTTGGATATGATCATGAAAGTGCTGGCTTGATGAGTATGAGAGTGAAGGAGAGCCAAGAGGGTGAACGACAGGCACATCTAATTGAAACGAATGCCAATTAGAGCAGTAACCAGTCTTATGAAAAGGGAAGACCTCCACTTCCACTTAAGGAATCTTTATGTAGGAGGAAGAAGCTCCAAAGGGATGTCACTGCTGCAACCATTTGGACTCTTTAGACGACCAAAAGACGATGATCTCGC
Organism: Macaca mulatta; assembly: GCF_049350105.2. Classification (NCBI taxonomy): domain Eukaryota; kingdom Metazoa; phylum Chordata; class Mammalia; order Primates; family Cercopithecidae; genus Macaca; species Macaca mulatta. Next base: position 21,015,525 of record NC_133423.1, read on the forward strand.
ATCTTACGGAAATGGAGGTTGCCAAGAGGAACATCTCCTCCCCTTTCCAGCCAAAGGCTTAAGTAGCTACTGCAAACAAGGGGACACAATAGTGCCAGCTCTCTGGGTAGGACATTTCCTTCTCTCCCCTTTAATCCTTCGGGTCATGGGACGCATCAAATAAATGTCAGCTTGTATGTTTCACCTAAATAACTCATCCATATTAAGTGTACCTACACATTAGATAAACCCAAAGGCAAAGTGCCTGAAATTTGCAGCCTGGTCTGCGACCTGAGTCACTTTCCACAGCCATTGTTATTTAGTGGCTAAGCCACTAAATGCTTTAGGCTCCCTGGAAAATGTGTTGGGGTATTGTTTAGACGAAGACTGATTGGTCATAACAAAATACATACTTCTGACTGCAAACCTTCTTCAGTGTTAATTCTTTTATAAAACAAGGCGTACTATGTAATCCTTAAGTTCCTTCCAACCCTGAACTTCTATGAGCATATGGGTGTACTGAAACCAGCTCTACCTGCCCTCAAGAGCCAATTGTTAATTTTTTTTTTTTTAATTTTACAAGCCAGTGCTTAAGCCATGGACAGCATGAAATTGCCATGTTTGGAGTATTTACAACATAGAAATTGGCAAAGGCTACAAATCAGGGCTTTTGTTCAGAGAGCTAGCTTACTAGTATACCACTCAATGGGAGCCATTTAACCAAATACATCCATTTGAGGGCACCGTATTAGATGCTCTAAGGAGGCAGTTCATAACCAGCCATATGGCCACCCTCCCAGATGGCATTTGACACGTGAGAAACATTTTTGTTTGTCAAAATAACAGGTAGGCACTCTAGGTATTTAATGAGCAGGGGCCTGGTCTGATAAACATCCCGTATGTGTATAATAGTTTCTCCATATAAAGAAAAGTCATGTCCAAAATTTCAACAGCAACCCCATTGGGAAACTGTGCAAGAGGCCCACACACACTCTAACACCAACTTTTGGTAGCCTTCTTTGAGCTTCTATAGAAAATCACATTTGTATAAAATTGTTATCTATTGGACCGGCATATTAGAGCAGATAAGGCATCATCTCAGAGAGGAACATATTGACAATTTTCTCCCTGACTTCCTAAACTCCCACCTTAAGTTTATCTTTTTTGCCCTCAATTCTTTTTTTTTTTTTTTTTTTTTTTGAGATGGAGTCTCACTCTGTCACTCAGGCTGGAGTTTAGTGGCACAATCTAACACACTATCATCAGGAAGAGGCCAGACGGCTATCCAGCCTAACGCCTGATATATTTGAGCTGCTGAAACAAAGCCAGCAACGTCTACTTCATGATCATAAGTGCAAGGAAAGAAAATCATCATGTGTTTAAACCATGATTAGTTGGGTTTTCTGTCACTTGGAGTCTACCTGATACACGGTTTGTCTCAGTGGAACTAGGCTAAGATGAGTTTTTGATAAATGAGTCAGAGTGGAGATAGCAATGAGACAGAGACAGATTCAGGAAAAGAAGACAGGCCTGGCACGGTGACTCACACCTGTAATCCCAGCACTTTGGGAGCCCGATGTGAGCAGATCTTTGCATCCATAAACAATTCTTAATTTCCTCTCTTGTTTCCTTTTCTTCCATTGGGTTTGATATTAACATAGAAAGAGGTTTTTTTTTCTATGTCCTTTGGAGACAATAGATAGTAAGTGGGTTAATTACTCAAAACTTGATTAGAAAATGGCATTTTCTCATTCCCAAGAGTACATATTAATTTGATCATAGAAGCATCAGACATTGAGTTATCCTTATTTTCTCCACCTTGAAGAAAAGTAAAACATTATTATTTATTTGCATGGTTTCCTGTCTTTGGGCACTAATTTAATTCCTTGTCATCATGGAAACTTTACTTAAGAACTAGGAAGTGTGGGGAAAAAAAATGGATTGCGCTCTTGCAATGAAGCTTTCAAATCAATACAAAAAGGAAGTAAGTTCCAAACTTGTGTTAGTGACAAGTAGAATGCCAATTCCTTCATTTACAATAGAAAGAAATATGCCTTTTCAGTGAGCAATCTGATTGGATGAATTAATATATGTAAAGAAGGATCTTAAAACATCACCTGGGGCAGGTTTGCTGGCTCATACCTGTAATCTCAACACTTTGGGTGGCCAAGGTGGGAGAATCACTTGAAGTCAGGCATTTGAGACCCACCTGGGCAACATAGTGAGACCCCATATCTACAAAAAAAAATCTTAAAAAATAAAAATTACCCAGGCATAGTGGCACATGCCTGTTGTGCCAGCTACTGGGGGAGCTGAGGCAAGAGGATCTCTAGATCCCAGGAGTTTGAAGCTCCAGTGAGCTATGATCGTGCCACTGCACTCCAGCCTGGGCAAAATAGTGAGAGATCCTGCCTCTAAAATACAAAATAAAAATAAAAACATCACACATACCCCATAAATATATACAGCTACTACATACCCATAATAATCAAAAATTAAAAAATTAAATATATGCATGTAAAGAAGAAATGTCTCAGTTAAAAGTTATGGAAGTATTAAGGAAAAAAGAGGTACAGAAGCAAATATTGTTAGCATGAACCCAAGGTACTCCCAGTAAAAATCTTTTCCAATGGATTCCACATGGTCTACTTCCACCAGCACCCTATATTTACTGTGAAAAGATGAACCAAGCTAAGCCAGCCATTCATCCTTTGATTCCTCTAAATCCCCTTGGTTCACTCCAAATATCTTAGGGAAACGATTGTATTTTTCTTGGTGTATAAAGCTCAAGGTCTACCCCCAGGGAGAGAATGACCTGGTCAAGGGGACCTTGCTCGTCAGACCCAAGCTTTAGAGCAACGATGCTCAAACCTTAGCATTCCCTGGAGATTCTGTTAAATCATAGATCACTGGGTTCTGCCCCCAGAGAATCTGATGTGGTAGGTCTGCAGTGAGAACCTGATTTAGTAGGTCTGCAAGGAGGCCCCAGAACCTGCCATTTTATAGTTTCCCAGCTGATGATAATGACACTGGTCTGGTGACCATACATTGAGAAACAATCCTTCAGATAAAAGGATATGTGGCAAATAAATCTATAGATGATGGGAAGCTGGAAAAGATTACACTCAATTGTCTATATTTTATCTGTGAAGAAAGAAGCATGGAAATCAGGAAAAAGGGATGAAATTGGAGACAGAAAGGCTTGAGCAAAGTTTGAAAATTTTAAAATAACTACCACAAGGAATGACAAGCACTTGAGCAGTGCTAAAACCCTAACCAAGGTCAGAAGAGGTAATTATGATGAAGCTTCATTGAGTGCTGACTATATGCTAAGTTCTATGTTAGGAATCTTGAATGCATTTATTGCTCCTAAAATTCTATGTATTAAGAACTTTTGTTATCCCCATTTTCCAGGGAAGAAAATAGGCTCATAGGTCTAGTAAGTGGAAAAGCTAGGATTTGAATCCACAAAGTTTAATTGCAGAGTTCATATTATCAGCAATCACGCTAGTCTGAGACTAAATCATTAAACTTCCACACTTTGAAATGGAGAAGTTTAATGATTTAAAACTTGGGCTCTTATCCAAAAGAGCCCAAATGGCTTTTTTTTGTGGTCAATGTTGAGACCACATTAAAACACCGTTTAGATGTTCTCACTCTCTGCTGATGATAGTGTTGGAGTGAAAGGGAGAGATGTGTGAAAGATACAGCAGGACCAGACAAGCAGAGAAGGGCGGGCTGGTTTCTGTGGAAAAGCCTCCCAGGTTGGAGGGTTGGCATAATACAGCTGATCCTCAGCTTTTCAGATCAGCTACTAAACTCTCATGTCACCAGTGGATTTGATGCCAACTCATTTATTTACAGTGAAGGGGGATGCACCCTTACACTGGTAACCAGAATACTTATATTCCATCTCCAGAGTATGTTCTTCCACCAGTCAACGTACCTGAGATCCAAATTAGTCATCAGAAAGCCATTTGTTGGACAGAGAGTCAGACCAGAGGAAGTAAATGGAGGTGCCAGTATTTAACTAGGAGATGCTGGTATGACCAGGCAGGTGTTTTCAGCTAGCATCCATTCTGATATCTATATCCATGCTACACTGGTTGATAATTGTTTTGTGTTTAGGTTATCCAAATGATAAAATGCGGGAAACGATGAATTACAGCCACTCTATAGGAATATTTCATTTAGAAACAAGCAGCAAAAAATAAAATAATGCTAGCACTATAAAGTAAAACATCTCATTAAGAAAGAGATCATTAAATGTTTAGTGTAATTTGGAAGTAAGAAGATGTCTAAGAAATTTCCAAGTGATCGAAATTTTTTTAAGTTTATACACTTGGGTAAGAAAAAAATCTTCAGTTTTCTTGAAAATTTAGTTATGTGCCAAAGTGAATCCCCACATGATATAAATGAGAATATCTACTAAGAAACAACTAACTATAAGACCCCTGGTGTATTAGTCCATTTTTACACTGCTATAAAAAAAAAAAAACTACCTGAGACTGGGTAATTTATAAAAAGAAGGTTTAGTTGACTCACAGTTCCACATGGCTGAAGAGGCCTCAGGAAACTTACAATGATGATGAAATGGGAGGCAAGGCACACCTTACACGGCAGCAGGAGAGAGAGTGTGCACATGAAGGGGGAAGCAGTACCAGCGCTTGTGAGAATTCACTCACTATCACTAAGGGAGAACTCCAACCCCATTTTTCAATCATCTCCCACCAGGTCCCTCCTTGGACATGTGGGGATTATAATTCAAGATGAGATTTGGGTGGGGACACAGAGCCAAACCACATCACCTGGTGATGGTTCCCCTGGCTTAGAATTTTAGATTACTAAATGAACAGAGCAATAACACAGGTACTTATCTAAACATAAGCAAAGACCAGCTACTTGTAAAGCAAATATTTTAACAGAAGTAAAAGAGTCAAATGGCCACATAAAAAGGCCAGAATAATTAATTATTTTGGTTACTTTAACTTTACCCAGAATAGAAATATGTATATTGTGTGTATAAAGCTGAGAACTATGCTCACGCATAAAGTCACACATTTTTAAAGATGTGCAAAATATCGCTTTCCAAGGATATTCATACCTAACATAAACACTATTCTATTATGTAAAAAACAGGAACATGTTGCTAATCCAGCATTATTTACATTGATGTGCTAAAATGTTCACTTGAAATAATTACTGGATTGGTTCTATTCAATTGCCAAAGCCTGACATTTACCTAAAAACTCCCCATTCGAAGTTGTTGCTACAAAAAGAAACTATCAATCACCTACAAAGTAAGTCAGCACCTTATTTCATCTGCCTACAACACCTATATTACACACAATACTCCCTGAGAACAGTATTAAAAGATGAATAGTGTTAAAAAACAAAAACTTTTTTAAGAGTTAATAAAATCAGCCTCACCAACACACAGATTATAGGCATTTTTTTTTTTGAGATGGGGTATTTTTCTGTGCCCCAAGCTATACTGCAGTGGCACAACCATGGTTCACTGCAGCCTCCTATGTTCAAGCGATCCTCCCACCTCAGCTTCCTGAAGCGCTAGGATTACAGGCATGACCCACTGTGCCCAGCCTAACCATTTTTTTACTGCTATAATTCAAAAAGTATTTTAAACTCTATAAATGCATAATTTTTAGCACATAAAATAATTACCTCTAAGCATACTTTTATTTATAGAATTTCCACAAGTATAATAAAAAACCTTTAAAAATGCTCCCCAAAATAAATAACACTTTTTCACAGTATGACATTTTAAAATGTAAAACTTTGGACTATATGACAATTGGACAAAAAATGTAATCTAAGCCAATTTGATGTTCGTCAAAAAAAATGAGTAAGATGCTATCAAACTTATGAAATTTGTTCAGCAATGTTAAAGACGTTTAAATACAGGCTGATTGGTAATCTGGTCTCTGGCGCCATCTACTGCACAGTAGCAGTAACTTCTCCCTGTATGTTTCTTCAGCTAGATCGCAACTTACTTAATTTAGGTAAGAAATATGTACCTGTGTGAAAACGACTGGAAATTAATTTGAAGATAGAAAAATAATTGCTATGTTTACCGCATGTTCTCACTTATAGGAGGGAATTGAACAATGAGAACACTTGGACCCAGGAAGGGGAACATCACACACTGGGGCCTGTCGTGGAGTGGGGTGAGGGGGGAGGGATAGCATTAGGAGATATACCTAATGTAAATGACGAGTTAATGGGTCCAGTACACCAACATGGCACATGTATACATATGTAACAAACCTGCACATGTACCCTAGAACTTAAAGTATAATAATAAATAAAGTATAATAATAAAATAAAATTTTTATAATAAATTTATAAATTTATAATAAAATAATAAAAGTATAACGCTGTGCACATGTACCCTAGAACTTAAAGTATAATAATAAAAAAATTTTAAAAAACTTCTGTAGAATGAGGTGTAGATGTAAAGGAATACACTAAAAGGGACTGTTAGGATTCTCTAAGAGAGTAAGTAGGCACAGTCATTGCACAGAGCTTTCTATATTTGCACTCCTTTTTCTCCCAAACAGTGTAGAGGACTACAGCATGCATTTGGCTCACTGAGAATACACCATCCTAATACTTACTAAAATAAAATTAGATATATGACAACTATACTTACAATATCCAAACGATACTGTAAGTATAGTATAGCAAAAGAAAAAAAATGCAAGGAGAAAATGAAGTTTCTTTTGATTATTTATGGGTGCATTCTAATTTTGTGGCATGATTTAGTCATTTCAAGCAGTCGTTTTCCTTCTTTCTAACAAGTCTTATGATTATTTTCTTAACCATTAGTTTGAACGTGCTATGTGATTTTTAAAAATTTCAATTTGGTTAATTTTAAAATTCATTAGAGAAAACAACATGTATTAATAAAAATATAACACTTTATTAAAATCTATGAGTATTCATTATTTTTTTAAAAAAGGAAAGAAAAATAATTGCTGTGTTTAGAGTGTTCCTTTGTCTTTTATTAATGGCTTGCATTTTTTAAGAAAATATATTGAAAATTATTTACAAAACAAAAATAAAACTTGAGAACCTTGGACAAAATGAGAAAATGAAGAGCACCAAGGCTGGGAATGAATTTCTCATGATCCCTTACAAGGTGGTGGACATGGTAGATTGTCACAAAGCTGGGGATGGTGACGTAAGTCATGTGACAGGTCAAAACTAAAGACCTGATTTTTCTCTTACTGTTTATAATTAAAACTTGTCATCTAGCATAATGTAAATCAAAACCTATAAATTAGCACTATGAGAAACGGGTTGCTCACATGATCACCTAACACTAATGGAGGAAAAGATACGAAGACATTCTCTGAATTGTCAAACAAATATAAACATATGATTCATCTAGTTCAGTTTGACTAGAAGTTTCCAAGATCAACTGTGCTGGAGAGTGTGAGGTTCCAGGGTTTCGCTTGCACCATACAGACCGCAACCTCGTGAGCTGCTAAACACTGAAAATGTTGACGTGCAGATACCTTTCCTGGTAGCTATTCTTACAAATTCTCCTTTCCCACATATTGTATAACACCAGTTATCTGAGGCTGTTCCAGCTGCTGTAACAGAGTACCATAGCCTGGGTGGCTTACCAAAAAAACAGAAATTTATTTCTCACAGTTCTAGAGGTTGGAAAGTCCATGATTAAGGCAGATTCGATGTCGGTTAAGATCCTGCTTCCTGGTCATAGCATCTTCTCACTGTGTCCTCACATGGCAGAAGGGCAAGGGAGCTCTCTAGGGTCCCTTTTATAAGGCCACCAATCCCATTTATGAGGGCTCCGCCACCATGACCTAATCACTACCCAACGGCCCCATCTCCAAGCACCGTCACACTGGTTTTGGTTTCAACAGATGAATTTGGAGGGAATGTAAACATTCGGGCTATAGCACCAAGAAACCTTGAGTGTCAAGAAGGTACCTTAGATATGTTTGTAGGTAACTTTTCCTTCATAGTTCTTATGGAAATGACAATTACATATCCCTGTGTTGACTTGTTTGTTTCACACCTGTCTCCAAGAGGACCAACATTAAGCTAATTCTATTTTGTTCTCTGCTCTATGCATAGTACCCAGCACAATGCCTGATACATTCCCATATATACTGTATGGATACAGTAAGTGCTCAATTAAAATTTTGACTAATTCATTAAAATATAGGCCTGGGGCAAAAGTGGGGGTGGGAAAGTAAGAAAGTACTTGGAAAAGTAAAGAGAGGGCAATAAAGGAAAAGAAGAGACAAAAACTCCAAAGTTCTATTTATTGACCCTCATGATAGGACCAGAAATTGCTCCAGGCCTCATTTAATGGGCCTGAGCAATATTTGCTTGGCCAATGAGCACCTCTATGTTTTAAATTTCCACCGATACTTGATAAGACACACATGTGCACTCACAATGCTCTTCTCAAGAGGACTCAGTACCAATGGCTGAAGGCTACAACGCTATCACACCTGGTGTCAATCAGGGTTCCAGCAGAGAAGCAGAACTCATGGGAGTGCGATTTTTTATACTGATTTGACCCCACAGAACTGTGAGAGTTGACTAAGCAGTTTATGGAGCTTTTGTTTCTGTATCCAGGCCCCAGAGGGAATGGGGCTGTGATTAGAGAAGAAAAGATGGGCATGAGTCGGAAAAATCAAGGAGAAACCATGGCCTATAAGGACGAGATGGAACACACATGGCCAGGCCGAATCCCACCTCAGTCTCTCAGTGCCCCCAACTTCAGCGAGGAAAGTGACTTGCTGGCACTCGTCCTCACAAAGGTAAACACACTCCCTGGGCAGGAGCTGGAGCAGCTGTGAAGCTGGCTGCTGCCCATGTCCCCAGGGCAGCCAACAGAGGTGCAATCACATGCATGAGTAGAACAGGCCCGGGGCCCTGCACCCACCTTCTGAGCATAAAAGCAACCTGCTGCTGCTTCTCTTCCGCCTTCCAAATCTTGTACATCAGTGTCCCTTCTGGACCACACTAACTAGGTAGGTAACTATGGAGGGAAGAGAATTCAGGGAAACATCATTCCAGCTCAGCTTCCTTGACTCAATACAAATCTACCACAAGTTTGATGATTTGGTTTTGTTTTACCTGCAGGTGAATGTACTTACTACTGCAAGGGAGTACCAGGAGTCACACAGGCAAGTGTAGCACACTAAAGACCTTGCCTCGGCCGGACGCAGTGGCTCACGCCTGTAATCCCAGCACTTTGGGAAGGTGAAGTGGGCAGATCACGAGGTCAGGAGTTAGAGACTAGTCTGGTCAACATGGTGAAACCCCATTTCTACTAAAAATACAAAAATTAGCTGGTTGTGGTGGCCCACACCTGTAATTCCAGCTACACAGGAGGCTGAGGCAGGAGAATTGCTTGAACCTGGGAGGCGGAGGTTGCAGTGAGCCGAGACCATGCCATGAACTCCAGCCTGGGTGACAGGGTGAGACTCCGTCTCAAAAAAAAAAAAAAAAAAAAAAAAAAACTTGCCTCAAATGGAGACTGCTTGCTTAGACACGAGTCATCCTCTCTTAACCTAGAATCAAACTTTACAAAGTCAAACATAGGCAGATGCCACAATCATTTACAGGTAAAGCTAATGACTTCCACATAAGGAGAAGCTTACTTACAGTAATTTCAGTGTAAAATTACAAGAACTAAGATGTGATCATTTTTGAATCATCTTCAGAGCTAACATGCCCATGATGACGTCCATGGTCAGAATCATGCTAAATACGTCACACTGGCTGGGGGCAGTGACTCACACTTGTAATCCCAACACTCTGGGAAGCTGAAATGGGCAGATCACTTGAGCCTAGGAATTTGAGACGAGTCTGGACAACATGGCAAAAGCTCAACTCCACAAAAAAATACAAAAATTAGCCAAGCATGGTGGCAGTTGCCTGTAGTCCCAGCTACTCAGGAGACTAAGATGAGAGGATCGCCTGAGTCTGGGAAGTTGAGGCTGCAGTGAGCTGTGATCATGCCACTGCACCCCAGCCTAGGCAACAGTGTAAGACCCTGTCTCAAAATAATAATAATAATAATAATAATAAATGTCCTACATGGATGATCTCATTCAGTAGTCACAACAATCTCATAATACAGTACCATTATTACCCCTTTTAAAGAAGCAGACCGAAGTTCATAGAGGCCAAATAATGGACACAAGTGGTGGAGCTGAGACTCCAACTTGGCATTTGAATCCGGAGCCTTTCTCACTCCGTTACCACGTGTAACAATGACTAGAGAGGTGACTTTCAAACTGGATTTCAAGTCATTAAAAGGTTCTTCCAATCAAAAAAAAAAAAAAAAAAAGGCAAAAATCATTAAAATTAAAGACTTCTAAATAATGCACCACAGATGGTTTCAAAATCAATGCTAAGACATAAATATGTTTGATTTTCCCAGAATTTATTAAAAGAAGCGTATAGGGATGATGTGTTTTGAGTAGCACGACTTGAGAGCCCTTGCCAGTTACTACACTATGCTGCCACCACCAGCTGAATCAAAGAGGGGTGTAATTCAATCACTCTCCTATTAGTTCTGTATAGAAATGAGTAAACTTATCCAAAGGAAGAGAGGTAGGAAGAGACTCACAGAAATTCTCAAGGGAGAATTGTCACCAGGCTATATTCAATCCATCCTTTATGACCTGCCTGTTTTTTTTGGGGGGGGTTGTTGTTTTGTTTTTTTGTTTTGTATTTCTCCTCCTGTAATTAATCATGACACGGGTATTGCAGAACATCAAAAGACACTTCCCCAGGGGAGGTGGTGGTGGTTATTAAAAAACAAAACCAGTTCTTGAATATGTCACATGGTATATTTGGCCAATTTCTTTGAGTGTAAGGCAGCCTAATATAGCACCATACACATAGTGGATGTCAAAAGGTTCTTGCTTAGTAAATTAACACACTAACCATATGCACTAATTTGTGCTCCAGCCTACCAAGTAAATGTTATTCAAACCATAGAATAAAGATCTACTTCAGTCTTTGGCTGAATTCCAATCTGTACATACATAAGAGGAAATATCCAAAGGTCAGGGAACAACAACTACCAAGGGAAAAAAATGATTACAAGGGAGATGTAAGATGAACAAATTTCCAAAGTTTATACAGTGCCGGGAATTATTTGATTCCTTCTAGCTGAAATGGGGGGATGGAGGGGGTCTTCCGGAATACACAGGCATTCAGTAGAGACCTCAGAAAGATGCTACTTTAAAAGTGGGACTAGGCTGAACATGGCGGTGCGCGCCTGTAGGCGCAGCTACTTGGGAAGCTCAAGGTGAGAGGATTTCGTGACCCAAGGAGCTTGAGGCCAGCCTCTGGGCAACACAGTGAGAGGGAGGGAGGCAGCCTAGGCAGGTAAGAAAAGCCAAGCAGGCCAAGGTCAGGCAGGGCAGGAGGAACAGGCAGGTTAAGCAGGCCAGGCGGGTTAAGCAGGCCAGGCAGGCAAGGAAGGCAGAAAAAAAAGTAAAGAAAGAGGGTCTAAAATAGCCCTAGAATAACTAATACTCAAAGTCAAGCACAAATTTAAAATATATTAGACGTACAAAGAAACCAGAAATATGACCCATAACCAAAATAAAAATCAGAAATAGAAACACCGAAATGACAGAGATAATGGAAGAAGCAAACAAGGATATTATAACAACCATCCTAAATAGACTCCATATGTTCAAGAAGGTAAATGAAAACATGTATGTTTTCCTTTCTGCCTTACTTGCCTATCTGGCCTTCATGGCCTCTTGCCTGCATGGCCTGCCTGGTCTTCCTGGCCTGCCTGCCTGCCTTGACTGCCTGGCTTTTCTTCCCTGCCTAGGCCTCCCTTCTTCCCTCTCATTATGTTGTCTAGGCTAGCTGGATTTGTCCGTTTTCACACTGCTACAAAGATACTAACCAAGACTGGGTAACTTGTAAAGGAAAGAGGCTTAATTGACTCACAGTTCCACATGGATGGGGGGGCCTCAGGAAAGTTACAATCACGGCAGAGGGGAAGCAGGCACATCTTACATGGTGGCAGGCGAGAAAAGGATGAAGGAGGATCTGCCAAACACTTAAAACCATCAGATCTTGTGGGAACTCACTCAGTATCAACAGAAAAGCATGGGGGGAAACTGCCCTCATGATTCAATTACCTCCCTCACTAGACACATGGAGATTATAATTTGAGATGAGATTTGGGTGAGGACAGAGCCAAAGCATATCACTGGCATCTATCCAAAAGAAAAGAAGTCACTACATTAAAAAGACACCTGTACACATATGTTTATTGTAGTACAAGTCTACAAGTCACAATTGCAAAGATATGGAGCCAACCTAAGTGTGCATCATCTGATGAGTGGGTAAAGAAAATGTGGTATATATACACCATGGAATACTAATCAGCCAAAAAAAAAAAAAAAAAAAAAAAAAGTATTTTGCAGTAACTTGGATGGAAATAGAGGTCATTATTCTAAGTGAAGTAACTCAGGAATGGAAAACCAAATACCATATGTTCTCACTTAGAAGTGGGAGCTAAGCTATGAGGATGCAAATGCATACAAAATAGTATAATGGGCTTTGGAGACTCACCATGGGGAATGGTGGGAGGCGGATAAGGGATAAAATACTACACACTGGGCCGGGCGCGGTGGCTCACGCCGGTAATCCCAGCATTTGGGGAGGCTGAGACGGGCGGATCACAAGGTCAGGGGATCAAGACCATCCTGGCTAACACGGTGAAACCCCGTCTCTACTAAAAATACAAAAAATTAGCCGCGTGCGGTGGCGGGCGCCTGTGGTCCCAGCTACACGGGAGGCTGAGGCAGGAGAATGGCGGGAACCCGGGAGGCGGAGCTTGCAGTGAGCCGAGCGGAGATCGAGCCACTGCACTCCAGCCTGGGCGACAGAGGGAGACTCTGTCTCAAAAAAAAAAAAAAGAAAGAAAGAAAAAATACATACTGGGTACAATGTACACTACATTGAGGGATGGGTGCACTAAAATTTCAGACTTCGCCACTGTACAATTCATCCGTGTAACCAAAAACCACTTGTACCCATAAAGCTATTGAAATTTAGAAAAAAGAAAATGATACATTACACTTGAAAAGCATATCTTTAGATGATGTGTAGACTTTCATGAGAAAATTATAAATGTGCTCACAAATGTTTGGGTCTGTTCTGAAGTGCATCCAACTATTTTGTAACTTTTTAATAAAAGTTTAAAAACTGTTCTGAGAGTTGAAGCTACTCCTTATAAAGATGAGGAATTATTTCTATAAATTTTATTTTTTCTATCACCACAGAATCAAAATGGCTTTGCACATTAGAGTGGGAAAGAGGGATTGTAATTTCAAAAGTATTAAAAAGTCGTAAGACAACATTTTTGAGATTTAACTTAAAACAGGAATATTTCTATCTCTTTATTCCCTATTTTTCTTTTGGGAACAAGAAAACATGCAAAATCTGAACGCAGTGAGAGTTTCAACCTGCATGTTATTTAATGCAGGATGGAATCTTAATGAACTTTGATAAATTGACTAAATCAACATATATTGAGCATGCTCTTAGTTGGACATACTAAAATATACAAGAATTTGCTTCTTTTTCTGGAAAAAAGTCATTGATCTTAAAAAAACAATGGAAAAAGAAAATTATTGTTTTAAGGGTAATGGCTTTTCAACACCTTTCACTATTCTCAGTGAACTAAAATTAACACTTCATGTTTCTTTCATGGCACTTTCACTTGCCACTTTGACCTCCCTATTCAGATTGTTGTGTCCTGAATTTCTGCGTTCAAAGCCTGTTCTATTAAACCTCTCTTCTTCTAAGAGTCCCTTGCTAAGCTTCCTCTCTGAGGTAGCAGGAGGGACTGGACTGGAGAGGTGGGGCTCAGACACTGGACCAAATTGAAGACTAGCTAAAACAGGGCAGGGCAAATGCAGCTTTCAGTCAGACCCACCCAACAGTGTGCAATACAGCAACACCTGGCAGTTACCACCCCTTCCCATGGCACCCAGTGATCCAAAAGTGACTACCTGTTCCCTGCATAAAACGCCCCTTAATCTGCATGCAATTAAAAGTGGGTATAAATATGACTGCAAAACTGCCCTAAGCTGCTACTCTCTGCCTGTGGGGTAACCCTGCTCTGCAGGGAGAGGCACGGAGCTGTAACACTGCCTGCTCAATAAAGCTGTTTTCTTGTAGCTCTGGCTTGCCCTTGAATTCTTTCTTGAGCAAAACCAAGATCCCTCACTGTCTAAGCTCCAGTTTAGGGCTCACTTTCCCTGTATCACTTCCACTCAATCCCATACCCAACGCTAAGCCACAAGCCCCTGAACTGTGCATTTCTTGTGTGGGGATTCAGTATGTGTTATGCCCATGGAGACTCGCTTTCCAGGTTTCTCCCTATAAACCAAAAATAAAATTCTAAGCCCCCCACCCAACTGAATGGACCCCCCCTTGGCCAAGGAGACCCCAGAAAGACCTTAAAAATGGAGTTCCCTGCCATGACAGGGCAGGAGGTCAGACACCCTCATTATACCCCCTCCCTTTTGCAGTTTAGACACGAGGACTGACCAGCATTGATGTGAAAATAGAGATCATAAGACTGACAGCATGGACGCTTTCTAGCAATGAGATACAAGATTATAAACAGAGCCTAAGGCAGTGCCCTACACTTAAACAATAAACTATCTTCTAACTGCCACAAGGTTTTTCTTTTTCTCTAAAAAAACAGCTAAACAAGCACTGGCCTCGAGATAAGCAGTATTGAAACAAGCGCAGCTGATCCACCACCAGATACTGACTGACTAAACCCTTGTTCCACAAGCCATAACTACAGCTGTGAGTGGTCAAAAGACTGATCAAAAGATCACTGAGTTTTTCCAGAAAAAGAAGCAAATTCTTATATATTTTAGTATGTCCAACTAAGAGCATGCTCAATATATGTCAATTTAATCAAATATCTCCAGATCAGAAGACCCAGCAACCATGGACTAGCTCTGGTCCGTTTACAGATGCTGTGCATTTGAAATGCCTTTTTGTCCTAAAGAGCCTTTTGACATACGGGGCCTACTTGTAATACATTTAAATCTTAACTCTCCACCCCAAAGTAAACACAGATCATATGTAACATGCAAACTTGTTCAATACGCAAGCATCAGGATCACCTTCATGAATATTCATAGCTCCTGCCATAACCTGTTGAATATGTATGTTTAGCCAATCTGTTCAGCATAAAAGTCCTACCCAACCCCTCCTTCAAAGTGCCTGTCTCTGGTCTTTGCCTGAGACTATGCTTCCCAGCTTGTCAGAATGGCCACATTGCTAGCTGTAACCCTTTAAAAGAAATAGTCTCCCTTTCCAGATTTATAGATCTTATGATTTTTCTTTTTATTTTATTTATTTATTTTTTTTTTTGAGATGAAGTCTCACTCTTGTTGCCCAGGCTGGAATGCAATGGCACCATCTCAGCTCACTGCCACCTCCGGTTCAAACGATTCTCCTGCCTCAACCTCCTGAGTAGCTGGGATTACAGGCGCCTGCCACCATGACTGGCTAATTTTTGTATTTTTAGTAGAGAAGGGGTTTCACCATGTTGGCCAGGCTGGTCTCAAACTCCTGACCTCAGGCCATCTGCCTGCCTCGGCCTCCCAAAGTGCTGGGATTACAGGCATGAGCCACCGCGCGGCCTGATTTTTCTTTGGTTAAGTGCCTAAACAGAGTTCCATTCAGTGAGGATTTCCCAAAAAGTAAAGTGCTATTGGATGACTGGTGCCATCCTTTTATGTCCCAGCAGATGCATAGAGGTAAGTTACTTTTTAAAAAATCTATGTAGCTCAAAATATGTTCCAGGAATAAGCCAGAGATTTACCTGTATAAATGCCACCCTTTAAAAATTGCAAACACACATCAGAAGAGATAATTCCATTAACCATACACCTTTTTTTAAAAAAGAGAACTATATAACAAATGTTTATTAATAATTTATCATGACTCAGAAACGTATGGATTTCATTTATATTTCTATATAAATTTTATTATGACCATAAAAATAACTATGTAGTCAACAATGATTTAATTGTACATTTTAAAATACCTAAAAGTGTATAATTACGCTGTTTGTAATACAAAGGATAAATGCCATTCACATTTGAGGTTGACATCTAGTTTAGCTCAGAATTCAGTTTTGCTTGAAAAGAGAAAACACAATCAACTGGAATTGTTAGGCAGCACTGGAAGAATTTACAGTTGGTCTCTAGGTAGCTGATGAGACTAGCATATGGGGGATACTAAATACATTATTTTTTAAATGAATGAATGAATTATTCAGAAACAAAAATAGAAGAGGAACTAAAAGATAAATGGCCTGATTTTCACATTCTTCTAAAACTCCGAAGTGGCTGATGCTACTTCAAGTCATCTCCCATGTTGCCTTGGCCAGGTAGCCTCAGATTCAGATTTGGCAAACATGTATTAGGCACTTGCAATGTGCCATACATTTCCAGAGGAATGTTGAAATCAACACACGTCTGAAAGGATGCAAAGCTCAACCTCATAACAATAACTCACCTCCTTGTCTAGGCTAGTCCAGTATTATTAGTTCCATCTATTATCCTAGGGCCTTTTCCTCCTCAACTTTCACCTATCTCCTGAGGGAAAAACAAATAAAGGAGAGAACTATCTTCTCATTCATCGACCCCTTCTTTCCTGTCTTTATTGGTAATAAATTCTTCTCAACTTCTAGAGCCAAGCTGCACACATCCTCTATTCCTCAAGAATGTTGAAGTCTCGCGTCTTGGACCTTCACCAGTCAGGATCTAGTCCATAAGGGAGTTAGTATGAGAAGACATTATCCTGCATATCTCAGCAGTGGTTCTTCTGTTGTGCTTCTGTCTTACTTGTGTGGAAGAAATAAATGGAGACCATCCAAATAAGAACAAGGAAAGGTGATTCATTCAGAGCTTGCTCTAGCAAGAGAGCCAGCCACAATCGCTTGTGTTTGGCAGAGCTGCAAAGGCAGGCAGAGAGATGGAATAGCTTTATAGTGGAAAAAACGGGAGGCTTGAGTATATCCTGATTGGAGGTTGTTGGCCTGGGGAAGCTGGAGGCAGAGTAACTAGAAGCCTACCCAACCCCTCCTTCAAAGTGCCTGTCTCTGGTCTTTGCCTGAGACTACACTTCCCAGCCTGTCAGAATGGCCACATTGCTATCTATAACCCTTTACAAGAAATAAAGTCTCCTTTTCTAGATTTATACATCTTACGATTTTTCTTCAGTTAAGTGCCTACACAGAGCACTCGGTTAGCAGTCATATTTGACATTCTTGATTGGTTAGTGGTCATATTTGACATTCTCCTGGCATTTAACTTGATTGGTTAGGGGTCATATTTGACATTCTCCTATTGGTCGTATGTTGTAAGTGGAGACAAAAATTAAGGAAGTTTAATTACATAGACCATGTTCATGACTGGGAACATAATAAACATGTCAATTCTCTCCAAATTAATCTATAAATCTACTAATGTTCCATTTCAGATTTCATTAAGGTTTTTGAACTTGACAGGCCAAAGTTAAATTTCATTTGGAAGAACAAAGGGCCACAAAATCACTTTTAATGAAAAAGATACGGGATGTTGTTACTCTAAGAAATATCACTGTAAAGTGTAATGATTAGGACATCGTGATCCTGACGTAGTAAAGACAAAAACATAGGTGAAACATATCAGAAAGTAAATATAGAAATCTGATGTACACCGAATTAACATTATAAATCAGTGAGAAAGAATAAACTATGTAATGGTTTGGAGTCTATAGAAAGAGATTATTGAGATCCTTAAATTCACCCCATAGATAAAAGTCAATTTTAGGTGAATTAAAAGGCTAAATGTGAAAAACAAACTTTGAAAAATTTCAGAAGAAAATGTAAGAGAATAACTTTTTAAAATTGTGATAAGGGGCCAGGCACGTTGGCTCATGTCTGTAATCCCAACATTTTGGTAGGCCAAGGTAGGAAGATTGCTTAAGCCCAGGAGTCAAGACTAGTGTGGGAAATATAGTGAGACCCTGTCTCTACAAAAAATTAAAAATTAGCTAGCCATGGTGGTGCACACCTGTAGTCCCAGCTACCTGGGAGGCTGAGGTGGAAGGATCTGTTGAGCCTGGGAGTCAAGGCTCTAGTGAGCCATGATTGCATCACTACACTCCAGCCTGGGCAGCAGAGTAAGACCCTGTCTCTTAAAAAAAAAAAAAAAAAAAAAAAGTGATAAGGAAGGAAATCTTATATAAGATATCAAAAGTATAAATCATAAGAGAAAAAACTGATTAACCTAACGACATTAATTCCTGAGACTTTTATGTTAAAAAAAGACACATTTAAAAAAGAGAATATAACTAAAACCACCAAATTATATACTTTTAAAAAGGCGCGGTGGCTCACGCCTGTAATCCCAGCACTTTGGGAGGCTGAGGCGGGCGGATCATGAGGTCAAGAGACCATCCTGGCTAACACGGTGAAACCCAGTCTCTACTAAAAAAAAATACAAAAAATTAGCCGGGCGTGGTGGCAGCGCCTGTAGTCCCAGCCACTCAGGAGGCTGAGGCAGGAGAACGACGTGAACCCGGAAGGCGGAGCTTGCAGTGAGCCGAGATCGTACCACTGCACTCCAGCCTGGGCGACAGAGAGAGACTCCGTCTCAAAAAAAAAAAAAAAAAAAAAAAAAATTGGTGGGTAGTATGGTACGTAAATTATATCTCCATTAAGCTGGTATTTACAAAGTGTAAAGACTTAAAATAAAAATAACCTACCACTCTATACTCATACGAATGGCAAAAATTTTTTAAATTTTAAATTTAGTAAAGATGGGGTTTTGCCGTGTTGGCCAGGCTGACTACCCAGTTTTCAGTGCCCTCATAAGCCCCCAAGTAGGAAATCATCCATGGAATTTCCAGGTCCAGCAGCGCCCATGCCACACTCTGGCAATACCAAGCAGTGCCACACTCTGGCAATACGAAGAGTGTGCAAGGATGTGAAATATACTGTGGGAATAAATGCTGGTGAGATATAAATTGTTACAACCACTTTGAAATTTGTCAATGTCCGATAAACTTGAAGATGTTTGTACCCCATCATCCAGAAACTCACGTCCACATATATATATTATAGAAACTTGAACACACGTGACCTAAGAGACTTCAAAAAAATGTGCACAGCAGCATCATATTAAAATCAAGAAATTTTAAACTCATCTAAATAATCACTAAGGGAAATGTTTAAATTATGGAATATTCATAAATGAATTCCTGCATAGCAGTCAAGAAGAATAAACAAAAGCTGTACGAATCAACATGGTAATGCCATGTTGCTACCTCTGGAAAACAGGGGGCAGGGAAAGAATCTGAAGTGGACACAAAGGGAGCTTCATATAGACGAAGCTTCAGTCCACATCTATGGAATGTTTTATTTTGTGTTTCCAAAATCTGAGGCAAAAGGTAGCAACAATGTCATTTCTAAGATCTGGGCAGTGGTACATGAGTGTTTATTATCATATTTTTGTGCTTTGTATACCTGAAATAATTTCAAAAGAAAGGAAATCCCTTTGGTGTTTAATAAACATGCATTATTCTAAAATTATAGTAAACATTAATAATATTGTTGATGTCAACACATCTGTTCTAACCAAACACTTCATTATCAAAAATTTTAGAATCAAAGGAATAGTAGCAAAGAATTCCAAAATGTCCTAGAAACAACTCTTACAAAATGAAAACATTGTTCTCTGCATTCTTTTTTATTCCCCCGAGATGGAGTTTCACTCTTGTCGCCCAGGCTGGAGTGCAATGGCGCGATCTCGGCTCACTGCAGCCTCCACCTCCAGCGTTCAAGTGATTCTCCTCCCGAGTAGCTGGAACTACAGGCACGTGACACCACACCCGCTAATTTTTTGTATTTTTAGTAGAGATGGGTTTTCACCATGTTGGCAAGGCTGGTCTCGAACTCCTGACCTCAGGTGATCCGCCCACCTTGGCCTCCCATAGTGCTGGGATTACAGGCGTGAACCACAGCACCCAGCCATTCTCTGCACTCTTACCGATGCCCATGTAAGAGTGGCATCCAGAATCCTTATAAGTCAATCCAATCTATCCTTCCCCTTTAAATGCAACTCACTAAGTATGTGCTGATGAAATGTTACTAACAGAGGATTCCTTCTATTCTTTAGTTGAAACCATGCTCTTTCCAAGGCTTGCCCAATATATCATCATAAGGTAATAATCCCAATCATGAACCTTTTTTTTTTTTACTAGCCCCTCCATTTGTTTTTCCAGAAAAGGCCATTTTCTCTTTTTGTTTGTCTTGATCTCAGCTCACTGCAACCTCCGCCTCCCAGGTTCAAGCAATTCTCATGCCTCATCCTCCCGAGTAGCTGGAATTACAGGTGGGTACCACCACGCCCAGCTAATTTTTGTGTTTTTAGTAAAGATGGGGTTTTGCTGTGTTGGTCAGGCTAATGACCCAGTTTTCAGTGTCCTCATAAGCCCCCAAGTAGGAAATCATCCATGAAGTTGCAGGTCCAGCAGCGCCCATTGGGTCTGTCCCCTTCTCTTTCTATTGACTCTGGCTGTGGTGTCTTTCACTTTGAAGAGATATGATCAACAAGAAAGCGGCCAAAAAAGAGCCAGCATCAAGATTAAAGAGAGATGTGAGACTAACAAGGCAGTGAGATGTGAGACTAATCCTGGCTGCCTGCTATCCTTAATGGCAAATGAGCAAGGATGTCCCATGCATAATTTCACAGAAACAGCATCTAGACCCATCTTAACAGACTGGACCCATGGCTAATTTTTACACAGAAAACATTGTGAGGGTAAATATAAAAGCCTTTACTTGGGTGCCAAAATCCCAGTGTCACATGTACAGGGTAAGGACTAAATGAATTCACAGCCATGTGTTCCATGTTTTTAATTTGTTTAATTGACCAGAATACTCACAGTCAGTAAACACTGAACTGTGGCTATGAAAATAAAAATGCTACTGCCGTTTTAGAATCCAGGAGGGGAAAGCGTGTGCTTGTTAGGCCCATCACGTACAACATCAACATCTGGAGCATTGCATCTAATTCTGGGCACCATGTTTTAAGAGTTGCTTTAGCACATTTAAAGAGCAGTAAAAATAGTGAAGAAATCAATAACCACTTTATAAGGAAGAGTGGAAGAAACATAAAGAGAATGGAAGTCCTATGGATGTAAGCAGCGACTTAAATCAAAGAGCAACCCTAATCCTGCTAGACACAGAACGCAATCTGTGATCACACTGGAGGGGGCTGTTAGACTGATGGGGAGCCCATACCGCGAGGCGAACGTGAGAAGCACTACACTATGGAAACCCATTATCATGGGCCCATAGTGAAAAGAACTTCTCATGCTCATGTTATAGAGAGGGGTGAATCTCTCTAAAAATGTTAATTTTTCCTTCAGTTTCACCCAATTGATATAGATCAATTGCCTAAGAATAAATAAAAATATAATTTACTTTAAAAGACTGAATAAAGGGTCAGCATGACAGAATTCTGGGGGCTAATGGCATGATGGAATGGCTCGGTATCTTGATTGTGGTAGTTATTACAACTCTTGACATTTGTCAAAATCTATAGGTCAGTACACCAAAAAGAATCACTTCTACACTTTGTAAATTATAAACTAGTCAAAATGTTTTGTTTGAAATAAAATGAATTTTGTCTAAAATAAAGCAAAATGAATTTTGTCCGAAGACAGCTTCTTGTTTACACCATATGTGTTCACACTGATTCCAAACAGAAGAAAGCAACTAATGAAAGCCCAAGCACTTAATCTTCTTAATGCTTTTGGGGAGGGAAGGGATTTATGTATATTAATTCTGGAGTGACTGAAAAAGAAAAGTTCTGTTTCGGTCTTTGTGTTCACTCCCAAAGGAGGTGCTGCTGATTCTCACTCTTATCCTCAGCCCTAAGGTCGGCTCAGAAATGGGGGCTGGAGAAGAGAGGCCAGCTGCCTCTTCCCTTCTCCGCATAGGACCGGACAGAAATACATACAGGAACTGGAATGTGATATATGACATACTGACTAGGTCTGGTTGGCTTCCTGGCCTCTCTAACCTGTTTGAACGGAAAAATAACAAGCAAGAGAGAAATGAGCATTTACTCTTTTTTTCCTCTCGCTGCTTCTCCTTTCATCATAGAGGTGATTTATTACTGAGTTTTCATGATCTTAGCCTGATCTGGAAGTCTAAACATAAGATCATTAATTTGCATAGAAGAAAAAAAACCTATGTATGCATGCACATACGCTTAGAATTGTGAAATGATCTTTCTTTTTATTTACTTATATATTTATCTTAAGAGACAGGGTCTCTGTCTGTTGCCCAAGCTGGAGTGCAGAGACTATTCACAGGTGCAATGCCAGTATTGATCAGCGCTGGAGTTTTGATCTGCTCAGTTTCTGGGCTGGTTCACCCCTCCTTAGGCAACCTGGCGGTGCCTCACTCCCGGAAGGTCACCGTAGTGATGCCGACACCCAATCGGCATAGCACACAACAGCCCAGAACTCCTGGACTCAAGCAATCCTCCCACCTCAGCCTCCCAAGTAGCTAGGACTACAGATGCATGCCATCAGACCCAGCTATTTTCATTTTATATCTTTGTATTATATGGTGTTTTATCAGATAAGAAATAATAATAAATAAAAATCAACATACAAGTTTTCTAACTAACAGGTACTGTTTAAAGACACTGAGAGTGTTCAATTATTTTACCAACAGATGGAATGTTCTTCTTTGGTGCATGAGTTCTAAACTGTAGACATGTCTGGAGCAACTAAACCCTAGCGCCATGACTACTTGACACGTGAGCAGAAGAGGCTGCCTGCAACAGAAGAGGCTCTTGTGAATAATAGTCTATGCTTCATTGTGTCACCAAGAAACAAGGCAAGGCCTAACCTCCTGCTCCAGATAACACCAGCTCTCTGCCAGCTGACCAGGTGCCTATTACTCCCAACCTCCTAAAGAAGGAGTCTGTCGAAGGCCTTGGCTCTCACCTGTTCACTCTGCCTCTGGAAACTGCAAGACAGAACAACTGTCCAGTGGCTCCCATATGAGACATAGTAAACTGGATGTCTTGCGCTATGAGATTATTATGCTGATCCTTCATCTTGTAACAAATTATTAAGAAAGCATATTTACATTTGCCTTTTACAGCTGTATGTGTAAACCTGTTTCACACAAACCAAGGCAGAAATAAACATGTTTAACTAACACATTCTCAACATTTGCTTCTAAAGGTGTTTCTCTAACACTTCCATTCATTGAAAGAAAACAACTTATGATGCATCTTTAAGAAAGCACGCTTACAATCACTTCACCTCAGTCATCAGCAGCAGCCCAAACCCTGCATGTCAGCCACCATCACCCAAACTACCAGGCACATGCACTAATATGACCCAATTTCCCTTCCTCTCCACCCTTCAAAACCCTGCTGGTGAGTTCTATGGAATGTACAGTGTATCATCAGGAAACTCGCTTTATCCTCAAACTCTTCTCTAAACCTTCTCCTCTCCTCTTTCATGCCCTATCTGGAACATGCTTATTCCATAAAAACACCTCTTCCTCCTTCCCCACAGCCCTCTAGAGAGGCAGCTGTCTTTTCTCACTCCATGAGCCTTGTGGTCTGGGAATGGGATATTGTCCTTTCTATGCTAGAAAACCTAGCAGTGCTCTCTCTAAATCATATCCCAACTCTGTCCAACTCACTGCATCTTCACCACCGCTATCATCAGCCAGGCCGCGCCAACCCTCTCTTAACCTGTCTCTCTCTCCACCCTTACCCTGCTGTGGTCCATCTCTCCACAGCAGTCATCTTGCTTTTAACTGGCTGT
The DNA here is from genome assembly GCF_049350105.2 of Macaca mulatta. Lineage (NCBI taxonomy): Eukaryota > Metazoa > Chordata > Mammalia > Primates > Cercopithecidae > Macaca > Macaca mulatta. Next base: position 21,039,432 of record NC_133423.1, read on the forward strand.
GATATCACATCTCTCTGCTCCTTAAAACCCACCAGGAGTTTCAGTCCCTACTTTGCCTTGCAAAACCTGCATGATCTGGGCCCTGTGTGCATCTCTGTCTCTTGTGCCCCTTCTAGCTTTGCCCACTGTAGTGAAGAGAATTGTGTCCGCCAAAAAGACATGTTGAATCTCTAACACAGCCTACCCTCATACCTGTAAATGTGATCTTTTTAGAAATAGGGTCTTTGCAGATGTAATCAAGTTAAGATGACATCATTACAGAAGGCCCTAAATCCAATGACTGGCGTCCTTATTAGAAGAAAAGGCCATGTAAAGACAGAGACATTGGCAGGGCATGATGGCTCATGCCTGTCATTCCAGCACTTTGGGAGGCCAAGGCAGGAGGTTCACTTGAGCCCAGGAGCTCGAGTCCCATCTGGGGAACATGGCAAGACTCCATCTCTTAAAAAAAAAAAAAAAATTAGCAGGGCATGGTGGTGCACATCTGTGGTCCCAGCTACTCAGGAGGCTGAGGCAGGAGGATGGCTTGAACCCAGGAGGTCAAGGCTACAGTGACCCATGTTCATGCCACTGCACTCCAGCCTGGGTGACAGAGGGAGACCCTGTCTCAAAAAAAAAGAGACACAGAAAGAATGCCAGGTGACAATGAAGGCAGAGATTGGAGCAATGCATCTATAATTCTCCCGTAGAGGATCCTTTCTTGCCCTTCCTAGCTTCTGGTAGCTAAGAGGGACTATAGCCCTGCTGACACCCTGATTTCAGACTCTGGTCTCCAGAACAGTGAAGCAATAAATTCCTGTGGAGCTAAGCCACCCAGTTCGGGGTCATTTGTTATGGCAGTCCTAGGCCACTAATAAACCCACCCTACTCTAGGCATAGTGACCCCTTTGGGCCCCTTGAACACACCAGGCTGATTACTGACCTAAAAACTGTGTTCTAACTTTCCTCTCTGACCAGAATGTTCTTCCTCCTATCTTTATATGACCAGCACTTACATGCCATTCATCTCAGCTTAAATGTCACCTCCCCATTTTCAAACATTCTACCTAAAATAGCTACCCAGCTGCTTCCTATTACATAACCTGTTTTAGTTCCCTGTATAGCCTATAGCTATCTGATGTTACACATGATTGTTTATAGATCATCTGTTTTTCTCCATGCAGTAGATGAGAACAGTGACTTGATTATCTTAGTTATTGCTGTCTCCTGGGTGCCTAGACAGCACATTGTACCTACGTAGGTACAATGGTCCCAGCTTGCCCAGGAATGTTTTTAAAACAGTCTCATGTCCTGGGAGGCCCCTCAGTACCAGGAAACCCAGGATGGCTAATCACTTTACTAGTAGACATTGTCAATCAATCCAATTATCCATACATATTAGAAACTGAATGCATTCATTAAACTTTCAAAGAAATAAAGTTCTTACTCTAAAATCTAACACAACATAATTGAGTATTTTAGTCACAGGTGGCCACTAGATGGCTAGATTCATTAACACACCAGCTTTCATTCAAATCACCCTAAGGTGAAGAGACATTTCATTCCAATCGAAGTATTAGGGGTACTCAGCTGTTTCTCATGGTACTGTAAGAGCATAGAACTATATACCTTTGAAGAATTTATAATTTCCATGTGTATTTCTGAAAAATCATTAAAATTTTCCATGCTGAAAAAAAAAGACGGATTTATAAATACTATGACTAATTCACATTTTTTATGTTATTTCTGAGATTTTTGTCACTAACATGAAAAATCTATATTGGGACAGATAAAACTGACTACAAAAACATCTTGTATCCAGGGATTTAAAATACAGCCAATATTTATTTATTCACTATAGGGACCACCTGAAGATTTTAACAGACACAGAAAAGAAAATCAGTTTCTCAGAAAAACATCTACTGTTGGAAATGTTCTGAAAGCAAGTTTTTCTCAAGTTTGCAGACCTTAGGTAAGAGAGAATCCTCAGCTGGTGTCATATTCTAGGAGAACCTCATAAAGTCACTAAGGCAAAAAGAAGCTCATCTCAAGAATTCTTCTCTGCAGGGAAGATTTGCCACTCTGATTACTCTAGAGATTAAAATTTGCTCAAGGGAACAGTTTCTAAAACAGAGCTTGTAATTTCAGGAAATTTTACTCCTTCTTATTCCCAGAGATTAGATCGATCTGATCTTGGCAAGACACAACACCACTTTTGTAAACTTGCAAATACATGCAAGCAATATTTCTACACTATATATTAAAAATATATGTTTGTAGCAAAATTTAAACCATGAACAGACATAATAAAATGCCCAGTTATCATTGTGTGGACCTACAGGAAGAAATAAAGGGAACAGAATCAGAAAGTAGATCGAGGGAACTTCAATTTTATTAGAAATGTTTCTTAATTTTATGAGTTTAATATGTTCTTATGGGTGCTAATGCTTGTGACATCATTTTTTTCTTTTTTTTCCTTTTAACATTTCCAATTAACAAACAAGAAATAAATAAATAGCTATTGCTGCCAAGAGTCATTTGACTTTCCTGCAAGGAGTGTGACAAGCCAAGGAAAGAAATAGAATGAGTTCAAGATGAAGCAGCCTTCGGCCTATGTGTCTGAAAGAAAGCTGTAAGAAATCAGGATGGATTATTCTAGTTAGAAGTTGGTTAGTGCGTAGGCGGGTTTCTCTTTATACACTTGTTATTAGAAAAAAGGTATTTTGCTCAAATGCAGTTCTGATGAGAGCATTTTATAAATAAGAGCCTGGTAGTTGTTGAGAGAGATGGAGTAAGGGTGAGAAGACAGGGATGAAGGTATGGGGAAATGATAGTCACAGCGTACAGAATCTCAGTTTCACAGAAGGAATATGGGGTTTTTTTTTAGTCCTATTGCCCAGCATGGTGAACATATTTATATTAGAGTGTTGCACCTTTCAAAATTGCTAACAGCGATTATTTCGTTTCATATTTATAAATTATAACATCACTTTGTACCCTATAAATTTATATAAGTTGAAAATTTACAATTAAAAATACAGTTTGATTTACAATTTAAAATAAAGTAAAATAAAACACTGATAATGGTATCGCAGGAGACAATAGCAGACGAAATTTTCTCTAATGTTTACCAGAAGTTTTTAAAGAGCCAAAATATTTGTCCACAAACATCAAAACAGTGAAAGGTACACATCCCTGTTCTATAATCTCAGAAAAGTGATGGCCAGAGGGAAAGAAACAGAGACAATTTTGGTGTAGGTTAGCACATCTCCTAATCACCCCTGAATTAGTCTGGTCTAGTCAGAAAATGGAAGGCACCATAGTTTACTTCAAAAGGAGGGAATTTGAAGCTGGGGGAGGGTAAAACCAAGGAGAGAAAAGGAGGGGGGAAGAGGAACAGCGTAGAAGGAGCTGCTCTGAGGAAAAGACAAATCCGCTTCCAAGATTCCAGCTGAGAGATAGAGAAACCCAGGCTTTTCCCGGCATCTTCTCTTCTAGTCTTACATTAGCAGAACTTTCATGGACACAAGAGGGCAAGAGAGCTGAAGGCGTTTCCTGCATCGCTGAGAAGGGAAGAGAAGGGAGAAAAATGTACCTGAGAGCAAACAAATAACCAGCACAGCCCCGGAGAGCGCCGGCGACCACGACGAGAGAAAGCGTGCCAATGGGAGCAGCATCTCCTGACAAAAGATCATGGAGCAAGGTCCATGAAGTACTAAGCAATGTCTAGGAAAATCCATCATGACCCCATTACACTCAGCAAGTTGTTCAAATAAGGCTCCCAGACACAAGAGGGTCAGAGACTTTATTTATTTATTTATTTATTTTTATTTTTATTTTTTTTCTGAGACAGAGTCTCACTCTGTCACCCAGGCTGGAATGCAGAGGCACGAGCTTGACTCACGGCAACCTCTGCCTTCAGGGTTCAAATGATTCTCCTGCCTCAGCCTCAACGAGTAGCTGGGACTACAGGTGCACGCCACCACGCCCAGCTAATTTTGTATTTTTAGTAGAGACGGGGTTTCACTGTGTTGGCCAGGATGGTCTCAAACTCCTGACCTCAAGTGATCCTCCCACCTCGGCCTCCCAAAGTGCTGGGATTACAGGTGTGAGCCACTGCGCCCATTCTCTTTCAGTATTTTTTTAAGAAATAGCTTTGAAGTAGACATGTTTTAGGGAAACAAAAACTCTCTTTAAATAGTGAAGGTTTTTAAATATTCTTACATACATTTATATCATTTGGTTTGGATCAGTTCAGATCCTTTGAAAAAAAAAATGGCTGTCTTCATCAGTGAGGTTAAAATCCACAATCCTAACTTCCCTTCCAGAAGCTAAAGTGCACAGAGAGGCAAATAAAATACAGAAACAAGCCAGGCGTGGTGGTTCACACCTGCAATTAGAACGCTTTGGGAAGAAAAGGTAGGAGGATTCCTTGAGCCCAGGAGTTCAAGACCAGCCTGGGCAACATGGTGAGACCCCCATATCTACAAAAAAATTTTAATTAGCTGGGTTCAGTGGCATGCACCTGTGGTCCCAGCTACTCAGGAGGCTGAGGTAGGAGGATCACTTGAGCCCAGGAATTCGAAGCTGCAGTGAGCTGTGATTGTGCCACTGCAATCTAGCGTGGGCAACAGAGTGAGACCCTGTCTCAAAAAAGAAAAAGAAACAATACATTTATCAAACATCTCATGAAAGGTAAATGGGAATGAATGTATGAAGCTTCCATATAAAGTTGTTATATACATACCATAACTTTGTATTTATTTTAACACTTTGAATAAAATGCTTTCTAAGATTCATTTTGTAGTTTACTCTCTTTTATAGTGCAAGATCCAATTTCACCTTTTCTTCAAATTCAAAACTGCTAGTTGTTTCCCTGGGCAGTGAGTAGAGAGGTATTCTCAGGAGCTGCCTGAAGTGCTGTGTCTTTATTTGCTCAAGGTCTTATCAGCTTCTCTTGAAAGCTACTTTGTTACTGCGCAGGGAGGGGGGTAGTAATAGTTACTGATGTTCCTTTAGAGATGTATTTTTGTACATTTATTCTTTCTCAGTTGTGCTTTTGAATAATTGTGACTGAATCAGAGAGCTAAAAAGTGAGATGATGTAACAATTCAGATAGGATCATACATAGACGGGTTGGGTTGCAGGAACCTAAAGGATTCATGGAGTTCTCTACAGATACCTGTAATTAATTAAATCCTCTCTCTTTGAGGATTAAAAAACAAGATACTCTTCAAAACGGTCATCTTCCAAAAATATGTCGGGAACAGAGTCATATACTAGAGTAAATATGTCATATTTTTATTTCAGAGAAGCAGTGTATATAGTGATTAAAAGCACAGCCTCTCAGCCAGACTGGCTAAGTTCTGTAGATTTTGGAACAATTTACATGAATTCCCATGCCTCAGTTTCCTCAACTGTAAAATGTGTACAATAGTAGCATCTACCTCATAGAGTTCTCAAGAAGAAAAACATGAGTCAGAACTTGTAAAACACTTATAACTGTGCCTGGAATATAGAAAGTACAATTATTATATAAGCTAGATTATAGGGGATAAAAAGAATTTTAAGAGAAATTGTCTTGGTCCATATTCCTTAATGTTGATGTTGGTGGTGTTTTCTCCATGACTCTGAGAACAAAGTGTGTTTGAATATACATTGGCCCTCTGTATCTGTAGGTTCTGCAACGATGGATTTAACCAACTGAAGATCAAAAATATTTTTGTAAAAAAAGTGGATGGCTTCATCTGTATCAATATATACAGACTTTTTTCCTTGTCATTATTTCCTAAACAATAGAGTATAACAACTACTTACATGGTACTTACATTGTATTGGGTATTATAAGTAATCTAGAGGTGATTTAAAGTATACAGGAGGATGTGTTTAAGTTATATGCAAATACTATGCCATTTTATATCAGGAACTTGAACGTCCTCAAATTTTGATACCAGGGGAGGGGTCCTGGAATCATACTCCCACAGATACCAAAGGATGACTAGACAATTCTGACCACGGCCAGCTTCATGGGCATGTGACTTGTACAGGAAGGATTCCCTCTGCCCATATTAGAAGAGTCCCTTACTTGGTTTAAAGCTGTACTGTCATGATTTTGAGATTCTTAAGACTTTCTGAACAAGGAATCTCACATTTTATTTTGCACTGGGCCCTGAAAATGATGTTCCCAATCCTGACTTGGACTCCTGTGCTCCCTGTTCTGTTTTCCCTGATTCTTGTAATCCCAGAAGCCCTAAGCTGGTTGTTGTATCCTCTCTCTGCTCACAAGTTTGGGGTCGATCACTCTCGAGCAAGGACAGGAAAAGAACTGAAAATTCAGATCCTGCCGGCCTTGGTGGCTCATGCCTGTAATCCCAGCACTTTGGGAGGCCGAGGTGGGCTGATCATTTAAGGTCAGGAGTTCGAGACCAGCCCAGCCAACATGATGAAACACCGTCTCTACAAAAAATACAAAAATAAGCCAGGCGTGGTAGCACGCGCCTGTAACGCCAGCTACTCGGGAGGCTGAGGCAGGAGAATCACTTGAACCCAGGAGGGGCAGGTTGCAGTGAGCCAAGATCGTGCCACCACACTCCAGCCTGGGTGACAGAGTGGGACTCTGTCTCAGAAAAACAAACAAAAACTTTAAAAGGATAATTCGAAATACTTATATTTGGACTCTTAACACTCTATATACCAAAATTAGCCAAGCGTAGTGACGCACACCTGTAATCCCAGCTACTCGGCGGGAGGCTGAGGCAGGAGAATGGCTTGAACCTGAGAGGCGGAGGTTGCAGTGAGCTGAGATTGTGCCACTGCACTCCAGGCTGAGAAGCAGAGGGAGACTCTATCTCAAAAACTAAAAATAAAAAAATGACAATCTAGGCCTATTGCATTGTCTTTCTCACAGAATATTTATATCAACATGCATTTACACCGAAAAGAAAAAAGAACTTGGGGAAAAAATAGTTCCTCCTTTGTAGAAACACAACCTGTGCAAAACTACCATTTCCCCTCAGGAGCTAAAGCATCCAGTGCAGAGTTTATGTTCTTTCCTTGAGGATCCATTCCTTCCTTAGGAATGTGGCTTAAATGGGACAGATTTTATTCCACCTGTGTGACCTCAAACAGACAAAAGTCATTTAAGCTCCCCAGGTCTCGCTTTCAAATTGTTTTCAACTGAGGGCAACAAGAGTTGCCAGATACACAATGTGCAATCAAAAGAAGATAAAGTATGCAAAAACATGTTATCATCTGGAAGGTGGAGCAGCAGGCACAGCATGAGGTAACACACTTCTGCTTTCTGTCCTGGGGCCACGCGAGCACCTGGCTCAAAGTAGCTGGCTTCATTTTCCCAGTAAAGAGACCAAGTGCCAGGAACATGAAATGGTTCCATAAACATTTCAAAGTCAAGGTGAAGCACAGGCATGCACATTAATTGAATCATCACTGATTATACAACTGCTTTGAGCTGGTCGCAGAAAAGGCATGGAGAGACAGAAAATAAATAAGAAGCATGCATTTTCCTCAAAGGGCTCACATTCTTTGTAGAGTGACAATTAAAGAGTAAATAATTACCACACAGAATTGTAAATATTTCCATTAAGAGAAATGTAGAAAGCGCAGAGGCATCATGCCTTCTCCCAGCAGGCCTTGGGAAAGGCTTCCCAGGGAAGGCCAGAGGAATTCACCACTTGGAGAGAGCAAAGGGTGTTCTAGTCAGGGCGGAGGCCCCAAGCAAGGAAGGTGCGTGGCGTAAGAGTTCATCCACATGGGGCATCTGGAAAGAACAGGCAATGAGACTAAAGTGGGGGGATGGGGACAAGGCTTCATTCTGTGGGTGAGCCATTGGGGAACCTTCACAGGTTTTCATATACAGGGTGCTGTGATCAGAACTCTTTGAGAAGATAATTCTGGACATGTAGCAGATTATGCATTGGAGTGAGCAGATTATGCAAGGAGGCAGGAGAGTTTATTAACAAAGAAACCAGTCCCAACTGTCCATCAACTGAAGAATGAATAAACAAATGTGGTATATCCATACAATGGAATACTATTCGGTCATAAAATAAAGTCTTATCACGACATGAAGGAACCCGAGAAGCCTGATGCTAAGTGAAAGAAACTAGTCACAGAAGGCTACATATCATATGATGACGTTTATACAGAATACCTAGAAGAGGCAAATCTGTGGATACAGAAAGTAGATTTGCAGTTGCCAGGGGATAGGGGAAGAGAGGACTTGAGAGTAACCAGTAACGGGTGTGAGGTTTCTTTCTGAGTGATGAAAATGTTCTGGAATTCAATAGCAGGGACACTGGTCACAACTCTGTAATCTACTAAAACTACTGGATCGTACAACTTTAAATTGTAAACTACTGAACTGAACAATGTAAAATAAAAAGAATCGATTGTTATTATCAGAGAAATAAAGAAGAACTGAACAAAATTAGCATAACAGAAAATTTAAGAAAACCAGAGATGGCTTCCAAAATATTTAGAAGATACATTTACAAGAAGATGCATTTAGAAGTGATATGAGTGAAATATAAAAATAGTCAGAATTTTCCTCAAACCTTCCAAGCAGAGACAATAGCCAGATGGGGCTAAGCTAGCGAATAGGCAAACGGGAAATATTCTTAAAGAGCTGGGCTTCAGATGTGACAGGACAAGGCAGTAGAAGTGTTATGTGAGGTTACGCAAAGTTACCTTGGCATACAGAGATGGAGGGCATCAGCATCAGAAATAAACAATGCTTATGAATCTTTTATGAAGACCATATTTAGCAGAAATACGTATTTTTAATTTTACCTTTTAGTTTTGTTTCCAAAGGAATTTCTAGCCATTTCTGAAAATGCATAGTATACAAATGCTATAGGATATAAATAGAGAATGTAATTAATGAAGAAAAAAATTCTTCTCACTGAATGCGGTTGTGAAGTGAGCAAACACTAACAAGCCCATTTTTTACTTTGTAGGTAAGTCATGAAGATACCACCTCCCAAATCACTCTTCTTCAACATATTGTTTTGTGTTTTAGTATTTACAAGAGTTGTCTCTTTGAAACCATTGGATATAAAGCAGTTACAAGAAAATACAAGCACTCTTGTATGAAAGTACAAGGGTTTTCTGGTGTTGGGAGACCCCTCCTGGCTCCCACCCTGCAACTAACCAACTCAACAAGTGTGGAAGAGGGCTGAGACCACGCGGGGCCTCACTGTCCATATTTGGAAAAACGGGGATTAATCAGACAGTTTCAAGGTACCCTTCATTCTTGAACCTCATCTGAGAACCTGATGCATACAGTGACTAAGAAGAAGGTCACTGACATTTGGTCAAGCTTGCCTTGACTCATGGTTTTGCTATGTATTTTGTTACCTATGCTAAGCCTCAGTTTCCTCATTTCAAAGATGAGGATAATGAATATTATAACTTCTACATTATCTTATAGTTACAAATATTAAGTAAGGATTATATAAAATGTCTACTTTGGACACTGGCATTATACTAAGCCGTCAAAAAATGTTTCCTACTGTTGTTGGTATTAGTAATCTACAGAAAAATTAGGACAGACACTGATATAGAAAGTATAAGAAACTTTAACAAGAACAAAAGTGAGTTTTTAAATTAACATTTTCTCATTTAAAAAAATACTGCTCAGCCAGGGGCAGTGGCTCACGCCTGTAATCCCAGCACTTCAGGAGGCTGAGGCGGGCGGATCGCTTGAGGTCAGGATTTTGAGACCAGCCTGGCCAACATAGTGAAACCTCATCTCTACTAAAAACATAAAATTTGCCAGGCATGGTGGTGCATGCCTGCAATCCCAGCTACTCAGGATGCTGAGGCAGGAGAATCACTTGAACCCGGGAGGTGGAGGTTGCAGTGAGCTGAGAGATTGCACCACTGCACTCCAGCCTGGGTGACAGAGAGAAACTCTGTTGAAAGAAAAAAAGAAAAAGGAAGGAAGGAAGGAAGGAAGGAAGGAAGGAAGGAAGGAAGGAAGGAAGGAAGGAAGGAAGGAAGGAAGGAAGGAAGGAAGGGAGGGAGGGAGGGAGGGAGGGAGGGAGGGAGGGAGGGAGGGAGGGAGGCAGGCAGGCAGGCAGGCAGGCAGGCAGGCAAAGAGAGAGAGAGAGAGAGAGAGAAAGAGAGAGAGAGAGAGAAAGAATGAAAGAAAGAAAGAAAGAAAGAGAGAAAGAGAGAAAGAAAGAGAGAAAGAGAGAGAAAGAAAGAAGAAAGAAAAAGAAAGGAAGAAAGAAAGAAAAAAGAAAGAAAGGAAGGAAGGAAGAAAAGAAAGAAAGAGAAAGAAAGAAAGAAAGAAAGAAAGAAAGAAAGAAAGAAAGAAAGAAAGAAAAGAAAAGAAAAGAAAAGAAAAGAAAAGAAAAAGAAAAAGAAAGAGACTGCTCATTGTAAGAATTTTAGAAAATATTTTTCAGGCATTAGTTCTTTAGAGAAACAATATTTGAGAAATGAGATAGTATCTCTTCTAAAACATGATATTTGAGATGAAAATGACCAAATGCCTTTAACCTTCAGGATTGCCAAATCTAAGTCATTCAAACTTCAAAAAGTCATGTTTTTAAGCTGCGGAATGCAAAGCTATGCAAAGCACAATTCCTGTAATTCATGGTCTCTCTTTTTGTGACTCTGCCATATATTTCCTCCCAAGGAGGGAAACTATGGAAACCATTACCCAAGATGTTTCTTCTCGACCCCTACTTGTGCCGGCCCTATTTCCGGTCAGCAAGCAGCAGCTGCTGTTGATCTACAGTTGCCCTCTTCCTCTGCACCTGCCCTGCTCAGCCCAGCAGAGATAATTTGCAGCAAGCAGGGCCTCAGAGCTGGGAGCCTGGCAGCCTTCCAAGGTCCTCATATCTTGGTAGTGAACAAGATCCTGCCTTACCATATGACATTCAGTATGGCTTCGAGGTGATGTCAGTGAAACAGCTCAAAAAGGATTTATGAAGAACAATTTTGCACTAAAGACAATAGGAAATACTGACAAGGAAGATAGAAGCCATCGGTAGGATTTTGCAGTCCTTAGCACCCCTGTACTAGACTATGATGGTTGTAGTAAGTTTTTATGATACTAACAGCCTGCTATAAATATTATTCACCCATACAAAGTAACGAAATTTTGACACATACTACAACATGCATGAACCTTGAAAATATTATGCTAAGTGAAATAAGCCAGGACAGAAGGACAAATATTTCATGATTCCATTTTCATGATGTACCTATGATAAGCAAATTTATATAGACAGAAAGTAAAATAGAGACTCTCTAGGGCTTAGAGGAGGGTGGGGAAAGAAGAGTTATTGTTTAGTGGGTACAGAGTTTATGTTAGGGAGTTAGGGATAACTAAAATGTCCTGGATACAGACATCGGTGATAGTTACACAGATTATGAATGTACATAAGGCCACTGAATTGTACTTACAAACGGTTAAAATGACAAATATTGTTCCAGCAATCCAACTTCTGGATATTTGCCCAAAAGGGTTATAATCAGTTTGTCCAAGAGATGTCTGCACGCCCAAGTTCACTGAAGCTGTGTTGACAATAACCAAGATAGGGAATCAACTGAAATGTCCATGAATCAACAGATAAATGGATTTTTAAATGTGGTGTACATGCACAATGAAATATTATTCAGCCTTAATAAAGGAGGAAATTCTGTCATTGATAACAACATGGATGGAACTGGAGAACATTATGCTAAGTGAAATAAGCCAGGCACAGAAAAACAAATACCATATGTTCTCGCTTACATGTGGAATCTAAAACAATTGAACCCATAGAAGCAGAGAGTGGAACGGTGGCTACAGAGGCTGAAGGTGAAGTGGGTTGGGAGATGATGGTCAAAGGGTACAAAATCTCAGAAGAGAAACATGGTGTGGGATTTTTTTTTTTTTTAGTTCTATTGCACAACGTGGTAAATACTGTTAATAACAGAATATTGCACATTTCAAAACTGCTAAATTTCAAATGCTCTCACCACAAAAAAAGTTAAGTTGTTGAGGTGATGGGTATGTTAACTAGCTTCATTTAATTATTCCACATTGTATTCATGAGTTATAACTTCGTCTCCCATAAATATATACAATTAAGAATATTCAATTTGCAATAAAAAATAAATAATGCAAGTACAAATATTATGTTATGTCTATTTTACCACAAGTTTAAAAAGCAGAGCAATAAAATGCACTGGGTAGGGGGAAGTCTATTGAATTCAGTTTCTCAGAGAAATAAGCAGCTTCAAATCCAACTTAAACAGTCTTAATTTGAACATCATGCATAAGTATCGAATACACCAGTTTTGAAAGAGTGGTTACTTTTGAGAAGATGGAAAGGTAAATGATCAACAGAGAGTTACTTTGAGTATCTCTGTAACTATTTAAAAAAAACAACAAAATATGGCAAAATGTTATCTGTTTAAACTTAGGGTTGTTTATAAGTATCTATTATGTCATTTTCTATGCTAAACAAATAAATTTTTCACACCGTCAGCTTCTTTCATCAAATATCCACCACTTCCTCTGCTATCTTTGCTTTCTGCTTATGACCTTGCTTCTTTCTTCCCAGAGAGCAATGATGCCATTGGGGGTCCTGAGCCTCCCCCACCACATCCACCGCCCACTGGTATCTATACCCACATATTCTGCCTTCCTGCCCATTAGCATATGGGACCATCTACATCTAATTCCCAGTGCTTGAGCACTAGGTACTGTGGCGTGTCATCTAGTCAAGACTATCTCCGCCATTGTTCTTTATCACCTGCCTACTCTGCTAGGATATATTTTCCAGAAATCCAGGGATTTTTGTCTACATGGTTCTCTGAGGTATCCCAAACATGGAGATCAGTTGCTGACATGTAGTAAACTCTCAATAGATATTTGTGAAGTAAATGAATGCAATCCTTTTCTACATTTTTTTAATATTTCAATATTTTAAAAATTAAATATTGGAATAGAAAAACATAACTTGAATATGTAAAAATTTGGGATAAAAGATTCTGCCCTGTGATCCCATAAGCCATTTAAATGTCTCTGAAACACCAATATTTCAACATCCACACTGCATCTCCCAAGTCAAAATAAAATGGCAAAACATTTTGTCATCTATATGTTTCCATTATTCTTTTAGAAACAATGTTTATTATTTGACAGCACAATAGGGTGACTATAGTCAATAGTAACTTAATTGTATATTTTTAAATAACTTAGGGCCAGGCACAGTGGCTCATGCCTGTAATCCTAGCACTTTGAGAGGCTAAGGCAAGTGGACTGCTCAAGCCCAGGAGCTTGAGACCAGCCTGGGAAACACGGCAAAACCTCGTCTCTACAAAAAATACAAAAGAAATAGCCTGGCATGGTGGCATGCACCTGTAGTCCCAGCTACTCAGGAGGCTGAGGTGGGAGGACCACCTGAGCCCAGAGAGGTCAAGGCTGGAGTGAGCCTTGATTGCGCCACGGCACTCCAGCTTGGGCAACAGAGTGAGACCCGTCTCAAATAATAATAATAGTGATAATAAATAAAATAACTTCATGTAATTGGCTTGTTTACAACTCAAAGCATAAATGCTTGAGAAGGGGATGATTACCCCATTCTCCATGATGTGCTATTTCACACTGCATGCTGGTATCAAAACATCTCGTTTATCCCATAAATATATACATCTACTATGTATCCACAAAAATTACAAAATAAATTTAAAAATTCAAAAATTTAAAAAGAATAGGTCTGTCTCTCTTTCCATGGCATGGTATCTCTGGACACCAAGAAATGTATGTAGGAGGTTACCTTCAAACCCCTAAGAAGTGCGAAAGTAATTTTAGTACAGACAAAATCGGAGCTATCAGAATACCATGGGTTAAAAGTTGAATGCACTTTTTTACACAGCAGAAATTGCCAGGGTAAGCTCTCTATGACTAAGTGTCATAATAAATACCTTTACTCTGAATCGCATATGCTATGTTTCTCAAAACACTCAACGAAATGTAGGCTTATAGTACAGATGTGGTTATTTGTTTGACATCTGTACTTCCTGTTATCAAAGCAGGGAACGAGTGTCATCATTAAAGAACTTTGTCTTTCTAACCTATGTGAGTACAGTCTGAAAAGACAGTTGTAGAACACTTTGGAAATTTGTCCACATTGGCCCTAACAGTAACACAAAAGAGGAAAGAATGCATGTCGCCAGGAAGGTCTCATTCAGCAGGATTGCATAGATAAGTTTTTATCTATGCATGATGCCACAGCTATGCCTAGAAGCTGCAAAATAGTTTTAAAAATAGGTGAATAACAGTCTTCAAAATTTGGTGTTAATCCTTGGAACAATAACGTGATTAAAATGAGATGAGAATGGCAAGTGACCCTCCTTCTGATTTTTTCATGGCTCATAATTCCCCTTGAGCTTGTCTAAAACTCCCTGGACACATCAGGCTCTATTCAGCCTCTGAAAACAAGTCTGTCTTGAACATTAAAAGGCAGGGGGAGGAAAAGGGAAGTGAATACAAATCACTTTAGTCTGCTGTTCATATGACTTGAGATCAAGGTGACCTGGCTGCTAATATTTCATTCCACGATTCAATCTGAGTAATCAAAGTTCTTTTGTTTTCCTTAGACTCGAATAAGTGACTATTCCAGTTTGATACTTGATACAGTCTTTTATGATATACCGTAAATTACTATTAAGAGCCTTTTTGGCTGGAATATGAAATAACAAAAATTAAATTTTACTTTTAAATACTATATGTTTTAGCTCTACATCTAGTTACTCTACTGCACCTTAAATTCAATAATTTAATAATAATATCTGGAGAAAAATTTTTAAACATGTTTTTCCTTTGACACATGGTATTTTGATGTTGTAGAATCTGACTTCTGTGCATTTTGGGGGTAGGGGTCAAGCTTTAAAACTAAAGAATCGAATTTTTCTTCTGGCCAGAATGATGTTCTATGACCTAATTTAGGGGAAAACCAGATCTAGGGGCCAGAACAGGATGTTAATTCTCAAGAACTGTAATCATTTCTCTGAGCTTGTCTTCAGTCTAAAGCATTCGTGATCGCTTCCACTTCTCTGTGGCTCTATTTCTACATCTGAAGAGTGGAATACTAAACTCATCATGCAAATACCACCCTGAGTTTGTTACGTAGGGGGTTTGGTGCTCCCATGGTGTTTCTGCAGCACCTTAGCCCAACCTGAACATTCAAGATTGACGTCAAAAGTTGAAGTCTGTCATTGTTGGTGCCACCAAATGATTTATGTTCATAAACTTCCTTGTTAGTAAAAGAATGAGTAATTTTTTTCTTTTTCTTTTTCTTTTTTCTTTTCTTTCTTTCTTTTTTTTTTTTTTTTTTTTCTGGGGTTTCACTCTTGTTTCCTGGGCTGGAGTTCAATGGCATGATCTTAGCTCACTGCAACCTCCGCTTCCCAGGTTCAAGCGATTCTCCTGCCTCAGTCTCACAAGTAGGTAGGACTACAGGCACATGCCACCACAACTGGCTAATTTTTGTATTTTTAGTAGAGACAGGGTTTCACCATGTTGGCCAGGCTAGTCTAGAACTCCTGAACTCCTGACCTCAGGTGATCCACCTGGCTGAGCCTCCCCAAGTGCTGGGATTACAAGCGTGAGCCACTGTGCCCAGCCTTTTTTTTTTTTATTTTTTTTTATTTTTTTTTTTTTTTTTTTTTGAGAGAAAAAGTCTGAATGAATCTCTTGCCCGGGCTGGAATGTAGTGGCACATGATCTTGGCTCACTGCAACCTCTGTCTCCTGGGTTCAAGCAGTTATCGGGCTTCAGCCTCCCAAGTCCCTGGGATTACAGGCGCATGCCACCATGCCCAGCTTCTTTTTGTATTTGTAGTAGAGATGGGGTTTCGTCGTAGTGGCCAGGCTGGTCTTGAACTCCTGACCTCAAGTGATTCACCTGCCTTGACCTTCCAAGTGCTGGGATTACAGGCATGAGCCACCACGCCTGGCCAAGTAATTTTTTCTATTTCGCTTTTACTTGAACAAGTAAATATTTACAAAGGAGATTCAGGTATGATATTCATTATAGCATAAAGTAGAGATAACAAGTGTCAACCAGTTATTGCAAAAGACGTTAAGTCTTTCGGCAAGTTTCTTTTCAAACTGCCTTAATATTTAGTCAAGTGCTCATTGGTATACACCCAGCTCAAATCAGTGAGTCATCATAAACCCTTTAAAGGTTAGTCATTTTTGTCAGCTACTACAAAATGGAAAAATATATCATGTTTTCATTGATAAAGATGAGCTCATCTTGTTACACAGTTGATATCAGAGTATTATAGATTAACAAATTAATATTAATTTGTACAGAAAGAAAAAGAGAGAAATTTGTCTTAATGTTTCACTATAAGGGCACTAAAAGCCTTAGATCTAATTCATATATATAATTTGTGTTTGTTCTACATTGGCACATTTCCAAAACAACCGTTTTTTAACAATTACTGCTAGGCACAGTGGTTCACGTCTATAATCCCAGCATTTTGGAGGCCGAGGCAGGTGGATCACGATGTCAAGAGATCAAGACCATCCTGGCCAGCTTGGTGAAACCCCATCTCCACTAAAAATACAAAAAATTAGCTGAGCGTGGTGGTGCGTGTCTGTAGTCCCAGCTACTCAGGAGGCTGAGGCAGAAGAATCGCTTGAATCTGGGAGGCCGAGGTTGCAGTGAGCTGAGATTGCACCACTGCACTCCAGCCTGGCGACAGAGTGAGACTCCTTTTCAAAAAAAAAAGAAATTACTAAAATATCCTTTACTAATTTGTGTTCTCATCTTAGCAAAGACCATGACTGATTCATTTTTATATCTCTAAAAATTAAAAGGATCCTGGGGATACATTTGACAATAATGAACATATACTGAGTAAAAATGCAAGTACACATTGGTATTGGTGAGAAATATTTAGAAATCTGTTCCCTGCTTTAGCACACAAGTTTTTTATGTACACAAACTGAGCACCAATTTGATTTGGAACATTTAGTCTTTAATGTATTCCTTTCAAATTGATTTGTAGTTTACCCTGTTGGTTTTACTGAAGGTTATTAGTAGATAGGCATTTTCTTACCTTTTCCCTCTTCCCCACGGATCTTCCTCAAAGGCCATTCTCTGAGGAGGATGTCCTTCTTTCTGCTTTGGCTTATTCCATCCACGGAGATGTCCTAGAAGCCTTCACCAGCGGCAATGGTATAAAGATTGTCATCCCTTAAGGGAAAGATGGGCCCAGTCTTCCGCTAAACAGAAACCATCTTCCATCTACCAAGGGAAGGGTTGATTCCCTAAGAATGAGAATGGAATAGTGGAAACCATCTGAATACAGAGAAATGTGGGCAGCTTCTTACAGTGCACTTCTGTGAAATTTCATCTTCTCTGTAATCAGAGAAAATGAATGAAGTGAGTTCTCACGTTCATTGCTAATGCTTACAAGAAACACTATTTAGAGTGATCATTAGCAAATCCAGCAGCTCATGTTGCACTGCTTGGGATTTAAACTGATTGCTTAACACTTCTCCAAATCTCTTTAGAAGAAGTAGGTGACTTTATGACTTACCATGTCTGAGTAATCAGGAAACAATTTAGAGAGATGACTATCTTTGAAACATTTCGAACAAAAGAATCAATAATGAGGGAAATGTAGGCTTGGGAACATGTCAGGGCTTTATCCACTCCTGTTTTAAAACAACATAAGGAGGCCTGGCATGGTGGCTCATACCTGTAATCCCAGCACTTTGGGAGGCCAAGGTGGTAGGATCACTTGAGTTTAGGAGTTTGAGACCAAACTGAACAACATAGTGAGACCCCTGTCTCACTATTTGTCTACATAAATATTTTAAAAATTAGCTGGGTGTGGTGGCTTGCCCCTGTGATCCCAGCTATTCGGGAGGCTGAGGTGGGAGGATGGCTTGAGCCCAAGAAGTTGAGGCTGCAGTGAGCCATGATCACACTACTGCACTCTAGCCTGAGGGACAGAGCAAGACTCTGTCTCAAAAATAATAATAATAATAATAATAAGGAATAAAGGGAAAAGAGTTTTTTACTAACAAACATCAGTCTAAGCCTAGATCAACGTTACCAATCTCACAGCTTGCTAGGAGTTCCAGGGGCAGATTTTGTAGTTACCTTAGATACTCAAAGACATTGGCTTTCTTGGTACCATTTCCAAGTTCCACCTAAGGTTGTTATTATTATTATTTTAATTGAGACAGGGTCTCACTCTGTCGCCCAGGCTGGAGTGCAGTGATGCCATCATGGTTCATTGCAGCCTTGATCTCCTAGGCGCACGCAATCCATCCAACTCAGTATCCCAAAGTACTGGGATTACAGGCATGAGCCACCGCACCTGGCCAGTTATTTTTTTTAAATGAGTGTAATCTCACAACCTCTCCAGATTGCATCTCAAACAATCCTAGGGCCCCTTCCCTCCTACCTTTGCCTAGACAGCAAAATGCACTCTGTGGAGTTCAGTAAGAGAGACACTTTGCCCCTCCCTTGTGAGATCCATCTAATGCAGAACCTGCAGCTGGCTCCTCCCCTTGGCTTTGTATCTTAGCTGTGGCCTTGAGATCTGAAGACTTTCTTGGCCGTAGCTGTTTTCAGTGGCTTTCCTGAAAGTGTTATGTGTGTGTCCAGACATTGAAATCTATCACCAGGTTAGATTTCAGCTTCCATGAAGGAAAAGCAAGCATGTTGAGCTAGACCTGTTTGTAAAGAAAATTTAAAATCAGTGTCCTGGGGAAACCAACAACATGTTCTGCCATCTGATTTAACATCTGAACCATCCACCAATGGTTCAATGCACTACTAATGGTTTCCAGTTGAAAAGAGCAAACCCGTTTAGAAAGATGTTTTGCAATAAAAGTTGCAAGACTTAAGGTTCTTAAGAACACATCAGATCTTTAGAGGTCTGAGTGATTCAATCTAAGACTTGCCAGTCATAAGTTCTAAATATAATTAAACAGTACTTTATTTTACTGGAAGTTGCAAATGACAGAACATTAGTGTATTAGGGTTCTCTAGAGGGCCAGAACTAACAGGCTATGTGTATATATGAAAGGGAGCTTACTAAGGAGAATTGACTCACACAATCACAAGGTAAAGTTCCACGATAGGCCGTCTGCAAGCTGAGGAGCCAGGAAGCCAGCAGTGGATCGGTCTGAGTCCCAAAACCTCCAAAGTAGGGAGCTGACAGTGCAGCCTTCAGTCGGTGGCCAAAGACCCAAGACTTTCTGGCAAACAAGTCCAAGTGTCCAAAAGCTGAAGAACTTGGAGTCTTATGTTCAAGGGCAGGACGCACCTAGCACAAGAGAAAGATGAAGGTCGGAAGACTCAGCAAGTCTGCTCTTCCACCTTCCCCTGCCTGCTTTTCTCTTTTTCTTTTTTCTTGTTTTCTTTTTATCTTTTTTTTTTTTTGAGACAGAGTCTCACACTGTTGCCCGGGTTGGAGTACAATGGTGCAATCTCTGCTCACTACAACCTCGGCCTCCCAGGTTCACATGATTCTCCTGACTCAGCCTCCCAAGTAGCTGGGATTACACTGCCTGCTTTTTTCTAACTGTGCTGGCAGCTGGCTCTGCCAGGGTCTGCCTCTCCCAGGCCACTGACCCAAATGTTAATCTCCTTTGGCAACACCCTCACAGACACACCCAGGATCAATACTTTGCATCTTTCAATCCAATCAAGTAGCCACTCAGTATTAATCATCACAATTAGTCCACAAATGGAGGTTCACATACAATCCCCTCAGTAAACTCTTGTACAAGAGGTAAAAAGTGAGTGAGCACAGATGGTAGTAACATTATTTCCTGAAATATCTGACTGAGAGCTGTCCAACATATTTATACCTGTTCTTCAGGTTCAAATCCCCGCCTCAAGAAACTTCTTGGCCAGGCGCAGCAGCTCATTCCTGTAATCCCAGCACTTTGGGAGGCCGAGACGGGTGGATCACCTGAGGTCAGGAGTTTGAGACTAGCCTGGCCAACAGGGTGAAACCTCGTCTCTACTAAAAATACAAAAGTTAGCTGGGTGTGATGGCAGATGTCTGTAATCCCAGCTACTTGGGAGGCTAAAGGAGGAGAATCGCTTGAACCCAGGAGGTGGAGGTTGCAGTGAGTTGAGATGGCACCATTGCACTCCAGTCTGGGCGACAGAGTGAGACTCCATCTCAAAAAAAAAAAAGAAAAAGAAAAAGAAACCTCTTGATTACAAAGAAGGGGCCCCCCTTTTATGCTGGTGCATTGCTCCAAGGACAAAAAAATCACAATTAAAATTATGAGTTTTGAGGAAACATTATTTAAATTATTTATTTAAACATTATTTATTAAACATTTATTATTAAACATTAATTATTAAACATTTATTTAAACATTATTTTAAAATTGATGTAATAAATCAATTTGCTATAAAGCTGCCTCACTGCACGTATTTCAATTAAGACCAAGTATAACCAGGGTATCTGGACTGAAGTCAAGGTGATCTGATTTTGGATGTGTGGCAGAGTGGAGTGGTGGGAGTGACTTTTCCTTTCTGATATCCTCATTGCTTTCAAATAATAAATAACTTGAGAAGAGACTCTTGTGAGCAAAAGCAGAGGAAGCTTCAAACTGCAAACAACTTTCCCAATGTATTTAAATGCAATCTAATGAGATAGTTAAAAGTATGATGAAGGCCGGGCGCGGTGGCTCAAGCCTGTAATCCCAGCACTTTGGGAGGCTGAGACGGGCGGAACACGAGGTCAGGAGATCGAGACCATCCTGGCTAACACGGTGAAACCCCGTCTCTACTAAAAAATACAAAAAAAAAAACTAGCCGGTCGAGGTGGTGGGCACCTGTAGTCCCAGCTACTCGGGAGGCTGAGGCAGGAGAATGTCGTAAACCCAGGAGGCGGAGCTTGCAGTGAGCTGAGATCACACCACTGCACTCCAGCCTGGGCGACAGAGCGAGACTCTGTCTCAAAAAAAAAAAAAAAAAAAGTATGATGAAATATGACTGCTGTTCATGAACTTGAAGCATGATTTTGTAATCGTTAGCGTTTACCTTAATCTGTACGTCTTTTTAAGCCAATTTCTTTAGGCTGTTTGGCACATTAATAATTAGATTATAGGCCAGGTGAAGTGGCTCACGCCTGTAATCCCAGCACTTTGGGAGGCCAAGGTGGGCGGATTGCCTGAGATTCAGGAGTTTGAGACCAGCCTGACCAACATGCAGAAACCCCGTCTCCACTAAAAATACAAAATTAGCCGAGCATGGTGTGCATGCCTGCAATCCCAGCTACTCGGGAGGTTGAAGCAGGAGAATCGCTTGAACACAGGAGGTGGAGGTTGCAGTGAGCTGAGATTTTGCCATTGCACTCCAGCCTAGGCAACAAGAGCGAAACACTGTCTCAAAAAAAAAAAAAAAAAATACAAAATTAGCTGAACATGGTGATGCATGCCTGTAATCCCAGCTACTTGAGCGGCTGAGGCAGGAGAATCACTTGAACCTGGGAGGCAAAGGTTGCGGTGAGCTGAGATCGTCCCATTGCACTCCAGCCTGGGCAACAAGAGCGAAACTCCATCTCTAATAATAATAATAATAATAATAATAATAATATTTAGATTATAGACCAATTTAAAGTTTAGGGTTCTGGCAAAATAATTATTCTTTGAAGTAACTGGGTAAACTGTTAACAGCTCAGAAAAGTCTATTTTAATTATTTCTAATCGGGGCCCCATTTTTTTTTTCTTCAAAAAGTAATACCATCCTATACTTATATTTAAAAACTTTTTAAGGATTTTTACCCTGGGTAATATTCTTTGTTATGCTCCTAACAGTGCTGCATGCTAAGCAGGGTCTTATTTGGTTGAGAAGACTGAGGCTTAGTTTGGAAAGTACTAATCTCAGACCAAGTCTAGGTCTCCCCAACTCCTGGCCCGAGTAGCTAGGACTACAGGCATGTACCACCACACCCGGCTAATTTGTTCATTATTTTTTGTAGAGACAGGGTCTCCCTATGTTGCCCAGTCTTGTCTCAAACTCCTGGCCTCAAGCAATCCTCCTGCCTCAGCCTCCCAAATTGTTGGAATCACGGATGTGAGCCTCTGTGCCTGGCCAGTGCCCTTTCCATTCTATCAAAATCAGATAAAATCTTCCATATGAAAACTTGTACCACTTTTTCCCTTCTAGGCAGCTTATTTGGGGCCTCCTCTTTCATCCTTATAAGAAAAACCATGGCAAAAAAATACAAAATAGGCAGGATGCTAAGTGCAAAATATATCAACATCAGTATAACTGATTAGGAAAATTTACAGACCAATAGGCAATCATTTTAACTGATTCTTAAAAAATAAATTTTAGTAAGTAATTTGAGAATATAACAACTGGGTTGTCATCCAATACTCCCATTACATCATTGTGCTCCTTGAGACTTAGAACAACGTCATGTAGTTCTAAAATGGGGCTGTGGTGTGGCGTGGTGACTCACGCCTGTAATCCCAGCACTTCGGGAGGCTGAGGCAGGCAGATCACAAGGTTAGGAGATCAAGAACATCCTGGCAAACACGGTGAAACCCCATCTCTACCGAAATATAAAAAATTAGCTGGGCCTGGTGGCACATGCCTGCAGTCCCGGCTACTTGGGAGGCTGAGGCAGGAGAATCGCTTGAATCCGGGAGGTGAAGGTTGCAGGCAGCCAAGATTGCACCACTGCAGCCCAGGCGACAGAGCGAGACTCCGTCAAAAAAAAAAAAAAGGGACTGCTGTGACGGTCGCAGGGCTGCATAAAATTACTAAGACTCGTCAACCTTAAATGGGTTAAATGTATAGTTCATAAGATAAACCTCAAGAAAGCTGTTAAAGCCATATACCCACTGTTACGGGCTAAATTGTGTCCCCCTCTCCCCCACAAAAAAAAATTCACATGTCGAAGTCCTGTCCACCAATACCTTAGAATATGACTATCTATTTGGAGATAAGGTTTTTAAAGAGGCGATAGAATTAAAATGAGGTCATTAGAATGAATCCCAATCCAATATGACTGTTGTCCTTATAAGAAGAGACTTAGTCACAGACAGGTACAGAGAAAAGACCAAGTAAAGTGAGAAGGCGGCCACCTATAACCACTTAATGCACATTGCTAGTCACAGTGAGAGTGGCCCAAAAAGCTGGGCCAAAGAAAGGGAAGATGAAATAATTCTTGTCATTGTGACTATAGAAACTGTATAGAGCCCATATAATTAGAAAACATAAAAATCATACAGTAAAGCAAGCACTATTTATTATATTTCATAACAGTAAAAGTTTCCCTTGCTTCAATTCCCTTCTCAATTTTGGACCGCAGGAACATGTTGTGCCACAACGAAATCCTAAAATGACAGAAAACCGTTGGGGTTAAGACCTGTTTTTAGTCAGATGAGTTCTGAGTTGGGCAGCAATGAAGTTAAACACTGGCAGGTAATGGCATTTTCCCTTCATGCCTGTCCCCACGCTTTGTTGACAAGTTGGGGTGTAAATAAATGTGTGTTGCTGTGTTCTACTTGAAACGTTTGACAGGACCCTTTTTTTGAAAATCACAATTGCAAACAAAAGTCTAACCTGATATAAAGAGAGATTAAAATGGCAAAGAACCATCTTGAAATCACAAATACCACCCTCCAGTTCTAACAAAATAATTTGTTTTCTATGGAGGTTAGGGAAGAAAATTTCCCGAACAGATGGAATGAGATACTTGGTAGAGAAAACATGAAGCTGGGGCAGTGAAATGTTGGGTGGTGTTCTGTAACCCAGAGGTCTGTCCCCTGCTATTTGTCTTACTGTTTTCTTTATGCCTATATTTTAACTACTCACCCTATCCTCTTTCGTAGACCCTATAGAATTGGTGACCGAAGAGGCCATCTGCCTTCCGAGAAAATCACTAGTAAGTTGTCCAATATTTAAAGATACCTAACCCCAGGCCAGGCGCCGTGGCTCACACCTATAATCCCAGCATTTTAGGAGGCTGAGATGGATGCATTACATGAGCTCAGGAGTTCAATACCAGCCTGGCCAACATGGCAAAACCCTGACTCAACTAAAAGTACAAAAATTAGCCGGGCATAATAATGCACACCTATAATGCCAGCTACTTGGGAGGCTGAGCCAGGAGAAGAGCTTGAACCCAGGAGGTGAAGGTTGCAGTGAGCCAAGATCACGACACTGTACTCCAGTTTCGGCAACAGAGCAAGACTCTGTCTCAAAATAAAATAAAAGAATAAAGATACCACACAGGAGTAGCTCCCAAAACTCAGCTCTCTTTTTTTCTTCTGGATTGACAACAAGTTGGAGCTGCCATTAAAGAAAGTACACAAATTCTAAAATCCTGGTGTTTAAATCTAGCATAGTTCCTATGTTAGCTGGCTGATAAGTTTGGAAGTTTATATTTAATGTATCTCCACAGAAGCTATTTGCATTTCCAAGAACGTGACAACCACAGGTATTCACTTCATAGGTAGAGCAAAGTTTCAGACCATCTAGCTATGTAGCATAGCTTATGCAATTTCCTCGCCTTTCAGAGGCTTTTTCAAATCTTGTATTCACCAGGGTAGAAAAGCACCAACTCAATGCCTACAAGATCAGGCTACAGAATAGGAAAATCAAAACATTAAATTAGGTGTTAGACTAAATTTCACTGTGCTTTAGGGTAGATATCACCAAAGGACAAGGATCTTTGCTTTTATGATTATGTCAGTTAATGGCCTGATCAAACCAATGGTCTTTAGTTTCCATTTTGGCTGCAGAGCAGTGTAAGTACAGGGCCTTGTCTTGCCATTTTGCCTTATTTCCTTTTGTTGCCATAAAGGGGACCCATTTCAAAGGGAATATTGGTTTACTATTTCAGAGTATGTACTTATGAAAATGAAACTCATTCTTTTTTTTTTCTTTTGAGACGGAGTCTCGCTCTGTCGCCCAGGCTGGAGTGCAGTGGCCGGATCTCAGCTCACTGCAAGCTCTGCCTCCTGGGTTTACGCCATTCTCCTGCCTCAGCCTCCTGAGTACCTGGGACTACAGGTGCCCGCCACCTCGCCTGGCTAGTTTTTTGTATTTTTTAGTAGAGACGGGGTTTCACCATGTTAGCCAGGATGGTCTCGATCTCCTGACCTCGTGATCCGCCCATCTCGGCCTCCCAAAGTGCTGGGATTACAGGCTTGAGCCACCGCGTCCGGCCGAAACTCATTCTTAATACAAAAGGAAATTGAGAGTGCCAATTTCCTTTGGATGAGATTTGAGCTAAGAACAGCAGGAAGGGTTGGGTGTGGTGGTTCACGCCTGTAATCCCAGCACTTTGAGAGGCCAAGGCGGGCAGGCAGATCACTTGAGATCAGAGGTTCAAGTCCAGCCTGGCCAACATGGTAAAACACTGTCTCTACAAAAAAAAATACAAAAATTAGCCAGGCGTGATGGCACACACCTATAGTCCCAGCTACTCAGGAGGCTGAGGCAGGAGAATCGCTTGAACCTGGGAGGCAGAGGTTGCAGTGAGCCAAGATCATACCACTTGCACTCCAGTCTGGGTGAAAGAATGAGACCTTGTCTCAAGAAAAAAAAAAAAGGAGGAAGAGCTGGCATTAATCCACCTAGAAAACCTACCCACTGATAGGAAAACTGTGATGTTGATCAAGTCCTTCATTCCATTAGGTCTCTGTGCAAAGAGGGTTGCAATAATTTCCTTCTTATATTAACACTCAGAAGAAAATTTATAAAACAATATAGTATACTTATTAGAGCAAAAAAGAGAATGGCGGCTGATGAGTGTATAGGGAAGAACCACTAGCAAAATGATGCATTAAATGTCTCTTTCCATTTCACTTGTGATAGATCAACTCTTGTTCATTTAAGCAACCCCTATGCTTTGATTATAGCTATCTGCATATAAAAATATTGTCTATGCTCCCCCAAAAAAATCACAAAGGCTTTTAGCCTCATAAACTTTGGTAAATAAGCATCAGAATAATTTCAAAAGTATTCAATGACCAAGAAATGTAATATTTGTAACTATTAGCTAAAAGTAAAATTAAATACTACACATCTGTGAGACTGGCCTTAGGGATGAAGAAAAATGCAAAAACAAATTATGAAAAATAATATCTTCAGGGACTGCAGTGTAGGATGTCTTTGTGAAACGTTTTATTCAGTGAAGTTAAAGATACCATGAAGCATACCAAACCCATTTATATATAAAATAGAAAATCATTTCTCCATCTGAAGGGAAGTCTATCGGCTACATTTTAGTAAACTCTGAACCAAAGAACCCGCAAATGTGACTCTTCCAACAGGAAGCATCTGGTTCATTCAGGCTATACCACAGGCTGTCCATCATAACATTTAGAAAAAATGTCAGCTATCACAACCCTCTACACCTCCATATTTTACCCCACCTAACTATGTTGGTTTCCTAGGCTGCTACCACAAAGTACCACAAACCTGCCTGCACCAAGAAAACTTTGTTGTCTCACAATTCTGGAGGCCAGAAGTCTGAAATTGAGGTATAGAAAGACCATGTCCTTGCTGAAGGTGCTTGGGAAGAAGCCCCTTTTGCCTCTTCTAGCTTCTGGTGGCTGCCGGCATTTCCTGGTTCTACACTCTTCACTCCAATTTCTACCTCCATTGTCACGCGGTATTCTCACTGTGTGTCTCTGTGTCCTTGTACAGCTTTTTAAAAACACCAATCCCAGCCTGGACAACATGGGGAGACCCCATCTCTAAATAGGATTCAAAAATTATCCAGGCATAGTGGTGCACACCTGTAGTCCTGGCTACTCAGGAGGCTGAAGTAGGAGGATCACCTGAGTCTGGGAGGTCAAGGCTTCAGTGAGCTGAGATTGCGCCACTGCACTCCAGCCTGGGTGACAGAGTGAGACCCTGTGTCCAGAAAACAAATTAAAAATTAAAAATAAAACACCGTCATTGGATTTAGGGTGCAACCTAATACAGTATGATCTCGTCTTACCTTGATCACACATGCAAACACCCTTATTTCCAAATAAGGTCATGTTCTGAGGTTCCAGGAAGACGTGAACTTGGGGAGGCACTGTCCAACCCAGTACAATCACCAATGATAAAAACATGTTTTTACCAATCGAATATCATCCGAGAATCCACAATTTCTAAACATATGTACTGTGTTTAAGAGTCCAAATACAACTACTCCAAATTATCCTTTTAAAGTTTCTTTGTGTGTGTGTGTGTGAGATAGAGTCTCGCTCTGTCGCCCAGGCTGGAGTGCAGTGGCGTGATCTCGGCTCACTGCAAGCCCCACCTCCCAGGTTCACGCCATTCTCCTGCCTCAGCCTCCCGAGTAGCTGGGACTACAGGCGCCGCCACCACACCCGGCTAATTTTTTTTATTTTTAGTAGAGACAGGGTTTCACCACATTGGCCAGGCTGGTCTCAAACTCCTGACCTTAAGTGATCTGCCCACCTTGGCCTCCCAAAGTGCTGGGATTACAGAAACGAGTCACCACACCCAGACCCTTTTAAAGTTTCTTAATCCTCAAATGACTGAAATTATATCTACACATCAGATAATTTCTCCTGTGCTGGGTACAGCAA
This sequence comes from Macaca mulatta, assembly GCF_049350105.2. Lineage (NCBI taxonomy): Eukaryota > Metazoa > Chordata > Mammalia > Primates > Cercopithecidae > Macaca > Macaca mulatta. The sequence goes on from NC_133423.1 coordinate 21,066,996, forward strand.
TGCGGATTGTTGTTGTTCTTTACTTCCTGTTTTTTCTTTCTTTGTTAATCTTTAAAAAAAAAAAAAAAAAAAGGTAGTTCTTGTTTTAAAACAATGCTGCATACTGCTGGAGAAATCCATCATCCCTGACCATCTTTTTGAAACATGACCTGCTTCAGTAACATGCTCTAGTTTTACACCCCCTCTTTTTAATTATAAAATAAATCTAATTTTTTCCTATGTACCCTGTCATGCTGCCTTAGACAAACTTACAATACTTGGTAGCTTCGGTTAACAAATAATACTACAGAAAACAGGTGACAGTCATCATTAATTTAAGGTAAAAAGCAGAGCCATGTGGTTAAAATACAAGTTTGAAGAAGTCTACTCTTAACTGCTTTTATGTATGGAGAGCAGTGATCTCAAGACATTTCATCTTCAGAGACTGAACTGACAATAGTGCTGATATGAGAAGAAAAAGTGTCATATTTGAGATACCTGTTGGAGTAGCCTGAGTTTTGGACTGGGGCTTGAAGAAGAAAATATTTATTGAGCCAGGCGAAGTGACTCATGCCTATAATCCCAACACTTTGGGAGGCCGAGACGGGAGGATCACTAGAGCTCAGGAGTTCGATACCAGCCTGGGCAAAAATTTCTAAACATGTATACTCTGTTTAGAGTTCAGATACAGGTACAATACAAATGCAGAATTTCTATGGCAAAAACCTGTCTCTACAAAAAATACAAAAATTAGGGGGGCATGGTGGTGAGCACCTGTAGTCCCAGCACTTGGGAGGCCAAGTCTGGTGGATCATCCGAGTTCAGGAGTTCGAAACCAGCCTGACCAACGTGGAGAAACCCCGTCTCTACTAAAAATACAAAAATTAGCCAGGCGTGGTGGCAGGAGCCTATAAGCCCAGCTACTTGGAAGGCTGAGGCAGGAGAATCACTTGAACCCAGGAGGCGGAGGTTGTGGTGAGCCGAGATCACGCCATTGCACTCCAACCTGGGCAACAAAAGCAAAACTCCACCTAAAAAAAAAAAAAAAAAGATGTTTTAGTCCTGAAAATAAGAGGAAATATTCTAAGTCACATCCACACCTCTAATTTCTCATCTCACTGATGTTCATGGAAAGGAAGTTTTGAATCAGTAAGCTCCACCTTCTCACTGAGGACTAGCAATTATACGTAGAAAAGGAATAAGGAAGTGGCAAAGTAACACACCCAATGGAAGGTCAGTTTCTCGGATTCTATTTATTGCTCAAATGACTATTTGAAGTCAACATAAAGAAATATATTTTTGCAACTGATTTTAAAGCTGCGCTTGAATATAGTGAGAAAGAGCACAGTGACCTGTGTATAGATAGAATCTTCTAGGGGCAATCTCATTACGGATTTCACCAATCCTTATACCTGAGAGATACAGACCTTTTCACCCCTTGGGTAGGTAGGCTTTCTGGCCTACATGAGCCAAAATAATTACATCAGCTCTTTCTACCTGGCCAGACTCCCTAGCTAACACCTGATAAGACTTTATAGGAAAAAGGAAAAACTTGACTAGATTTAACTAAAATACAAAACTACCACTTAATTTTTAGTGTTTAAATCATTAGTGGTATTTCTAATTAGGCCCTCTAAAGCTCTCATTTCGGTAACAGGACCCTACTAATATTATCTAATGACATGAGATCTCAGGCATTAAAACTGTTGTTCTTACTTTTCATTTGCTAACCATTCACGTTAAACCATGTGGATTATGGCACGTACAGTGTAACTGCACAGGTTGAAGTAGGCGGGGTTTCATTTCCATCCACTCACAAGACAGAGTTTAATTTTACATCTTGGGAAACTGACATCACACCTGCTTGTGACAGTATGTTTTACTTTTTTGCTTACATAAAATACAATGCCATATATATGGAAAAGGGTTAAAAGACTGAAAAAAGCTATGTGTTTTAATGTATTTTTTCTGTTATACAAAGCCACACCCCACCAAAAAAAAATTTTTTAATATCTTACAGGCCAAATCTTCTTAGTCATTATATTTTACTGCTTCTGATTCAAATCATTTAAGGCTAAAATAACAAGCATGTACTGAGACCCAGTACCCAATTGTGTGGTGTCTGGGAAACAAAAAAGTAAGAGGAAAAAAATCACCTTCATTCCACCCTACCCCTCCCTCTCTTGACCACACTCAGCATCTCAGCTCTACCTAAGATGGTCCTAACTCCAAAACCTTAAATTCAAACACACTCCACTTGCAAGATGATCTCCTGCCTCCCAGCTCTGATTCTCTTCCATCCACTCCATCTCTTCTTCAGTTTCATCGAGACCTCTAGATACTTGAGTTCTTTCTTTTTCGCCCATCTGCCACGACCACTCTCTTCCTTATCTACCATAGACATGGTAGTTCCTCAGATTCTTTCCTGCCAGGATCTTCAATTCCCTTGCCCCCTTGTCCCCTTGACATGCCCCTCCCCTGAAACCACAAGCTCAATCTAACCAACTCCTCTCCTATTGACATTCGTAGGGGCATAGTTGGAGGCTGCTGGAGGAAAGCCCACCACCCCACAGACTGCAGCTGGCCATTAATGCTGCCCACCAGGCTTGTGTTTCCTGGTCAGCTGTTCTCCTCGTGCTGCAGTGGCTATTTCCAACCTTCTCAGCTGTCTTTAAACCTTCTATCCCCGTAGAGCAGAGACAGCTAGCTGAGGAGCCAACCAGCATCTCCTTCTTCCAGGACCCCCAGGAAAGCCACAAACTACCAAGTTCAAGTCATGGAGTGTGAGCAGAAGTGATGTGCTCCTTCAAGCTCATTATTGTTGGAAATGTCTAAAACGTTTAAAGTAAAAAACAAAAAAACAACAAAAAAACAAAAGGCTAGACATGGTGGCTCATGCCTGTAATCCCAGCCCTTAGGAGGCCAGGGCAGGTGGATCACTTGAGCTCAAGAGTTTGAGACAAGTCTAGGCAATATGGTGAAACTCTGTCTCTACAAAAAAAATACAAAAAAAAAATTAGCCAGGTACGGTGGCATGTACATGTAGTCCCAGCTAGTTGGGGGGCTAAGGTGAGAGGATCGTTTGAACCAGGGAGGCAGAAGCTGCAGTGAGCCGAGATCGCACCATTGCACTCCAACCTGGGCAACAGAGCGAGACCATCTCAAAAAATAAAAAAATAAATATGCTAAATGATGTGCCTCTTCTCTGGACCAGGCTTATCCAAACCTCTCACAAATGTTCCTCTCTTTCCCTATCTGCAGAGTGGGTGCTGGGGCCTGGGGCTACCAGTTAAAGAATCAGAGCCTCTCTCTCTCAACTGAGGTCCAGAATGACTTTGTGAAGCAAATAAGCAAATCACACACACAGACCCCTCAATCCCTGACGCTCTGCTGTGCCCAGTGGGAAATACATATAGGCTCACCATTGAGACGCTGCTAGGGCAGAGCGGCCCTTCACCACTCCACCCTGTGCTGGCTCCTCCTTCTCAGCACATGGCCTTGCTTCCTGTTCTGCCAAAGAAGAAGGAAAATGTATTTTGTTTTCCTTTAAATAACAGATACCAGCTTCCTGTGGCCTGAGTAATTAGGGCTTAATGATGCCTGTTGTCATCAAGGAGATGAGCTCTCACCTGATATGAGATCAGCAGTCATTAGGGCCTCCAGCCTCTAAATCTCAGTATGGAGGGCAAGGCCTGAGGGCCTGGGGGCAAAGGGAGTTCACAGACACCGGCTCCGGACCTCTGCCCTTCCACGTTCCCTACAGAATTGTATTCTAATGGAATGTGTTTTTCTGTCTAAAAGTCTTTTATTGAACTTCCTTATGTTTCTATAACAAAAATAGGTGAAATTTTAAAAAACTGAAAGTTAAAAAAATTATTTACTTTGATCTTAAAGGTATTTAAATTTTTTTCTGGATTAAATTATCTTTACCATTGTTTTCAGTGAACAGTTGATCAAAGTACCTAAATATTACATATTTTAAGTCATTAAACAGAAAGTAAATATAAAGGAAATACATTGACAATGAAGCTCCTGAAAAGTGAATGGTACCATTTGTTTAATACTTTAGAGTGTTTTTGCAATTTTTAATGTATCTGTAGATGATAGCCTGAGACTAAGTTGGCATTGATTTTATTCCTATTTTCGTTTATATATATATATATATATATATGTATATATATATATACAGCTGTGAAAAACTTGTTCACATAAATAAATAGAAATGGGAAGGAATTTGGGCATAGAAATGATATTCAATTCTCTGAACAACTTCTCTGTTTTACTGATAAGATAAAATTATTGTGAATGCTTTACCACTAGAAATAAGTAACTTTCTTAGTTCATCTGTCATTGAAACAAATCACTTGATTAGCTGACAGATGAGAAACAAATAAACAACATGATTATTTCCTCCTTCAACTGAAACCTCTCTGGTTTGCAAAAGAGCCCATCAGTATTCACTTTCTCAACACTCCCACCCACTGCTGCCGTTTGCTTTCGTTTCTTTTTTTTTTTTTTTTTTTTTGAAACAGTCTCACTTTTTGCCCAGGTTGGCCTCCCAGGTTCAAGCCGTTCTTTCTCCTGCCTCAGTCTTCAGAGTAGCTGAGATTCCACCACCAAACCCAGCTTGTTGTGTTTTTAGTAGAGACGGGGTTTTGCCACGTTGCCCCGGCTGGTCTGAAATACCCGACCTCAGGTGTTTGAGACCACTTTGGCCTCCTAAAGTGCAGGGATTACAGGCGTGAGCCACCGCGCCCAGTCTACCGTTTGCTTTCGTAACAGGGGTTAGACCCAGGGAAAACACCCTTCAGGAAGATCTGCATGAAGGTAAACTCTCAGGAAGAAAAATTTTAGCAAAATATACATATGGAATTTGCTGCCCCCGGCAGTCTGGAGGAAAAGGACATCCACTCAGTCTCTTGGGGCTGAGGCCCCGCTGAGACCAAGCTATTGGACTTTCTGATTCCATCAGGTAAGACCCAGCATCTTCTAGGACCTGCAATCCCTGACGAGAGCCAGCTCCTGAAGCCAGTGGTAAGAAATTTCAATCCTTGACCCACTTCTGGACAGGAACGCTGCTCTCCTTCACTCTCTCTGGGCCTGGGGAGGAAGCGGGGAAGCATTAAAACTTGCTTTGTTCACACTGTGAGTCTGTGTTTTCCACATAAAGAAAATCTAGAACTTGGCAATGAGTGTTCCAGCAAATCAATACACTAGAGATTCTGACTGAATTCTCTTCCTCATGTTTGGAAAAGAGCTCTTCATGTCACGTCACTTCACAGTCTGCTTGTTCTGGAATGGCTGCCATGCTCTGGTTGTCAGAGGCATTTGAACCAAAGCAACTCCATCTTAAATAGGGGCTGGGTAAAAATAAGACGGAGACCTACTGGGCTACATTCCCAGATGGTCAGACATTCTAAGTCACAGGATGAGTTAGAAGGTGAGCACAGCTACAGGTCATAAAGACCTTGCTGATAAAACAGCTTGCAGTAAAGAAGTCAGCCAAAACCCATCAAAACCAAGATGGGGACAAGAGTGACCTCTGGTCATCCTCACTGCAACACTCCCACCTGTGCCATGACAGTTTACAAATGCCATGGCAATGTCAGGAAGTTACCCTATATGGTCTAAAAGGGAAGGCATGAATAATCCACCCTTTGTTTAGCACATAACCAAGAAATAATCATAAAAACGGGCAACCAGCAGCCCTAGGGACTGCTTTGTCTACCGAGTAGCCATTCTTTTATTCCTCTACTTTCTTAACAAACTTGCTTTCGCTTTACTCTTCCTGAATTCTTTCTTGTGCGAGATCCAAGAACCTTCTCTTGGGGACTGGATGGGGCCCCCTTTCCGGTAACAGGGCTTTCCTGATTTAATTGGGGATGCTTGGGATGGACAGGGACTCACAGTCACAAAATATGGCTACCTAAGACCAGCATTAGGAGCAAGATGAAGGGTCTTTCTCCTGGAAGGGCTGTGAGCTTGCTAACGCCAGCCTTCCCTCTCTCTGTCTCTTCACAGTGTCAGAGTACCTTTCCTCCTGGTCAAGGCTAACACCCCAACCTGGCCCTGGAAACCATTCCCCACTACCCTGTCAACCCCCTGCACCTCCCTTATTCCCCACCCCACCTCTTCAGGGATCTGTCATCTAAATAAAACCTTCTGGCCACGTATGGTGGTTCCTGCCTGTAATCCAGCACTTCGGGAAGTCAAGGCAGGAGAACTGCTAGAGGTCAAGAGTTCAAGACCACCTGGCCAACAAAGCACAAACCCATCTCTAAAAACAAATAAATACACCCTTGTGTAACATCACTAACCTCCTTGCTAGTACCTTCCCTTCACTATTTAAAAATGCTGACAATTTCTCCCTAGAAACTCACTCCTCCAGGTAGTAAATCATAAAATGCAGCTACAATAATGAAAATATCTTCAAACTGCAAAAGCAGAAAACAGAGGTACAGAGTCCAGAAACAGACCCAACTGCATGCTAGAATGAAATTTGTGCCATGTTGGCATTTCAAATCAATGGGAAAAAGTGTGTCATGTAATAAATAAAATACTTTGAAGATAAATAAATCTTAAGCCCAATTTCCCCTCACAAGCCAAAAGTAACTTCCTGATGAATCGAATGTTTAAACATAAAATCATAAAACTACTAGAAGAAATCCCGGGAAGTCATTTCTAAGCATGAGGAAGTCATTTCTAAGCAGAGATGCAAAATCCTAAATTTAAAGGAAAGGATTTTTAAATCTGTTAATGTAAAAACACAAAACTTACATTTACTTAAAATGTCATATCATTCAATAAATAACAGCAAAGGACAAATAAGTCCAAATGACTTGCTGAATTCACTTATTGATTCTAGTATTGTCCTTTCCTTTTTCAATATTTATGCAAATCATCTCACCTTCTATTGCATTACCTAGAGCCTCCAAAACAATGTGGGAGTAATAAATAAGTGGAAATAACAAGTGTATCTGCCTTATTCCTCATTTTAATTCAGTTAACTTTTTTTGTTCTGTAATACTTGGCATGATATTTGCTTTTGGGTTTTGGCAAATCTTATATTTAGGTAGCGTTTTTCTCTGAAATGAATATTGAATTATCACATGCCTTTAAATATTTATTAATATAATCTTACAGGTTTTCTCTTTTGTTACTGTAACTGATTATTATTTATAGTTTTTTAAATGTTGAACAATTCTTGCATTCCAGAATAAATCTACTTAATCTTGGTATTTATTCTTCTTTTTTTTTCTTTTGCTTTAATGTTAACACTTTAATATATTGACATTTTAGCTTACAAACGTATAATTTGCATATGTAGGGGAAAAAAATCAGTTCCGTAGACACAAGAGAATACTGGAGACAGAAAGCAATCACAAAAAGGTCAGTTCCAGGAAGAAAGTGGAACTGCATTCCATGGCTTGTACCTACATACACTAGGGAAGGAAAAAGAAATATTCTGCAGGATCAAAACTTGATATAGAAAATAAACTTGGGTCATTTTGTCTCAACTGAGAATCTTCTTATGATCCAGGTGCTACAATGAGTCCTGGATGGCCTAAAATGGGCGAAGTCTGGCCTTGTTCACAAATTATGATCCAAGATATTAACCACAGTTCTCCCTCTTCTCTTTAATATCCAAGACCCTGAAGTTGACTCAAGGAATGAAAAAAACAGAGCTAAAAGCACAATCAGATTAGCATGTAGGTAATGTCAATGGCCAACTTCTTCATGGTATGGATCATTATTTAAAAGTACATATGGAAGCCGGGTGTGGTGGCTCACACCTGTAATCGCAGCACTTTGGGAGGCCGAGGCAGGCGCATCGTGAGGTTAGGAGATTGAGACCATCCTGGTTTACACAGTGAAAACCCGTCTCTACTAAAAATACAAAAAATTAGCCAGGCGAGGTTGTGGGCGTCTGTAGTCCCAGCTGCTCGGGAGGCTGAGGAAGGAGAATGGCATGAACCTGGGAGGCGGAGCTTGCAGCGAGTCAAGATCGTGCCACTGCACTCCAGCCTGGGCCACAGAGCGAGACTCTGTCTCAAGAAAAAAAAAAAGCTACACATGGAAGTAAAATGCTTACTCAGAACTGAACAGAAGTTTCTTCTAACTCACTCACTTTTTGACTTGGAATTACTAAGCGTAGCACTGTAAACAAAGGACATCGTTGAGAAACTGAGACTACCAAAATGTTGGCATATGTGGGAGTTGTGGCCAAGAAAATGAAGTATCTGAGCCCACCTTATCCCCAGTATGCATTTCAGACCAGGATCAAGTCACTAATGACAGTGAATTTCCAGGCTCAACTATGGCTGCCTAATGAGGCTGGCCCCCTGGGGGTGGGGACTGGGGAGGGGACACACACGGGTGCCCAAGCTTCAGTCCACATCTTACCCGGTTCAGCCAGAAGCAGCCATGGGGCACAGGGAGACGTCTACTTCGAGAGCATTTCGGCAGCGAAAGTCAGTACTCTCTGGTTCCTGTAATTCCCTCCCAGTAATTCCAAGTCCAAAATTACCACCAGTGCAACATGAAAAACTGTTCATAGTTTTTCAGTAAAGTGTACATACAGCTTTAATAACGATTATAATCTGAACAAAGCCATTCTTATTATACAGGATGGAAAATCCTCCAAGCAACATTTTAAACCATGGACACTAGCGTTGGCATACATTGCATCTATCCAGAGATGACATAAACACACATCCTTCCAGCTAGGAACAGACAATCTCATATCACCAAGTCCCCTAGGATTGGCGATAAAAACAGACTTGTGGTCACCGCTCGGTTTCTCTGGCATCTGGTTTCATATGGAATCTTACGTAAGTTGGCCTCAGAGGGAAGTGGCTGAGCAGCAAAGCAAGACAGCATGTATGTAACTAGTCGGGTAAAATAACGCGTCCGTGCTACCTGGAACGTATGTTAGGGAAAACAGGACCATATGGAGCGTGGGGCAGAGATATTCACTCAGCTAAACTGCCTTTGTAAAATCACATGTTTAAAGCATGCAGGACAGAAAACCAGAATAATTCAGAGCTTGAAAACATGAAATAACAGAAACGTGAATATTTGCAATACATACTTCCTAATATTGGAAATAAGAGCATTGGACAGAAAGGCAAGACTGGGTTTTCCAGAGACACACATTTTGGGGCTCAAAATTTCATGTTCTAAGCTTCTCTATCACGTAGGGATCAAGAACAAAAGCAAGGCTGGGGTCCTGGCCAGACCAAGTGGTACCTTGAGCCAGTCCGTGTGTCCTGAGGGCCCCTGGGCCCCATTTCCCATCCATAATCCAAGTTTGCTCAACTATGGTCTGTCCTGGTACTCGGTGGACAGCCACAGGGCCCCGCTCCTGTGGGCCTTCAGAGGGACAGGAGAGAGCAATCCCCCCACAGTCCAACCCCCCAGAAGGCCTGAAATGGAAACGCTCTAACTAAGGCTCTCCTGCACTCCCCCACCTTTCTTCTAATACTACTCTCTCAACGAGTAGAAAAATAGGCTATAAGGAGGCTTAGGCAGCGATGCAAAACCCAGGCAGACACACACTCGAATAGCTCTCTCTGAATAAAGCGAATCTGCCTCCACACGCTTGTTTGTTATTGTTCTGGCTTCTCCAAGTTTTAAAGGATAAAACCCTAAAACTCAGAAGCTCAAATCAATTCCTAATGTGGGATATGTTTTCCAAATATGGCTACCAAAACCATACAAGAATAACCTGAGAATAAGAAGCTAAGGGCCGGGCGCAGTGGCTTACGCCTGTAATCCCAGCACTTTGGGAGGCCAAGGAGGGTGAGTCATGAGGTCAGGCGTTCAAGACCAGCCTGGCCAAGATGGTGAAACCCCATCTCTACTAAAAAAAGAAAAAATACAAAACAAATTAGCCAGGCATGGTGGCACACGCCTGTAATCCCAGCTACTCAGGGGGCTGAGGGAGAGAATTGCTTGACCCCGGGAGGTAGAGGTTGTAGTGAGCCTAGATCGTGCCACTGCACTCAAGCCTGGGTGACAGAGCGAGACTCAAGCCTGGGTGACAGAACGAGACTCCGTCTCAAAAAAAAAAAAAAAGAAAAGAAAAGAAAAGAAAAAAAAAAGAAATTAAAAAAGGAAGCTAGGGTTAGGGAGATTTCTGAAGCATCGTTTTTCAAATGCGGGCTGTACCCTGTCGTCCTGAGGAGTTACCCTTGCTGGGGGCCTGTGGAGCCCCAGAAGGCAGATTGGGGGGCTCTCACACCACAGCCTTGGAGAACTAACCGGAAGCTTACCAATCTACAACTCCTAAGGTAACGTGCAACCAGTTCTGGTCTGTGGTTTGAAAACCTTAAATGGAAAGGAGCTGTAGATTTTCTTGCCACAATCACTCATGACTCATACAACACTATATTACTGGCATAACATGATAACAAATTATCCTTTAAGCACTACACCTAACTCTAAAAAGAAAATCCCTTTCAAAACAGGTATGCTCAAATAAAGTATTCTGAGACTTCCGGAAGGACGGTCCTAGAATGAGCCAGTGCCCTGGAGAGCCCATGTTTGAACAAAATAGCACAGTTCTGGCCGGGCACGGTGGCTCACGCCTGTAATCCCAGTACTTTGGGAGGCCGAGGTGGGCAAATCACAAGGTCAGGAAATCAAGACTATCCCGGTCAACATAGTGAAACCCCATCTCTACTAAAAATACGAAAATTAGCCAGGCGTGGTGGCACGTGCCTGTAATCCCAGCTACTCGGGAGGCTGAGGCAGGGGAATCACTTGATCCCTGGAGGCAGAGGTTGCAGTGAGCTGAGATCGCACCACTGCAATCCAGCCTGGGTGACAGAGCAAGACTCCGTCTCAAAAAAAAAGAAAAAAATACCACAGTTCAAACCTTTCTCTGTTGTACTTACGTGGATTAGTTACAATGATGATGTCACTACTTTCAAAGGAACGATTAAAATCATTGTTAAAAACATTTGTCACAGGCCGGGCGCGGTGGCTCAAGCCTGTAATCCCAGCACTTTGGGAGGCCGAGACAGGCGGATCACGAGGTCAGGAGATCGAGACCATCCTGGCTAACACGGTGAAACCCCGTCTCTACTAAAAAATACAAAAAACTAGCCGGGCAAAGTGGCGGGCGCCTGTAGTCCCAGCTACTCGGGAGGCTGAGGCAGGAGAATGGCATAAACCCGGGAGGCGGAGCTTGCAGTGAGCTGAGATCCGGCCACTGCACTCCAGCCTGGGTGACAGAGCAAGACTCCGTCTCAAAAAAAAAAAAAAAAAAAAATTTGTCACAAACAGAAATGCCCTGTAAATCATATTACTACATACAGGGTTATCAGAAGCTATGCACATCAAGATCTTACAGCCTCTAGAAGACCCAGAACAGAGACCCTACGGCCATGACCATAGCCACTCCCACCAACATGCCCAGTGCCAGGTCACTGTCATTGTCTGGATATCACTCTTGAATGATGACTTGGTTAGCAGGCTGCTGTCCATCAAGTCCTGCATAGGAGTCCTGGCAGGGCACAGCATATGCCTGTCCATTAGCAGCATAGACAGTTTGAGTTCCTGGCGGGCACACACCACTGTATGGCTCACGGCCCTATTCCTCAGTGGCTGGAGCAGCATGGGGGAGGAAACCACGGGTGTCTCATGAATCATGACGGTGGAGCCCACATAGGCTGTGTTTGTCCTAGAATCTTGGAGTGTAAATTTCCAGGCCAAGCAATCACCTGTGTTTTCTACACAAAGACTAATCGCTTTCCCATCTCACCTAACAATCTGCAGCATGCAGTCTTTTTCCATATATATAAAATATATATCGATATATATTTTAATAAGAATATTATATATTATATAATTATTTTTAAAATTACATTAATACAATTAATATAAATATATTAAGTATAATTATATAATGCATAAATATTATTTATTATAAATTATACAATATATTTTATATATATATATATATTTTTTTTTTTTTTTTTGAGACAGAGTCTCATTCTGTCACCCAGGCTGGAGTGCAGTGGCATGATCTCGGCTCACTACAACCCCTACCTCCAAGGTTCAAGCAATTCTTCTGCCTCAGCCTCCCAACTAACTGGTATTATAGGTGTGTGCCACCATGACTGGCTAAATTTTGTATTTTTAGGAGAGACAAGGTTTCACCACATTGGCCAGGCTGGTCTTGAACTCCTGACCTCAAGTGATCTGCCTGCCTCGACCTCCCAAAGTGCTGGGATTACAGACGTGAGCCACCGCTCCTGGCAGTATGCAGTCTTTTGACTTTCCATCCAGAGGCTGACTATCCTGACATTCCTGCCCGGTGGGGATGCTGAGGCATTCCACTTGCATGTGGACCTTATCCTCAACACTCTGCCGAGTCTGCTCATCACAACAGGTCAGGTACCATCTGACCACAGGTCAAACCAATTCTTGTTCCAGAGCTTCAATATAGCAATGTGTTGCAGCAACCAGCCACTCTTCACACCATCTCTCCACCCGCCAGCCAGAGTGGAGAATGCAAAGACGCCACTGCGGTTCCTCAGCTCCGACTGTCACACCAATGTCTATTCTTCTAATGCAATACTGCATTTGGTTTGTGAATATTTGATCTAGAATTTTTACATCTATAACCATAAGTAAAATCAGCCTATAGTTTTACTTTTGAAATATCTTTATTGGCTTTTATAAAATGTAATGCTAGCTTTCAGAAAATGAATTGGAAAACAGGAAAATAATGTGTTTCATAAGATAATTTGGGGTGCTTTTCATCTACTTCTAAAGAATGATCATTAAACTCCTTTGAGCCAAGGAGACCTTGAAAAATTTAATGAAACCTTTGGACTTGAGCCCTAGAAAATAGTATGTGCTCACTTAAGCTTAATTTAGCATACAATTTACAGGAGTTCTTCAGATTTTACTCTGCATTACAACCCTGGCCAATTAGAATGAGAATGAAATGACGTGTTTACTTTTCCATTTTCTCACTAAACCATAAGGATCATAAGGAGAGGGACTGAGTATGTCTTAGTCACCATCCAGCACTTAATGTAGTAGGCACTGTTTAGAATCTTGATATGCTGTTTCACATAATCCCTCCAGCAACCTTTCAAGACAGGTTTATTGGCAAAGTCACCTGACATAAACCACCTTGTAAACAGCTTTCTTTCCAGTTATCAGAATGCCCCTGAGCTAGTTGAAACCACAGGCATTAAACATAAATGGGCTAATGCACCTTGAAAATAATGTAGGCGTTTGAATACAAACGCACTTACCAGCTTAGAACTATCTGAATATGAATGAACTTTCTTTTTTTATTCCTGTGGTAGGAATTTCAGGCCCCAATGCCTGGACCCAACAGTAAGAATCAGGACCACATCTCCACAGCCTCTAGGAAGAACCCGTGTGCATCTCTTTAGGCCAGCTCGCAATGCATCCAGGCATACAGAATTCTGTACCTTCCCTATGTCGTATCTCTGTTGAGATGCCCCTGAAGAAATGCTGTTCTTCTAACTGGATGAACAGAGCCAATGTACTACAATAAAAATATATATTTAGTCTTAGTCCACAGTTCCTGACACATGAGCTTCTAAGACCCATAGAATCTCTGGCACGACTAAGAGTGGTTTTTTTGGACCTAAAGACAGAAATATCATTCGACCCAGCAATCCCATTACTGGGTATATACCCAAAGGAATATAAACAGTTCTGTTATAAAGATACATGCACACATATGTTCCTTGCAGCACTATTCACAATAGCAAAGCTATGGAATCAACCTAAATGCCTATCAGTGACAGACCGAGTAAAGAAAATGTGGCACATGTACACTGTGGAATAGTATGCAGCCATAAAAAAGAATGAGATCATGTTCTTTGCAGGGACATGGATGGAGCTGGTGGCCATTATCCTTAGCAAACTAACCCAGGAACAGAAAACTAAATACCACATATCTTCACTTATAAGTTACAGCTAAATCATGTGAACACATGGATACCTAGAGGGGAAAAATACACACTCCGGCCTACTAGGTGGCAAGGTGGGAGGAGGGAGAGGATCAGGAAAAATAACTAACAGATACTAGGCTTAATACCTGAGTGATGAAATAATCTGTACACCAAGCCCCATGACACAAGTTTACCTATGTAACACACCTGCCCTTGTACCCCTGAACTTAAAATAAAAGTTAAGGGCCGGGCACTCAAGCCTGTAATGCCAGAACTTTGGGAGGACAAGGTGGGTGGGTCACTTGGGGTCAGGATTTCGAGACCAGCCTGGCCAACATGATGAAACCCCGTCTCTACTAAAACTACAAAAATTAGCTGGGTGTGTTGGCACACAGCTGTAGTCCCAGCTACTCAGGAGGCTGAGGCACGAGAATAGCTTGAACCTGGGAGGCAGAAGTTGCAGTGAATCCAGGTTTCGCCCCTGCATTCCAGTCTTGGCAAGAGAGTGAGACTCTATCTCAAACAACAACAACTAAAATAAATAAATAAATAAATAAATAAACAATTTTTCTTAAAAAAGAGTGTTTTTCTATATGTTAATGAGATGACTCATGACTAGCAGCTCCTAGACAGCCTCAGGATGGGAGTGCTTTGCCAGAAAGCCCCACGCATGATTACAGGATTGGAACTTTCAGTTTCACACCCTGATCTTCAGGGAGAAGAGAGAGCCAGAGATTGAGTTCAACCACTAATGGCCAAAGATTTAATCCATCATTCCTAAAAACCCCTAAACAAGGGGCTTCAGGGAGCTTTGAGGTTAGTGAACTCATGGAGGTGCTGGCGGAATAGGGAACCTGTTTGCTGTAGCTTGCCCTGTGTGTCTCTTCATTTGGCTATTCTGAGTTGTATCCTTTATAACAAACCAGTAAATGTAAGTAAAGGGTTTTCCTACATTTTTCCAGCAAATTCTCAAACATGAGGAGAAGGGCATGGAAACCCCTGATTTATAGCCAGTTAATCAGAACCAAAGTGCAGGTGCAACCCAGGACATGTGATTGGCATTTGAAGTGAGGCCAGTTTTGTGGGACTGAGCCGTTAACTACGGGCCTGCACTAACTCCAGGTAATTATTATCAGACTTGAATGGAATTGTAGATCACCCAGTTGTTGTCCGAAGAACTAGAGAACTGCTTAATGTGAGGGGAAGAGAAACCCACACACATTTCGTATCAAAAGTTTGTGAGCAAACAGATTTTAGGCACCAGTGAGCTGCTGGAACAGTGCCCCCTCCATTTCCCCAGGTCACTAATGAAGTGGAGGAAAACTACAGCCTCTTTCTCCCTTCTTTTTTCCTGCTAAACTAAAAAAGACCGGAAGCAGCATCTGAATTTGTTTTTGTTTTACTTATATCCCACGCAGCTAGCTTATCTGTACAAAGGCCCCATGCACTTAGAGAAAAACATCTTCCTTCAACCTCCACCTGTGGAACTAGAAATTTTGCTTTTAATCCAGCTATTGCAGATTTTACACTACCTGTTTTTCAAATAATAACATTGAAACTTAACATTAATTGGTCCAAGTTCACACAACATTGCAGTATCAGGGCCCAGTGTGGTAAGCCTGCTACAGCGGTTACTGCTTCAGGGGACCACCACTGCATCACCCCATATACAAGGCGTTCAGTCATTCTCCCCACACGCATATCTTTTTCTAAATCCACCCACATTGGGGAACTTTCTCTGGTTCAGTTATTTCATTGAGGAGGCAGAGATGGCTCACCCAGAAAGTCACACCGGAGTGGGGAAGAAGCGACAGAAATCCAAGAGTAGGAATCCTTCTCCCAAGCACACAGTGAGAACTAGGTTGGCAAAAGCTGAGTGTCATTAAGCTTTTAGTCTCCCACATGTGTCTTATCAGGCCCCACAACAATTCTTTGTGGAACGTTAAGGAAGAAAAGATTACTTGATAAATAGTTGTGTCTTCCCCTTCCCTAGTCTTATTTACCTACCTCCAGAAACATGTTTCATTCTGACTGGGCAAGTCTTGGCCTGGACATTCTGTGATCTCAGACCTCCAGACTTATCAAACTGCTTTGGAATTAAGCTTGGTCTTTCCTGCCAATTATAGATTTCTTTCTCTGTTAAAACAGCCCTCTAGCTCAGAAGGGAATTTCAACACCATCCCTGGACTTTCCCTTTGGGCAGGTCTAGGAGCACTCAGCAAGATGATTGGTTCACTAACTGTGATTGTGACAATGGGTTTTCAGTGTGAATCTTTTCTAAAGGAGTAGAATTCTGAGGCACCTGTTAGGAAGCGTGCTCGGACTTGTGAATCTCCAAGACAGGCACTTATTTTCTCATTTAGGCCTCTTGTGCAACTGGCCTCATTTTTTAAATTAACATATTAGTTTTTTCCCCATACCAATAGTTTCTACTCTTCCTAGAAAATGTGATGCTAACACAGAAAAACAATGGCAGACTTAAGTTCATGGAAGATATTACCTAGCTGATTAGTAGTAATAATAGTAGCAAACACTTAGGTAGCACTTACTGCCCATCAGGTGCTGTTTTAAGTTCTTTCTATATATTAACTCCTTTCATCAGCACAGCAACTCTATGAGGCAGGTCTAGTGTTATTCCCACTTTACACATGGGGAAAACTGCACCACAGAGAGGTTAAGTAAATTGTCCAGCTATGGCCGGGCGCGGTGGCTCAAGCCTGTAATCCCAGCACTTTGGGAGGCCGAGACGGGCGGATCGCGAGGTCAGGAGATCGAGACCATCCTGGCTAACACGGTGAAACCCCGTCTCTACTAAAAAAAAAAAAATACAAAAAACTAGCCAGGCGAGGTGGCGGGCGCCTGTAGTCCCAGCTACACGGGAGGCTGAGGCAGGAGAATGGTGTGAACCCGGGAGGCGGAGCTTGCAGTGAGCCGAGATCGCGCCACTGCACTCCAGCCTGGGTGACAGAGCCAGACTCCGTCTCAAAAAAAAAAAAAAAAAAAAAAAAAAAAAAAAAATTGTCCAGCTATTAAGTGGTGGATTTGAAATCAGAGTCTTTACCCTTAATTACTACACAATTTTGCTTCTAATAGAGTGTATTTCTGAATAAGCTTCTGTAAGGCAATGGTCTCAGGCTTCAGTGGAAACCATAATTCAGACCTCAGGAGCCCTACCATTCTCCAGCAGACATGGCATGCCCCAAACATAAACCCAAAAGCATGAAAAAGGCTTTTGGTCAACTACTGATTTCTGGACATCTTTGCAGTTGTCTTTTTGTGAGAAAAAAAAAAAATAAAAAAGATGGAGAAAATGAGTATGCATGCTTGCAGCAAGACACTAATTTTGAAAAATTATAGGAAAAAGTGTGATTTTGTTAAAGAAATGTAGTTGGTTATTTTCAGAAGATGTATAGAAAGTCAAAACAAGCTAGGCACGGTGGCTCACACCTGTAATCCTAGCACTTTGGGAGACTGAAGCAGCAGGATCCCTTGAGGCCAATTGTTCAAGGCCTGCCTGGGCAACATAGTGAGATCCCATTTCTACCAAAAAAAAAAAAAAAAAGCCAGGTATGGTGGCATGTGCCTGTAGTCCCAGTTGCTTGTGAGGCTGATGCAGGAGGACTGTGTGAGTCTAAACTCAGGAGTTCAAAGTCACAGTAAGCTATAATCACACCCCTGCTCTCCAGTCTGGGCAACACAGTAAGATCCTGTCTCTGAAAGAAAAAAAAGAAAAGAGAAGAAAAACCACCTAAATCTCTTCTTAAAAATATCTAATGTCCTTTAGTAACAGAAAAATAATAATTTGTAATTTGTGTATCATGTATTTTTATGAAAACAGTGTCCTTAGCATTGTTTCATTACAAATACAAACATAAAATAACAACAAAAAATACCTTACACAAATTTCAAACCATAGGAGAGACTTACCTAAAAACAAGTAGACAGATTGTTTTTCCTGCCCTAACTCTCTAATCTAGGATTCCCAACATACAGGGAAAAATGGGTGGCTATACTGTCTATTAGACTACTACTTTGGAGGCACTGGAGTACAATTTGTTGTTGTTGTTGTTGTTGTTTTATTTTTTCACTATGATATGCACCATATGTATCCAAGTACTTACGACATAAACAATTTAAACACTAATTACTAGTGAACACTTATTAAAGCCACCACCATTTGTGACTAAATTCTGGGCCGAGGAATATAGATGGAAAAGATATACTACTTGTAGACTTGGGCCAAAAAGAGTTCCCAGACGGGCTTCTCGCTCCACTCATCCGTTCCCTGGATGATGCTGAGGTGCAGGTATTAGCTTGCTGGGACTACCATGACAAAATATCACTGACTGGGGGTGCTTAAAAAACAGAAATGTATTTTCTCACAGTTCTGGAGGCTGGAAGCCCATCACCGAGGTGCTGGCAGGTTTGGTTTCTCCTAAAGCCTCCCTCACTGGCAGGCAGACAGCTGCCCTCTCGCCATGTTCTCACATGTGCTTTCCCCTCTGTGTGCACATCCCTGGTGTCTCAATATCTCCAAATTTCCTCTTCTTCTTACATCAGTCACATTAGATTAGGGCCCATCCTAGCAGCTTTATTTTAATTTAATCACATATTTAGAGGCCCTGTTTCCAGCTATAGTCACATTCTGAGGAACTGCGGGCTAGAGTTTCAACATATGAATTTGGGGAAGATACAATTCAGTGCATAACAGTGACCTGGAAGCCAAAATATGGAGCCACAAGATGAAAGGATCCTGGGTCCTCAAATCGCCCCTTGGAAGAGAGAAGCCTAGAAGATCTCTCAACTAGGAACAATAGCATCAGACTTTTAATGAGCAACCCAGGAACTTTTAATTTTGTTAAACAACTTATATTTTGGGATTATTTATAACAGAATCCTCCACTGACCAAATGAAAGAAAGCTCAACCATCCCCTGCTGAGTGTATCTAATTAAATCAGGTTTTAATATACTGCCTTCCAGTGAGGAGAAAGAGTACAAATGAAGAGAGATAATTCTAGACCTGCAGTCTCTGAAATTGATTTGGTGAAACTGACCATGGACATTAGATTCTGTAATGAACTAGTACATTAATTAATGCTAAGTGGTATGATTCATTTGAATTACGTTTTATTTAAGTGCAATGAATAGTTTGGGTTCTTATCGGTACCTGAAAAAAAATTCAGAATTAACACATCTGAATTGGTTCATTTGCAGTTGTTTGGTAAATCGAGCTAGTCCCATATTCTTGGGTAAGCATATTTCTGGAGAGAAAAAGAAAGAAAAAGAAAAAGCTTCATATTCTGACAGCGTTATAATCTCTTTGAGGTCAGCTGAAGTGTGACTACCAGAAGCAGAGGCCCGCCAGCACCCACTATTCTTCCGTTCAGAGACAGTCAATTAGGATTTGAAGGGAAGAAAAAAGGAATTGGAAAGGCAGCCTCTTGGCAGCTTAAATTTCCTAGGCTGCTGGAAGGGGAATCCTCCACAGTGAGCAGTGAGATGCCGAAAAAAGATGGGGTATGGGCCGGTGTTGCTCACGAGTAGCCCATGGAGGGGAAGGACCCTAAGTTATGTGGAAGGTGAAGAATGCTTGAATAGAGTGTGGGGTCTGTAGTGGATCCATGGAGGTTCATCAAAGCTTCCTGGTGCTGGAGACAGACAGCCCCTGCTTCAGTTGGTCCCCTTGTCCCCAGCCTCACTAAACTGTTCCCCTCTTCAAGTCTTTTCTGTGTTGGACAAGTAGATTTACCTAATCTTCAGCGATGGAAAAACTGATTCGCCTTGGCCACCTATTCTTCTCAGTGTTTTGCATCTTCCTCCTGGCTGTTAGCTTTTGAAACTGAAAGCCAAGAGTTTGATTCTTATTTCTGGGGTTCTGCTATGACAACTGTTCCTTGAGGCAACAGAGCTTGGTTTCTGTCTGCCCAGCAGCAGGAGGTTCAAGGCGTAACAGCGAATATCACACACACCAAAACCTCTCTCAATATATCAAAGCAGATTCCTGCCAAACGTCAAAATAAAGAGCCGGAAAATTTTTTACCCCTTTTATGTTTGTTTTTGGGAAAAAAACAACCAAAGAAACTGCACATTATCTAAGGAAAGATTTACAGACAAATGCAATCTGTCCTCTTATGGGAATCCCTGGCACAAAATCCAACGACTGATGTGGTCACACCGCGGTTGACAGACAGGCTGCGGCTATCGGGTGAAATAGAACTCTTCACAGAGACCAAACAAGGTTTGTGGGTTACCAGACACTGGTGTCCTCTTACAGACAAAGTGCAGTCTTGTCAGATGACATTCCAAAGGCACATGTCATGTTGGGTGTTCAGGTTGAAGCGACCATTGTAGAGAAGTCTCCTGTTTAGATGACAAAACAGTATCAAACACAGCTTAGAAATTCTACATTTGCCAGCCTGGCCAACATGGTGAGACCCATCTCTACTAAAAATACAAAACTTAGCCAGGCATGGTGGCATGTGCCTGTAATCCTAGCTACTCGGGAGTCTGAGGCACGAGAATTGCTTGAACCCAGGAGGCAGAGGTAGCAGTGAGCCAAGATAGCACCACTGTACTCCAGCCAGGACGACAGAGAGAGACTCCATCTCAAAAAAAAAAAAAAAAAAAGAGGCCGGGCACAGTGGCTCACGTCTGTAATCCCAGCACTTTGGGAGGCTGAGGCAGGTGGATCACCTGCGGTTGGGAGTTTGAGACCAGTCTGACCAACATGGAGAAACCCTGTCTCTACTAAAAATACAAAATTAGCTGGGTGTGGTGTTGCATGCCTGTAATCCCAACTACTCAG
This sequence comes from Macaca mulatta, assembly GCF_049350105.2. NCBI lineage: Eukaryota > Metazoa > Chordata > Mammalia > Primates > Cercopithecidae > Macaca > Macaca mulatta. The sequence goes on from NC_133423.1 coordinate 21,087,727, forward strand.
GAGGCTGAGGCAGGAGAATCGCTTGAACCTGGGAGGCAGAGGTTGCTGTGAGCTGAGATCGCACCATTGCATTCCAGCCTGGGCAACAAAAGCCAAACACCATCTCAAAAAAAAAAAGAAAATAAAATAAATTCTACATTTGACATAGAATTAAACCATTAGCCAATTCAGAGTGGCTTATTTCCCTCTGTTTTATAGAAAATTGACCTAGGTAAAAGTCAAACTCATGGTTTGTGTTTAAATAATTAAAAACTTGAAATGATGTACAAGTAGCAGTAACTGACCAAGCTTCAGGAACAAAATAGCCTAAAATGCTCTTATTTTAAGACAATTTGGGCCAGGTGTGGTGGCTCACTCCTGTAATCCCAACAGTTTGGGAGGAGGCCGAGGTGGGTGGATCACTTGAGGTCAGGAGTTCAAGACCAGCCTGGCCAACATGGGGAAAGCTCGTCTGTACTAAAACTACAAAAATTAGACAGGCATGGTGGCACGCACCTGTAATTCCAACTACTTGGGAGCCTGAGGCAGTAGAAGTTTTTTGAAAGAAGATTTTTGAATCTGAGAGGTGGAGGTTGCAGTGAGCCAAGATCGTGCCACTGTACTCCAGGCTGAGCAATAGAGACTCTGTCTCAAACAAAACAAAATAACAAAAAAAAAGACATTTTGGATTTGAGACATCAGGAAGCCACCAAGTGACTGTCAATATTTGACCTCAACTCTGACTTTTGTTTGGGGTAGGTTATATCCTCAGATTTTTTTACCCTTCTTTGCCAGTGGGAGGCTCTAAAAAAAAACCAGAGAATCTTCCTCCAACTCAGAAATAGCCAAAGATCAGCACAAACAAACACAAAGCAGCACGAAGAACTGTTTTCTACTGCTGGAATACCAGGAAATCTGAGCAGAAGACAAGAAGTGCTGCTGAGACAGGGCTTTAGTGGTTGGGTTGGTTGGGGAGGTAGGTGGTTTGGTTTGGTTCTTTCCCCTGCATTCAACTTATAAATTAGGTGGCAAATCACAAGAAAATTGGCCAACATCATGAATCATTTATGGGAGTTAAGGAATTACCCCCACCCAACCTAACATTTTCTAGACATGGAAATTGACATCTGAAGGAGTGACTTTCCACCCTCCCTCAGCAAGTTAGTTGCAACACTTAGAGCAAGAACCCTGTTCCATCTCTGAGTCCAAGACTGTTCCCACTTCAAAAGTGATCATGGGCTTCATCATAAAAATCTACCTACCACCTCTGGGCCTAGCCATCTTCCCTCACCCCCACCACAACCACAAACCACAGCTTCTGCTTGACAGCCCTTACTATATCATCATGATGAAAACTCACGAGAACAACAGCATGGAAGTTCGAGGTTCTAACTGCGACAGAAGCTGGATGTACAGCATGTAGTAGGTGGTGAATAAATATTTTATTGACAAATTACTGAGTGATCATGTGAATAAAGTTGTCAGGGCATTAGAGACATAATGAGCAGCTTATAGTGTATAATGGGCTTCCTTTTAGGGTTTACTTTCTCAAAATATTTGGATAAGGGTTACCTGATAATGCTAAACATTCATAACAGTAAGTATAGACTTCAAATTAGGCTCACTCCACTGTTCAAATGCTTTAAGTAAAATGTCAAAATTCAGAACATCTGGGATGAAATAAGGCTTGGTTAGTCTTTGCAATTAAAATACTCTTAAAATTACATTAAAAATCAGGCCAGGTGTCGTGGTTTACTCCCGTAATCCCAGCACTTTGGGAGGCCAAGGTGGGCAGATCACCGGAGGGCAGGAGTTCGAGACCAGCCTGGCCAACATGGAGAAACCCCATTTCTACTAAAAATACAAAAAGCAGCCAGGCGTAGTGGGGGGCACCTGTAGTCTCAGCTGCTCGGGAGGCTGAGGCAGAAGAATCGCTTGAACCCTGGAGATGGAGGTTGCAGTGAGCTGTGATCTCGCCATTGCACTCCAGCCTGAGCAACAGAGCGAGACTTTCTCTCAAAACAAACAAACAAAAATGATATTAAAACTCAAAATGGTTTTAAATGTATTACAGTGGTTGTTGCTGGGACTGCCATTAGGGATGAATTTTTCCTCCCCTTTTTACCTTTCTTTATATGCTGAATTTTGCAATATTAAAAACAAGATTTAAGGCCGGGGGCGGTAGTTCACGCCTGTAACCCCAGCACTTTGGGAGGCCGAGGCGGGCGGATCACGAGGTCGGGAGATCAAGACCATCCTGGCTAACACGGTGAAAGCCCGTCTCTACTAAAAATACAAAAAAAAAAAAAAAAAAAAAAAAAAATTAGCCTGCCTTGGTGACGGGCTCCTGTAGTCCCAGCTATTCCAGAGGCTGAGGCAGGAGAATGGCGTGAACCCGGGAGACGGAGCTTGCAGTGAGCGGAGATCATGCCACTGCACTCCAGCCTGGGCGACAGAGAGAGACTTTGTCTCAAAAAAAAAAAAAAAAAAAAAAAAAAAAGATTTAAAAGGGCAGGCCAGCCGTGGTAGTTCATGCCTGTAGTCTCAGCACTTTAGAAGGCTGAGGTGGGCGGATCACTTGAGGTCAGGAGTTCCACACCAGCCTGGCCAACAATGGTGAAACCCGTTCTCTACTGAAAATACAAAAATTAGCCAGGTGTGGTGGCGCACACCTGTAATCCCAGCTACTTGGGAGTCTGAGGCAAGAGCGTTGCTTGAACCCAGGAAGTGGAGGTTGCAGTGAGCCAAGATCGTGCCACTGCACTCCAGCCTGGGTGATAGAGGGAGACTCCTCCATCTCATTAAAAAAAATAAAATAAAAATAAAGGGCAAACCGGTTTGAGAATAAACTGAAAGAGGTCAAGCATGGTAACCCCTATTCCCTTGCCTGCCAGGTTCTTGATCTGGGGGATTTAGCAGTGCATGGAAGAGCCCAGGCTTTGGCCTGGCTCAGGGCCCTACATTCAAGAGAGGGCATCAGCTGACTAGCAAATCAGCAGATCTATGTCAAGTGGTGAAGAAGAATAAAGCAGGCTGGGATACAGTGAGTGATGGTAGGGAGCACAGTCTTTCAACAGGTACTCCAGGCTTCTCTGATAAAATGACATTTGAGCAGAGATCGAAGAGGAGTAAGGGCAGAAGCTGGAGACCAGTTAGGAGGCCTCTATAGCAACCAGGTGTGGAATGATAGTGGCTCTGTGTGCAGGAGAATAGAGAAGGGTCATACTCTGTCCATATTCAGAAGACATAGCTGCCAGGATTTGCTGAAGGAGTGACAGAGTGTGAGGTCTTTAGAAAGAAAGAGTCTTGGATGAGGCAAGATGCCTGAGCTTGGCCTGAGCCTCCTTTGCTTCAGAACCAGTCCAGCCAAAATCCAGGTAGCTCGTGAAAGATGAATGAAGTTTCACTTTTTGAGCACCTGTTACTTTTCAACACACTGTCCCCATCCTTTCTCCTGTCTGGATTCACAATAGTCTTTTAATAGCTGAAAAAAAAAAAAAAAATGTTATCCCAGACTACATAAATCAGCCATGATCACACCGCCAGTAAAAGAGAAAATGGAGACGAAAACGAACATTTGGCAATTTCCCTGGGTGGTTCTCCTAGAGGATACTGACCCCTTGATAACAGGGGCCACATGTGTCAGCACTGCGTTCTCTGCCATGCCCAGCAAAGCACCTGGCATGCTGTAGGCCCTCAACAAAGGCTCACTGAATTAACTCCCCATGGGGAGAGGCCACGGGTGGCTACATTGTGAGGCTCGAGGACGCAGGCATGAGACTTAGACAGATCTAATATTTGTCACTACCTCTGCATTCAGTCCTCCGACTTTGAGCAGGCTTTTAAACCTCCTAATCTTCAGTGTTCTCTCTTGTTTTTTATTTAAAAAAAAAAAAAAGAGAGAGAGAGAGAGAGAAGAAAGAAATGAAGATAATGATACTTAGCCCTCAAAGTTGGTGGAAGGATTAGATGAAATTGTATTTGCAAAGCACTAGCTACAGAAGCTGGCACACATCAAGAAATCAGAAAGTGTAAACTGTTATTAAACCAACGACCTGGAGACTATGCAATCCCTCCTCACTCCTCAGCCAGTACTTCAGTTCCTACCAAACCTGTTAGAAGAGCCGGTAACTTAAAATAGAGCCACTGGGGAAGATCTCCTCCGCTCCACTGCTCTCAGCCCCACCCTTCCTGGCCTCGATGCTATGTTGGCTGAAGCACACAAGCTGAGTCATCCCAGCTGCCAGCAGGACAATTTTAAGTCCTAAGGGGCCATGTCCGTCACCCGATCCACAGCACACCCACACCTAGCTTTCTTGTCTGCAGAGATAAACGGCAAATGGGGGAGGCCATGTGTCTTTCTGGGTATCTGAGCCATCAACCGTGGAATGGCCATCCTATCTGAGCGTCTATCAGCCTTGGTTTGTGTGTCAGTGGCGGAGAGACACCTGGCTTACACAGTGTCCGTCTGCAGACAACAGTAGAGAAGTGTGAATCACTAGATGATTTTTGTGGATGGCTAATTAAGCAATTAATGCAATCTTCATATCTAGCATAAGAAACCGAAAAGGCTGGGGGCAATGGCTCACGCCTGTAATCTCAGCACTTAGGGAGGCCAAGGCAGGAAAATCACTTGAGCCGAGGAGTTCAAGACCAGCCTGGGCAACATAGGGATACCCTGTCTCTGTTTTTCTGTTTTTTTTTTTTTTTTTTTTTTTTTTTTTTTTGAGATGGAGTCTTACTCTGTCGCGTAGGCTGGAGTGCAGTGGCACGCTCTCCGCTCACTCCAACCTCCACCTCCGGGGTTCAAGTGATTCTCCCGCCTCAGCCTCCCGCATAGCTGAGATTACAGGCGCCTGCCACCATGTCCAGCTAATTTTTGTGTTTTTAGTAGAGATAGGGTTTCACCATGTTAGTCAGGCTGGTCTTGAACTCCTGACCACAGGTGATCTGCCCGCCTCGGCCTCCCAAAGTGCTGGGATTACAGGCGTGAGCCGCCACCACACCCAGCAGCCCTGTCTCTATTTTTAAAAATTTTTTAAAAAAGAAAAGAAAAAGAAACTGAAATATTTTTCAGTCTTAGTAACTTATCTGTTCATTTGATGCCTTTCACTGGCTCATTAAAAAGAAACAGAAAACGAAGAAAAAACACTTCCTGAAAAGTAACCTGCTGAGTCACCCTGCAAAGGCAACTATGACCTGTGCTCAGGAACTGGCTCACTTTTCTGATTTGCATTTCATAACCCCATCCCTAGCACCTCTTGGTTGCCACCCACTTTCTCTTTGACATCCCCCCTCCCACTTTGGAGGCTCGCTTGGCAGCCCCCTGTTAGCCCTCTCAGTGCATCCCCTTCGAAGCTCCACAGTGACTTCTTCTGTGGAGCGGATTCCCCCTGAATGCACAGTGGTATGGGAAGCAGGGGAGAGATGCCCCAGGAGCCAGCTCCCCACCCGAGCGCAGCAGAGGAGTCCAGCAGAAACCTGAGGGAATGTCTTGAAATGCTTCCCAGAAGTATATTAAGTCCTAATATGCAGGCTCTAAACAAGCGCTCTCCGCAGGGCAATGGTAGTTTTGATGGGATGTGCCGTATTATTTATATAAAGAGCAGAGGGCATCAGAATCTGAATATTAGTGCCAAAAGGGTGGGTGTAGGAATTGTCTGGTGCTGTGGTGCCCAACCCAGCTGCACACCAAGATTACTAGAGGAACTTAAAAAATACCAATGGATAAGCCCTCTCACGGACCAATTGACTAAGAGTCTCTGGGATTGAGATGGGGCATTTGCAATCTCTGCAGGTGACTCTAATGTGCAGTTAAATGTAGGAAATCCAGTCCAGTGGCTCTGAGTTGCAGACTCCTGTGACAAGTACAATAGGTTTCATCTGAAAAAAAAACAAACAACTCTTTTATACACAATTTCAGGGAGACACTGACATCCTGAGGCTCCCCTATCACGTCAGACTTTTCTTTGGGCAAATGATGAGTGAGGCCGAGAACAGTTAAGAAACCTCAGTCCTAGACCAGGTGTGGTGGCTCACATCCATAATCTCAACACTTTGGGAGGTTGAGGCGGGCGGATCTCTTGAGCCCAGGAGTTTGAGACCAGCCTAGGCAACATAGTGAGACCCTATCTCTACAAAATTAGCCAGGCATGGTAGCGCATGCCTGTAGTTCCACCTACTTGGGAAGCTGAGACAGGAGGATCACTTGAGCCCAAGAATTTGAGGTTGCAGTTAGCGGTGATCATGCCACTGCACTCCAGACCCTGTCTCAAAAAAAAAAAAAAAAAAAAAAAGCCTCAGCCCAGACAAAAAGGCCTGTGAGCTAGCAAAGGCCAGGCCAATATGTTTTCTCCTTTCTCAGTGGTGAGCACTAGTCAGAAACAGTCTTCTCTGACCTAACACGGCACCATAGATACTGAGAAAAGCAACAATTACCATCTATCTTATCCAATTCATTTATTGAGCAGATGTCAGGCAAATCCTGTAATACTACTAAAATTCCTCTGTCTACTGAAACTGTCCTTAGTGAAGTTTTACTAATTGATTTTAAACAACTCCTGTTATGGGTTGAATTGTGTCGCCCCCAAAAGATATGTTGAAGTCCTAACTCCCAGTCCTTGTAAATATGGACTTATTTGGAAATCAAGTCTGTATATATAATCAAGTTAACATGAGTTCATTAGGATGAGTCCTAATCCAGTATGACTGGTGTCCTTATAAGAAGACGACAAAGCGAACGGAAGGCCGAGACACACAGGGGAAATGCCATGTGGTGACAGAGGCAGAGGTTGGAGTGTTGCATTTACAAGCGGAGGAACGCCAAGGATTGCCAGAAACCACCAGATGCTAGGAAGAGGCAAGGAAGGATTCTCCTTTGCAGGGGTCAGAGGGAGCATGGCCCTGCTGACACCTTGATTTTGAACTCTAGACCGCAAAACTTTGTGAAAGAAGAAATTCTTGCTGCTTTAACCCACCCAGTCTGTGGTACTTTGTACAGTTACCTTAGGAAATGATAAACCTTGGGCCAGGCGCGGTGGCTCACACCTGTAATCCCAACACTTTGGGAGGCTGAGGCAGGAGGATCACGAAGTCAGGAGTTCGAGACCAGACTGACCAACATAGTGAAAAGCCCGTCTCTACTAAAATACAAAAATTAGCTGGGTGTGGTGGCACATGCCTATAATCCCAGCTACTCAGGAGGCTGAGGCAGGAGAATCGCTTGAATCCAGGAGGTGGAGGTTGCAGTGAGCCGAGATCATGCCACTGCACTCCAGCCTGGGCAACAGAATGAGACTCTGCCTCAGGAAAAAATAAAAATTAAAAAAAAATAAAAAGCAAATGATGGACCTCTTAATTGTTCTAAGCAAGCTGGGACTCCTAAGCCACAGAGGAGAGCTGCTAGAACAGCCTTCCTGCCTGGCTTGGTAAAAGAAGTTTCCTTGATGGAATCTTTAAAACTGTGCCCCTGCTCTGCTTTTTAAAAAGATTCTACTTGAATATTTTGTGCCCTCTTAGTTTTGCTCGTGGCACTTTCTGTATTTACTTTGGGTACTTGTAATTATCTCCAGTGTCCATCTTACCCACTGGAGTACAACTTCCCTAGGGAAAGGAAAAATGTCTGTCTTCTTCACGGCCCATACCTAGCTCAGTGCCCAGTAAATAAAGAATTGAGTGAATGAATGAATGTGAAAGTGGTGTTCAATCTTTATCCTGATGGATTTCTCTGCTGCATCTGACCACCTCTCATCCTTTGACTTGAATGTTGGGATCTTTCTATGTTTCCCAGACTGGCCTCAAACTCCTGGGCTGAAGCTTTCCTCTTTCCTTGGCCTTTCAGAGTTCTGGGATTACAGGTGTGAGCCACTGTGCCTGGCCAGTATTTTCTCTCGGCATTCATTTCTGATTGTTCCTTCTTATTCTTTCAGGCCTCTCTTTCTCTGTACATTCTTTACATCCTTCTATTCCCCAGATGCATTTTCATTTCATTCTCTGTTCAACTCTTCTAGTTGGACCCACCACTGATATTTATGTGACTGGCAAACTTGGAGCTAATTCTTTCCTGAACTTCATAGATAAATATCCACGCTGTCTGAAAGATGTTTCTCCCTAAGCGTCCCTAGATGTAACAAATAAAATTCAATCCACTTTATCTTTTTTAATATCTCAAGCCCATTTCCTCTTCTCCTACCCTAAAAGACTGCCAACACTGAGGTCTTCATATCTTTCTACAACAATCCTCCTTCTGGCTTCTCAGATTCTAGATTTATCCCTCTCAAATCTATCTTCTATCTAGGCACCAGCTTGAGATACCTAAAATGTCAACATTCCCGTTACGCCTTCTTATACTAGCAAGATAAAGCCCCTTCATATGACAAACCAGGCCCTGCTTAACTCTCCAGCCTCAAATCCTTCATCTCCTACTTTAAACTTTATTTATTTATTTATTTATTTATTTTTGAGATGGAGTCTTGCTCTGTCACCCAGGCTGGAGTGCAGTGGCACGATCTCGGCTCACTACAAGCTCCGCCTCCCAGCTTCATGCCATTCTCCTGCCTCAGCCTCCCAAGTAGCTGGGACTACAGGCGTCTGCCACCATGCCCAGCTAAGTTTTTTTTTTTTGTATTTTTAGTAGAGACGGAGTTTTGCCATGTTAGCCAGGATGGTCTCCATCTCCTGACCACATGATCCGCCCGCCTCGGCTTCCCAAAGTGCTGGGATTACAGGTGTGAGCCACTGCACCCGGCCCCTACTTTAAACTTTAAAACCCAGCAGCACCAAAGTGTCTCCTCTGCACGTTGCCATATGCATTCTCTTCATCATGCATTTGCCTGAGCAAGATATCCTGAGTTAACTTCTTATTCTTTAAGACTCATTGTGGTGGTGGACAGCCTTTAATAATGGATCCTTGGCCAGGCACAGTGGCTCACACCTGTAATCCCAGAACTTTGAAAAGCCAAGGAAGGAAAAAAGCTTGAGGCCAGTAGTTTGAGACCAGCCTGGGAGACATAGAGAGATCCCATCTCTACCAAAAATTTAGAAAAATATTAGCGGGAAGTAGTGACATGCACATGTAGTCCCAGCGCCATGGGAGACTGAGTTAGGAGCATCACTTGAGCCCAGGAAGTCAAGGCTGCAGTGAGCCGTGATCAAAACACTGCACTCCAGCTTGGGTAACAGAGTGAGACCCTATGTCAGAAAAATGAATAAATAAGCATAAAATTTTAAAAACTTAGCCAGGCATGGTGGCACACATTTGTGGTCTCTGCTACTTAGGAGGCTGAGGTGAGAGGATCCTTGAGCCCGGGAGGTCAAGGCTACAGTGGGCTCTGATTGTGCCACTAAACTCCAACCTGGGTTTGAAAAAGCAAGACCCTGCCAAAAAAAAAAAAAAAACAACAACAACAAACTCAAGAATCCCCAACTCCTACTTTTCACATCCTGTGTGATCCCTTTTCCTCAAGTATAGGTCTGACCTGGTGATTTGTTTCTAAGAAATAGAATATAATGAAAGGGACAAGAGGTCACTTCCGTGATTAGATTATACATGACTGTGATTTCCATCTTGTTTGTACTTTCTATCTCTAGTTCTCCTCAAATGTTTCTTTTGAGGAAGCAGGCTGGAGAGGCCTCGGTGGCAAAAAATAAAGGATGGCCTCTCGACAACTGCCAGTTAGGAACTGAGGCCTTCAGGCAACAACAGTGTCAAAATCAAGTCCTTCCAACAACCACAAGAGAGCTTAGAATGAATCCTTCTCCACTGGAGCCTTCAGTTGAGACCACAGCCCTAGCCAACAACTTGATTGCAGCTTTGTCAGAGACTCTGAAGGAGATGATCCAGCTAATCCATGCCCAGAATCTTGATCCACAGAAACTATGAGACAATAAATGCATGCTGTTTTAAGCTGCTAAATTTCTGAGTAATTTGTTACAGTAATATGTAACTAAAACAATCATTTCAGGCAACCTCTATTCCATGAAGACTTCAGTCCTTCCTGCCAGACTCACACACACACACACACACACACACACACACACATTTGGTGAGCCTCTTCAGAGCTTCCACAGTGCTTTCTACTCACCTCCTACCACTGTATGTAAAGGTTTAATTATAATTAAGCCTTTAATTAATTTTTGAATTGTTGTTCTCACTAGACTTTGAGACATTTGAGGCTGTAGTATGTCCTCCTGGTTATTCTATCTCAGTATCTCTAGTGTCAAATAGTTCTTGGCACATCTGGTCAAAAATTATTTTATGGATGAATGAATGAATGAGTGAACAAATGAATAATAGTCATTTTGCTAAGTGAAGCAGGGGGAAAAGTAAATTAGATCTATGTTATAACTATAGGAACATATAATCAAGTTGAAGAGGCAGACAAAACGTATTATGCCTATAATTTCATGTGCTGTATTGTATTGCACAAGTTTTTTTTTCAAATGGGAAAAGAGGGGTATTTTTCTGACAAATTAATAAATGTGTGTTTCTTGAAGACAGAGCATGTGGGAACCTCCTACTAAAAAGTAACCTTCATGAAATTAAAGAATTTCATAATATAACCACCCATTTGTTCCTGCCAGGTCCCCAACACTTGTCCATAATGAACCAACAATGAAGTAAGGATCTAGAAAAGAAAAGTGTGCTATGGGAATCTAAAAGATAGAATGCCCTTTCTGTTCTGAAAAATCTGAAAAGAATTCTCAGAGGAAATGGATTTTGACATGGACCTTGAAGGATAACAGAGCTTTGAGCAGCAAAAATGAGAAAAGAAAGAAATCCAGAGTTCATAAAAAGCATAAACAAATTCTTAAAAGGGAAGCAGAGAGACAGAACTTGGGAGAGGGAGAAAGAAGCCAGATGAAAGACGAAAATTGAAAATCAATTAGCTTAAAGAGGGTACATGAGGTCATTACTCTCAGATAACATGGTTGAAAGATGAACCTTGTGAAACTGACATTTAAGGAACAAAAGGGAAGAGGAACTTTCTAAGTAGAGTTAAGAGGGCTCGAGGTGCATGGAGACAAGTGCCAATCACTTTACATGAGTTTGAAGGAAGAGATGACGCTCAGAGGTTTAGCATGATGCAATGTAAAAAGAGGCCTTTGGATGTGGCAATTAGACCATTAGACCTTTAGGAAAACAGTAACTGTGGAAAGAAAATGGAGATGGAAGACAGATTACAACATGGCAAAAGTACAGTATATTTGAGGAAGTCAAAAAAGCAACTAGTTTTTGGAAAAGCAGTCCCAATAATAACTTGGTAGATGTGCTCATTAATTAAGTCACTAGTGATTTTGACAATAAAATAACTTATATGATTGTGAAATAAACACCTTCCTTTACTTGAAATAAAAAGTAACTGATATTACCTGACTTTTTTTTTCTTATTTTGAGACAGTCTTTCTCTCTTGCCCAAGCTGGAGTGTGGTGGCACATTCTCGGCTCACTGCAGCCTAGACCTCCTGGACTCCAGCCAACCTCCAGCCTCAGCCCACCAAGTAGCTGGGGCTACAGGCACACTCCACCATGCTGGCTAATTATTTTTAATTTTTATTTTTTGTAAAGACAAGGTTTCCTCGTGTTGCCCAAGCTGGTCTTAAACTCCTGGGCTCTAGCAATCCCCCAACCTTGGCCTCTGAAAGTGCTGGGATTGCAGCAGTGAGTCGCTGTGCCCAGCCATTTTTTTCTTTTTTCTAGTGAATACTTTGTTGGCTTATAACTTTGAGTTCTGAACCATTTGCAGATATTTCATCTGGTTGTGTTCATCTGTCTCCTCAACTGTAAAGTCCATAAATCAGGAGGAATGTCTTTATCTCTTCACTCATTTTGTACTTAATAATTCCAACAACTATGATAACATTTGGCTTTTGTAAACTCTCTGTAATCCTACAAAGTTTTTTTTTTTTTTAGCCATTTACTAGTGGCTTATGAACAGTCATGCCCTGGGCTGAGAGCTTTGACTCCATGGTATCTTTTAATCCCCTACTGAAACTTGTGGTAGGCAGGGAATAATGAGTATATCCTTCTCACAACTGGGTGAAAAGTGGTGGAAAAAAAGCAATTGGGGGCCGGGTGTGGCGCTCATGCTCATATTCCAGGACTTTGGGAGGCCGAAATGAGAGGAGGTCAGGAGTTTGAGACCAGCTTGGCCAAAATGGTGAAACCCCAACTCTACTTAAAATACAAAAATTAACCAGGTGTGCCAGCGCGCATCTGTAATCCCAGTTACTAGGGAGGCCGAGGCAGGAGAATCCCTTGAACCCAAGAGTCTAGAGGTTACAGTGAGCTGAGATTGTGCCACTGCACTCCATCCTGGGAAACAGAGCAAGCGCTTGTCTCGAAAAAAAAAAAAAATGTAGTGGGATATAGCTGCTTAGATGCAGATTCTTAGGGTTAAATCTACTAAAGTTTCCCATGGAATCACATTACAGCCTCACAAGGGTGACTCGCCTGATTTGCCTGGAAGTGAGAGCATTTCCAGGACATGGTACTTTCAGTTTTATTTTACTTATTTTTATTTTATTTTATTTTATTTTATTTATTTTTTGAGATGAACTATCTCTCTGTCACCCAGGCTGGAGTGCAGTGGCATGATCTCAGCTCACTGCAACCTCCGCCTCCCAGGTTCAAGCAATTCTCCTTCCTCAGCCTCCCGAGTAGCTGGGACCACAGGCGTAGCACCACCATGCCTGGCTAATTTTTGTATTTTCAGTAGAGACAGGGTTTCACCATGTTGGCCAGGCTAGTCTCAAACTCCTGACCTCAGGTGATCCACCCACCTCAGCCTCCCAAAGTTTTGGGATTACAGGCGTAAGCCACCAGGCCCAGCTTGTTTTTATTTATTTTATTTATTTTTGAGACGGAATCTCGCTCTGTCACCCAGGCTGAAGTACAGTGGCTCGGTTTCTGCTCACTGCAACCTCTGCCTCCCAGGTTCAATCAATTCTGGTGCCTCAGCCTCCCAAGTAGCTGGGATTACAGGCACATGCCACCATGCCTGGCTAATTTTTGTATTTTTAGTAGAGATAGAGCTACACCACATTGCCCAGGCTGGTCTTGAACTCCCAGGCTCTAGTGACCCTCCCGCCTTGGCCTTCCAAAACGCTGGGATTTCAGGCATGAGCCACCAGCACCTGGCCAAGGGACTTCCAGTTTTAAAAGCGGGACAGTCAGAGGCAAGCCAGTACCAAAGAAATTTCCATATTCATTAAGGATGAAACAATAAAATGCTTTCATAAAGAGAAGGGTCAATATCTGTGGCCTCCCACAATATTTTTAAAGAAAAAATTTCAGTGTAACTTTAAAGAAAACATTTCAGTGTAACTTTAAAGAAAAAATTTCAGTGTAACTATGAGATAATGTGGGTTGAAACTTACAGCAAAGTCTGTTTTAAGCAAGTATACATACTTTTTAATTTAGCCAACTTATTCTAAAAATAGTATGGTTGGCAAATAACACACTGACGCCTTGTTACTGCCCTTTGTCCTTGTTTACTTTAATTTTAAGTTCAGAATAAAAAGCCTAGATTTATCATCTAGACTAGGTGCTTTCCAAGACTCTGGGAAAGGTCTCTCAATACCAGGATAGCTCAGGAGTCATTGATAAGTTATTAGCCTGACTTCCTTATGTTCCTCTATAAACATTTTGAAAGTTAAAGTTTTAGTCTTGACTTGCTGGTTCTCAGAAACCTGTTCATTTTAATATAACATCAGTAAAGATTTCGAAAGTGGTGAAGGAGCTGTTTTCTCACTTCAGTGACCAGCGTGGTATTGTGTCATTTTTATTCAGATAGGAAAAGGGGAGTGTTTTCCTGATGAATCAATAAACGCATGTTTCTTGAAGACAGCATTTGGGAATCTCTTACTAAAAATGCAGGCTTTGTGAAACCAGAGGATTTCACAATATAACCACCCATTGATTTCTGACGGGTTCTCAACACTTGTCCAAAATGAATCATCACAAACATACACTGGTTAGTCTAGATGTTCTCTGTTGTTTGGTTTTTTTAAAAGTAGTGGCAACCATTTTTTCTTCCTTCCTGACTTCTGCCTAGACTTGCTGAAATAGGGTGGATACTGCAGGGGAGCCGGAAAAACACACCCGTTGCTGTTTTGACAGGCTTCTTTTAATACCTTTCTTTCCATTTACAAATAGCTCCTGCAGGTCTGTCTCAGTAGGTGCTGTTTTGGCTTAAGTTGGTAAAAAGGAGCCCATGAATGCTGTTTCTTTCAGAATTAATTCTATTCTCCTCCCCCACAAAATCTCTCTGGGAGTGAGATGCCACATGACTGTGCCTGGCTGGCTGGCACTACCTAGCAAGTGAGACAATTTATAGGGTTAGTCTCATTTATTCCTGCAGATTGGAAAGCCCCTATACCAGATGAGTGCAAATGGGGGCCGCAATGATTGCTCTATTTTTTTTTTTTTTTTTTGCATGTCAGCTGACTTAATCATCAGCCTTCCTCGGAACACGCAGGGGTGTAAACCTTGGTTGTAATTAATGAGACACTGGATGGAAAACAAACTAGCGTTGCTCTGGGATGGGGATCCTGCCTCCAGCCCCACGCTGGGAGGCAGTCGCATTGTGGTAGGAAGATAAAAGAATTTTGAGGTCAGAAAGGCACAAGTTCAGGCCCGGCAAGGTGGCTCACACCTGTAATCCCAGCACCTTAGAAGGCCGAGGAGAGCAGATCACTTGAGGTCACGAGTTCGAGACCAGCCTGGCCAACATGTCAAAACCCTATCTTTGCTGCAAAATTAGCCAAGCGTGGTGGTGTGAGCCTGTAATCCCAGCTACTCAGGAGGATGAGGCACAAGAATCGCTTGAACCCAGGAGGTGGAAACTGCAGTGAGCCAAGATTACACCACTGCACTCCAGCCTGGGCAATAGAGTGAGATTGTCTAAAAAAAAAAAAAAGAAAGAAAGAAAGAAAGAGAGAAAAGCCCAAGTTCAAATCCTGTGACTTCTCCTCATTTGCCAATTGACTACTTTGGGACTTTGAGGACACTGCTGCTTCTCTGAGGCTGCTTCCTTGACTATAGAATGAAAAAGATAATCATACCTTCCCAATAGCAGTGTGTGAGCACCAGGTGAATTAATAAATTTATGTTTCTAAAGTATTTGGCACATAATGGGTTTGTCAGTGAGTAGTATTTATCTAGTGGAAGTTTTGTTCCTATTAGTATATACTCAAATGTGTACGTATGTATATACATATATATATGAGTATATATGAGTTATATAAGTATAGTCTTAAAGTAGCACTATTGCACCCCTGTGGATGCATGCAACTGACTCCCTAAAGGCAAAAACAAAGGCAGCTGGGCTTTGACCTGTGTTTTCCAAATTAATGCATTTTTTGTCTTATCTCAGGGAGAGCATTTCAAGATTCCCTTTTGAAGAATTACTGTACCCAAATCTAACCTTACCCCAGTCAAAAATAACTAGACTGGAACTTTCTTTCTACTTCTTGAGATGTTATTATGTAAATCAGGACCTGAATTTTTATATGAATACATACAAGGGGATTTGGACAATTAAATAGTGCTTGTGAAACCTGTTGTATACCAGGTGGAAAAAAAAAAAAACGGTTTACCATTACTAAGAGTTTATAAATGAAAAGCAGATGGCCTCATCAAGGGAAAAACTGCCACTTCCCCTCCAGCTCCACCACTGCCCTACCCGCCTTCCTTTGAAAGGTTTCGGTTCAGTCTAACAATCTTAATTGGGTAAGATCTTCCATAGCTTTGTAAGAAAGCTAATCTCTAACCCTTCCTCTGTCTTGTCAGAAAAGTTAACTCACTTAATGGACACTGACTGTGAACCAGGCACTGTGTTCATCTCATCTCATTTGATTCTCAACGATGCTTTGAAATAGATATATTTTGGACCAGTTTATAAGAAAACAGAGATCAAATATTTATCCAGAGTCGCACAAAGTGGCAAAAAGACAATTCTGAAACCAGAGACAATGACAATGACAACTGTGGAAGAGGGACACAGTCGTTCTGAAAATGGCTGAGTAAAGATGGGAATTTGGAAATGGGCAAATCTCATAGGCTCTGCTAGAGATCATAGTGACAGAGCATGAGAAGAACAATAGAGGTCTTTTTCCTGAAACACAAGAAATACCAAGGAGTTATTTGCACATTCTATGTTGTTCTGTTCTATCTTATTGCACAGTGTAAACCCAAGCCGAGGCTTCTCGCACTGAGCAATGTCTAATGGCAGAGAGCATAGATTACATGGAATGGATCAGGGCAGGGGGGTGGTTGGGAGGTGCGCAGAGCATGTGGTTAATAACTTGCTAAATTAAAGAATCCAAAATCCCCATCTATAACTCTTATCAACTCTCCCATTTCTCTGGTGATTTTAAGAATGGCATACTTGGAAGAAAACCATAAGGGAATAAATCATGAGCATGAATGTTTCACCCTGAATTGGCTGAACAGATTTCTGTAAGTGTTTAAAAGAGAAACTGAAGTTAGTGCGTGGGCAGTATTGACAAATGTTTTGCTCTTTAACCAGGAACTATTACTTGAAAAAATCCACGTGATGACACGGCAGGGTGTGTCTATCAGGTGACCCTATCTATTTTCAGCTACACATAAGAAGGAATTCCGGCAGTGATATCATCACTGGGAAAGCTTGCATGCAAAGCAAACTCTCCTTTCCAAGAAATACAAGTCCAAGAGGTTCCCACTCAACCTCCTCTAAGACTTAAAGTCAATGTTTGGGAGAAGAATCCAGAAAACAGAAATTTTGGGAGGTCTTTTAAAATCCCACTCCCCTGCTTCTTTTTGCAAACCCTTAACTTCCCTCTTACAGTGTCTGAAATGAGCTCAGAAGTGGGGGCCAACAGACTTGGAACTAGGTGAGAGACCTTCTTCAGACTGCTTTGCCATCCCATTTTATGATTCCAACTTCAGGGACCTTAAAGATGATCTAAGTCTCAATTTCAGATTAAATGTGGCTTAGAGAGGTTGTCTTGTCCAAGGTCACCCAGCTCATTCGTGATTTTGTCTTGAAAGTCCAGCTTCAGGATTCTAAAGTGGGATACTCCTTGTATCACACCACTTCCAGTCACACCACTTCCAGTTACCACAGGAACACACTGAATGAATGAAAGATCATCTGAACAGAAGCAATACAATTTGAGTCAAAAGAAGCAAATGATTTTATGTTGTGTAGTGACCTAAGAAATCTATTTTTAAGGTGTTGGTTCTCTTCCTGATGGATCGTCCCCTTTGACGACTGACAAGGAGATTTACAGGATTTTTGACCCTTTAGGTGGTTTCTGCTCAGTGATTGAGGAGAGGAAGTGGCGTAGGGAGAGGTTTGTAGAGTTATTGCAATGGATTCCAAAACCCAAATCACAACACACAGTTCTTTAAACTGAAGAACAACTGATTCACCGGTAGATACATTTTCTTTTATAATATAAATGCAAATTTAAAAGCTAGCTGTTGTCAGTCAACAGATATAATTAGAATTGCCTGAACATCTTGGACATTTTTTAACATTAAAATATGGTTCTCAAAAAAATATATAGTTCTAATACCTGAAGATTGTGAATCTGTGCCTAAACTTTCATGTGTTACTCTTTATATAAAAGAAAAGCTTAAGGTACACTTTTTTCCTTATTTGTTTTCTAGTGGTGGCAAGAACTACTGAGGTGCACATTTAGCAAAACAGTTCTGGCTATGCGAAGAGTCTTAGGGACAGGAGTTACTCTTCCAGTGATTCTCAAATCAAACCATGCAGTTTGTCCCCACCCTTTCTGAAGCCAAGCTCCCGCCCCCACCCCACTTTCCCAGACGGAAGTCTTTCCCTGCAGGCATTGTTATATATCTTGTCCATAACCCCCGCATCCTTCAGCTTTCCGGTTCTTCTTTTCCTCTAGTAACTCCTCCTCCTTTCCCCACGTTTCCCATTTTAGGAAGGCAATTTACATTCTAAGGGGTCAGCTGACTCTTTCCCAGGGCAGGGGTGGGGTGAAGATGTGGCTCCCAGATCGAAGCTAAAAACTAGGGGTATCTTTTAGTTCACACACTCAAACAGGAAGGCCATTGAGTTACATCTACTTTTGCACATGACTAACCTCAGATGAAGCAATCTTTGCTACTCTAGCGCTGGAAGCAGAGGAAGAAGTGTGAGGTCGCCAAAAAGGAAACCGTCCTGTAGCTCCTCTTGCCAGACAGACCCAGGAGCAGTCAAGGATGCCAGCTCACAAAACACCTCTAATGAGGTCATGAATCTCTATAGGCTGTAATCCCAGCACTTTGGGAGGCCGAAGCAGGCAGATGACTTGAGGCCAGGAATTCAAGACCAGCCTGGCCAACATGGTGAAATCCCCATCTCTACTAAAAACACAAAAATTAGCCCAGTGTGGTGGCGCGGTGAGGAGGCTTTAGCACAACAATCACTCAGACCCGGGAGGCATAGGTTGCAGTGAGCCAAAATCGTGCCACTGCACTCCAGCCTGGGGGACAGAGCAAGACTCTGTCTCAGAAGAAATTTAAAAAAAAAAAAAAAAAAGGACCTATGTAGGGCATTCATTTCCTATTTTTCACTATTTTCCCTCCCAATTAAAGTGTAAGTCCCTTGACAGCAGAAATCATGCAAATTCTCCTATATTTTCTACTCCAACTACTGGGAGGAGACCGTGTGGTCAGAAGGTCAGAGGATGTCTGCTGATGGAAATCAGTTAACATACTTTGGCTTGATAATGAATACTTACTAGTCAGCAGCTTACAAGATGAAGACAAAATTAACACACAGAAAAGAACAGTGAAAACTTTTAATAGTTTACTGCCACAGTATCAACTTTTATATGTGTACATATATTTAAATACAAGATAGACCATAAATACCAGATGGTAAGATATCTGCCTCTAGGCTGAAAAGAAAAAAACTCGGCCACTAAATAAACAATCTTAAGTAATACTGAAGAAAACATATGTGAGGTAATCTTCCATCTAAAGTGACTATAACCTACATTAAGATATTTTAACTAAAAATTCAAGTAGTTATAAGACTCTCGTAACTCAAAAACATAACTTTAATACACATTTTCAAACTAAAGAAAAATATTTTAACTATAAATAGGCAAAATAAATAAAATTATTTTTGCTGAAATAAAATCATGGCATTATTTCTTTTATGCATTTAAGGACTGTATATAGCCCAGATAAAAAATGAAACTTACTTGCGACCCTTCTAAGAATCTATATAATACTCTAATACAAATTATCTATACAGATATCCATATAAGTAGGTAAGTATGTATAGATACCTATATTCACTGATGCATATGTGGAACTTTCATTCTAGATGAAACTATCTGTTCCTTTTTTTTAAGAAAAGTATATTCCAATTATAAAAATATTCTTAATTTATATTAAAAGGTCACTTTTTGTAGGGTGCACACTAACTAATGTGACAAGGAGCATTTTCCAAATCTTTAGAAACTTCTTTAGAAACATTCATTTCTTATCAAGTTACTTCTGAATATTTGTTTTACTAAGTTTTAAAAACATCAATTAAAAATCAACTTCTTTTTTCTTTTAATTATCCCTGGTTACACAAAATCCCTGTGTTCTTTTATTATATTGAATGTTCAGTCTACCGATTTACTGGCCCCAAGTAACCCTCCTATACTTCTATCCAATTTTTTCAAAGTTATTTTCCAGTTTTCCATAGTTTCCACTAATGCCCAACAGGAACACATTGAATGAAAGATCATCTGAACAGAAGCCATACAATTTGAGTCAAAAGAAACAAATGATTTTACATTGTGTAGTGACCTAAGAAATCAACATTGACTCTAACATTTCAGTGTTCTCAGAATGAATTTTTTCCTTATAACAAGGTAATATGTATAAACCGAATCATATACATTGTGCTGAGTTGGCATTGAAAAGCAAAACACCAAAAACAGCAACAACAAAGCACTGAACTGTTTCTTCCCAGCCGCCCAGTCTAATCATTGGTCATCTCCCTTTACACTAGGCCAGCAGTAACCTTCAGCAAAAACACTAGAACAATTCTCTAAGTAAAAAAGAAATGTGTCAATAATTACTTCCTTATTTTCAAGGGTCTTCCATTCTTTCTTTAAAATAAACAAAGTGGTTTTATAATGTTCTCTCATCCCAAAGAATGATAATCTGGGAAATCTCAAGCAGAAATTCACTTTGATGTATTCCATCTTCCGTTTCCAAGGGCACCCGTGAATGTGCCTTCACATTCCTCCCAATTACAATGCAATCTTTCTTCAAATTGATGAAGTGTGCACCTCCTGAGAAAAAGTCTCTTTTGGAGTCCCCTTATGCAAGTTTTTGATGCAGTCAGGTTCCTGAGCAGAAGAGTTTGGCTATCAGATTCAGAAGTTTCTGCCGGAAGTTCAGTTTGTCTCCAAATCTCCTGAGTTGAGTAGCACACTCGACTTCGAGCTCTGAGAAGGAAAGCAAAACATGGACATTAACATTGATGATATTACAAACTGTAACCAGCAAGACCTAATACGCCCACACTAGTGACAAACTGAGTATCCCACGAAGCATTTCTCTTAACTTTGGCTTTATATGCACCTGTTTTCCAAATGGAAAACACACACACACACACACACACACACACATTGTGACTCACCAAAAGCAATCGTTGAGGTAAGAATAAAGACATTTACTTTGAGTTTTTTAAAAATGCATCCTGGATGAGGCAAGTGTTACCTTACTTTCAAATATGTCAGATAGTACAAAGAGTAGCATTAGTCATTTTACCAGCCTTAGATGATGTCATCTTTTTCTCTTTCATTTAAGGATGGCTGGGAAACAGAAGTCAAGTTCTGTGTGGCTTTCAAGTAGGATTTGATTTTCAAATGGCAATAATTTACAGCTTAGGTTATACTCTCATTATATAGGCAAATCTAAATGTATTCTTTTTCTCATTTAAAAAAACTCTGTAATTTTCTCACAAAAGACTCATAAAATCTTATTCTAAAATTAAGTCCACATTCTCTAAAATAATTTAAACATTTCTATTTTAATGTAACCCCACTTCTTCTTATAACCCCATTCTGTACCAATCCTTTGCCTTTATGCGAATGAGAGGAGCAGAAAATAAGTGATGTTTAATTCACATATGTACTACTTTTTGGAACTGAGTTATTCTAAACTGAATATTAAGAAAAATAATGCTTATAATTTCCAAGTACACTTTTTTCAGTAAGTGCAGTTAACATTATACTGACTATAATATCATATCTATACTGACTATAATTTCAATTTTCTTGAATATTTCAAAGAGCAGCTTGAGGTCTTCTGAGTTTACTTCATGACTACAAACATTAAAAATAATGATTACAAATTAAAATCTGGTCTATTTTATAAATCGACTCTGAAAATACTCTATTTAGGTTCAAAACAAATCAAAGCTGTAAATATATAGTAAAGCAAAATTTTAAACCTATATTTCAACCAATTTCTCTCTACAAGAGGTGAGTGAAATATTTCCTAACTCCTACACCAAGAGACCTAATAAATCTCCTAAGACGTTATTCTTTATGGGCTACAGGATCAAACATTTTGGGAAGTATTTACATAGACATGTGTTCTACAGAAATTGAGATATATTAATATACAGTCCTAAAAGTAAAAAAGAAACACCAAATAACATTCAGCATCCGACATTGGAAGCCCTGAATTCTAAGTGGAAAAGTTATCCCTTTCACCAAAAATGTAGAAAACAAGGCAGAAAATAGTTCCCGTTCACTTCCTTAATTTTTTAAAAATTGCAGTTACACACCTATAAATGTATTAGTATCAATCAAATCAAGTTTAAGGGGAACTTTGTGCTGCTTCTTATTCTTGGGAATTAAGTCGGACCAGAAAGTGCTATGCACAGGTAAGATCCTTCAGAAAGAAACACGGTCAGAATCCTAGGACATCACAAAAGGTAGACAAAGTTTTTTCCATCCTACACAAGAGCCAGAGACAGCAGCCTGTTACCAACTTAGGCATGGTCACATTTGCAATGCACCACTTCCACTTCCTTAGTACGCCCCAGGAGCTCTATAAAATGAAAGTAACTTAAAAGGTCGGGGGGCGGGGGGGCGTATAATCGTCTGATGCAACAGCAGTATGGCCCACACAGATTTCGGGCTCTGGTTAGATTTAGAAAAAGGATGGGGCCGGGGCGCTGGCCTGAAAAGTTATGATGGAGTTGTAAGTATGGGGGCGGGGAGTGAGAATGAATGAATGAAAAAAGGAAGCGGACTAACTCCTATTCTCCTATCCCCAACTCCCACATGATCGATTATTTAAATATTACAAGATTTTCTAGGCTCCTGAACACAGGTTGCCCTTGTGGGGCCGTCTCTGGAAGGGCTGGGAGTCCAGGCGGTCTCCGGAGTCCTCTCTTGCCCCTTCTGCCGCGACAATCACTTTCTCCCAGAAGCAGCCGCCTACACTTGCACTTGTTCCTCGTGGCCCCGCGGAAGGACAAGTGGGGAGGAGGAGACGAGCTTTTTGCCTCTGGTGTAATGCAGCTGCATCCCAATCCCAAATCCGGCCTGGTCCCTCGCCGTCCCTGCCGTCCCTGCAGTCCCCGCTGTCCTGGGGAAAACCCCCGAAGAACTTTCTGGAGGCGCCCCTAAGGCTCGCGCCAGGGCACAGACCTGGCCCGACCTTGAGCCCCTGCGCAGTCTGTGCCCGAGCCCCGACGGGCTGAGCCCGCCCCGACCGAGACCTCCACCCCGGCCCCGACCCCGCTCAGCCTGGGTCTTGGCTGGCCCCAGCGGGTCGGTACCTGCCTGAGCCCGCGTTGGGCTCGGTTGCGCGTTCTTGCGCGCCTTCTTCCCAGGCATCTCCACCGGTGCCGCCGCCCACTCAGCTAGAGCCCGGGAACCTCGGTCTCCAACTGGAGCACGTCGGACGTCTGCAGGACGCGAGCTGAACACGAACAGACCCGCGGGCAGGGGTGCCGGGATCGACTGCTCGGACGCGCGGAACTGCCAAGTACACTCGGTGAGTGCCCGGGAACCTATGAGGTCCTCGCGCCAGAGACCACGCTTTTGTCCAATAAGAACTTCCCCGGTGACGTAGGGAAACTAGACGCCGGGCCCGCCCCTGTCCCCGCCCCACAGACGGCGCTCGGGGAGCGGACGCGCGACCCAGGCGGGCGGGGAAGTCCCCCGCCGAGCGCGACCTGCCCGGACACGCTCCCGACCCGCGGCGGCGCCGACCCGCGGCTGGGGGCGCAGAGCCCTCGGCCGCGAAATTACTTCCTTACAAAACGGGGTGGGAGGAGAAGGGAATCGGCTTTGACCATCTGCAAACGCTGGGCGTCGTCAGCGGCAGTGGTGGCGGGAGCTGGGAGTGGCGGGAGGAGAAGGGTTTTCCCAGGAGGAGAGTTTTCCCAGGAGGAAAGTTGTGGGTGGGGAGAGACCAAAGGCCTTGGCAATTAGAGACTTGGGTAAACAAGTCCCGGAAAGGGATTGGAAAAGGAAACTTTTCGAACTTGAAGAGTATGGGCAGTAACAGGGAAGGGAAATGGGAAGAACCGTAATCAGCGCAGAGGAGAACCAGAGGCCCTGTGAGAAGGCGCCGGGTCCCAGGAAGTCACTGCAAACAGAAGCTCTGGTGCCAGCCAGAAAGAACATCGTGTTTGAATTGGGAAGGGATTTGTGTGCGAGCTTCCAGATAGGTCGATATCGCCCATTCTGGATGTTTAGCAAAAACAAGTGGATCGTTATCATACGGCAAACGTTCAAATCTTTTGTGGGAGGAATGAGCTACCTGGGAACGTGAAATTATTTGCACAATATTTAGCGAGGCCATGAGTAATTCTATTATGAGGAGTAGTAATTAGGAGTAGTTAACGGTTACTGGGAGCCGCTTCATGCTAAGGGCTTTGGCATGCATTCTCTCATTCCGTCCTCAGAACAACTGTTGCTACTTTACAGGTGCGGAAACTGAGGTTTGCAGAAAATTGCCCAAGTTCACTTAGGCAGAGAGCACTGCCCCTATCCCGACCCAGGCAGGCCCACAGAGAGCAAGAGCTCTTACCCACTGTAGCCTTCCCAGCAATCAGTTTCCTAGAAAATGTGTGTTTTCGCTGAACGCGGTGGCTCACGCCTGTAATTCCAGCTCTTTGGGAGGCCGAGGCGGGTGGTTCGTTTGAGGCCAGGAGTTCGAGACCAGCCTTGCCAATATGGGGAAACCCCGTCTCTACTAAAATACAAAAGATTAGCCAGCCTTGGTGGTGCACGCCTGTCGTCCCAGCTGCTTGGGAGGCTGAGGCACGAGAATCGCTTGAACCTGGGAGGCGGAGGTTGCGGTGAGCCGAGATCGCACCACTGCACTCCAGCCTGGGCAACAGAATAAGACTCTGTCTCAAAAAAGAAAAAGAAAAAAAAAAGCGTGTTTTCATATTAGCTGTGCTGTTTAATGAAAAGATTGCAAATTCGTTGCATGGACTCCCCAGAAGTGTTTAGTTTGATTTACAGTATTGGCCTTCGAAATGTATTGTAAAAATTTGAATTGATGACCAACATTTTAAACATTGAGGGATTGCATGAAAAACCCAGATTCCAGCATCTCTTGGAAAACCAGAAGCTCTGACAACCCGGGATCCATTTTCCAAAAGTGCAAAATAGGCTTGAAGTGTGTGGTTGAAGCCACACCCTTTAGAGGAAGCTAGGGTGCTCCTGTTCACCCCACTCCCTGCTGTTTGCTTTTCCCATTTACATTATCTGGCCTCAGTAGGCATTTGAGGTTGTTTATTTATCTTAAATCATTCAATCAACACAAACCAGCAAATATTTATTTATGGCTTGGTCCTGCTGAAGGTATGGTCAACAATATAAGCATGGAACAAAACTGCTCTTGAGTTTAAACAACATAGTTTCGAGGCTGATGTTGTCTGTTTTTGAGTGGGTTATATACAAACGAGTAAGAGTGGACAGAACTCAGGAATCATCACAAGATGCAGAAAGCACAGTGGAGATGCTGCCTTGAAATCTATTATCCCCAAGTGGTAATTCAAAACCACTCCAGGCTCATTTTGACATACTTAATACATAAGGAACACCGTTCACTTTTTGGTTGCATAAATTATTAAATTTCTGTTGTTCAAATCACACACCCTGAAATGCAGTGAATATACTCAACAACAACCAAAAAAAAAAAAAGTGAATCATAACATTGTTTACCTACAAAAGGTATGTTAATCCCATCCTCTAACATTTTCATTAGAAAAGAATTGGTCACGTGACCCGTACTGGATACAAACCTTAGGCAACTCTGTTTTTTAGGGAATTGCAAATTCAGTTTGCAAAGAGGAAAAGAGCGGAAAGAAGTCGGGGGAGGTGGACTTTGGAAATGGGTCAAATTCAGCTGGTTTATAGAGGACTTTTAAAGATTTGGGATTTGAGATGGTCCATAAACAACTCTTTGGCAGGGCTAACATTCTCTAAAGAGAATTGGCTGGGCATGGTGGCTCATGCTTGTAATCTCAGCACTGTGGGAGGTGGAGGCAGGGGGATCACTTGAGTCCAGGAGTTCCTGACCAACCTGGGGAACATGGCGAAACCCCGTCCCTGCAGGTAATACAAGTACAAGCTGTAGTGTCAGCTACTCGGGATGCTGAGGTGGGAGGATTGCTTGAGCCCAGGAGGAGGAGATCGCAGTGAGCTATGATCTAGCCACTCCACTCTAGCCTGAGTGACAAAGTGAGAACCCTGTCTCAAAAAAAAAAAAAAAAAGCAGCAGCAGCTAGAAGAAGCAGAGTGAATAGCCTCTCTTAACTGTATATCCTCTGGAAAAGGGAGGTATCATTTAATGTTGGGCTTGCAACAAATATAAACATAGAGATATTTGACCAAACAAAATAATTAATAAAAATGTATCGTGAAGTGTTAGAATTCCCTATTATTATTTTTTTTAAGTAGGACTGGTGAAAATGACATTTTAAAAAACTATTAGATAATCCTTTTTCATGAAACAAGTTCAAAAATGACAGTGCACATCTGATCATTTCAATGTCAGTGTTAAAAAAAGTATATATATGTATATATGAACCACAATGACAAACAAGACAAGCATGATTAGTAATAGAATAGTCATTCGTACATTTCATGCAGAAACTAGGATTTGACCGTTAAACAAGAAGATATGAGATATAAATGAGGCATATTTAGAGTCAGCCTGGGATAAAATATACAGGCTGTAGATCTGATTGTGTTTGTTCTAATAAAAGGGAAACTTGTTGTTGTTGGTTTCCTGTATAACATGTTTGTTAACAGGAAATTAGCCGGAATATTTGATGGATTGTATCTGTCATGCCTGTAATCCCAGCACTTTGGAAAGCCAAGGCAGGCAGATCACTTGAGGTCGGGAGTCCGCCAGCCTGGCCAATGTGGCAAAACCCCGTCTCTACTAAAAATACAAAAATTAGCCAGGCGTGGTGGTGCACGCCTGTAATTCTGTAATCCCAGCTACTCAGGAGGCTGGGCTGAGACAGGAGAATCGCTTGAACCCAGGCAGAGGTTGCAGTGTGCTGAGATGGCGCCAGTGCACTCAGCCTGGGCAACAGAGTAAAAATCTGTCTCAAAAAAAAAAAAAAAAAAAAAAAAAAAAATCTCTCTTTAAGACAGACACTGAGGCCAGGCACGGTGTGGCTCACGCTTGTAATCCCAGCACTTTAGGAGGCCAAGGTGGGTGGATCACCTGAGGTCAAGAGTTCGAGACCAGCCTGACCAACATGGTGAAAACCCATCTCGACTAAAAATACAAAATTAGCCGGGTGTGGTGGCACATGCCTGTAATCCCAGCTACTGGGGAGGCTGAGGCAGGAGAACTGTTTGAACCCGGGAGGTGGAGGTTGCAGTGAGCCGAGATCACG
The DNA here is from genome assembly GCF_049350105.2 of Macaca mulatta. NCBI lineage: Eukaryota > Metazoa > Chordata > Mammalia > Primates > Cercopithecidae > Macaca > Macaca mulatta. Next base: position 21,114,606 of record NC_133423.1, read on the forward strand.
ACATTGCACTCCAGCCTGGGCGACAAGAGCGAAACTCTGTCTCAAAAAACAAACAAACAAACAAACAAATAAAAAAACAAAAAGACAGACACTGAACTAGGCCAAGGGAAGGCAATGCCCCTGCCCCTTATGCAATCTTCAGTTGAGAGACCAGTAACTCAGAAACTTCATGTGCATAAGAATCACTTGAGTATCTTCTTAAAATGTACATCTGATTCTGGAGCTCTGCTTGGACCTGAGATTCTGCATCTTTCGTGAACTCTGGCTGTGTTGCTGCTTCTGCTCTGTGGACAAGTTTGAGTAGCAAGGCCAGAGGGTGATATAGATAGTAACCCAGCAGGTGCGATAAGATGTGTGTCAGTCCTGAGCCAGGGAAATTAATGCAGATTACAGGGTTGCTGGGGAGAGCAATCAGTAGGAAAAGGCATCCACATAGGGACCTGAGGCTCGAATAGAAGTTGGCCAAGCAATCACACTAACCAAAGGGAAGAAGGACATTCTCGGCAGAGACTGACAGCAGTGTGAAGCCAGGAGTGGCAAGAAGCGATAGGGAGAAAAGCCACTGGAGAAGTTTGGATATTATCGTGGGGGCAATAGGGAACTATGGAAGGTTTTTAGCAGGTAGTTGATGTAATAAAACTCTAGAAAGTCACTCTGACTGTGGTGTGAGTAGATTAACCAAGCTAAGACCCAAGACAGTGTGACTTGTAAAAATATTATGGTAATTCTAGTACAAATGGCAGTGTCAGCAAAGATAGTCACTGTTTCAACCTATCTTATTAAAACTCCCATATTTCCTGACTAGGGTAGAACCACATTGTAGTCGAAAATGTCTTGTTTTTTTTGTTTCAGCGTCATTGTAATTGACATTTTATCTTATGCTAGCTTCCTAGGGCTGCTGTAACAAAGTACCACACTCTAGGTGGTTTAAAACAATAGAAAAGTATTCTCTCAGGCCAGGCACGGTGGCTTACACCTATGATCCCAGCACTTTGGGAGGCCGAGGTGGGCGGATGACTTAAAATCAGGAGTTCGAGACCAGCCTGACCAACATGGTGAAACCCCGTCTCTAATAAAAATACAAAAATTAGCCAGGCAGTGGTGCACACCTGTAGTCCCAGCTACTTGGGAGGCTGAGGTAGGGGAATCACTTGAACCCAGGAGGCAGACGTTGCTGTGAGCTGAGATCAGGTTGCAGTGAGCCAAGATCACGCCACAGCACTCAAGAAGTCCAAAATCAAGGTGCCTTCAGGGCATGCTCTTTATGAAGCCTCCAGAAGAATCCTTCCCTCCCTCTCCTAGCTTCTGGTGGGTGCCCACAGTCCTGGCATTTCTTTTTTTCTTTTCTTTTCTTTCTTTCTTTTATTTTTTTGAGATGGAATATTGCTCTGTCGCCCAGGCTGGAGTACAGTGGCACGATCTCAGCTCACTGCAACCTCCGCCTCCTGAGTTCAAGTGATTCTCCTGCCTCAGCCTCCCGAATAGCTGGGATTACAGGTACCTGCCACCACACCTAGCTAATTTTTATATTTTTAGTAGAGGTGGGGTTTTGCCATGTTGGCCAGGCTGGTCTTGAACTCCTGACCTCAGGTGATCCTCCCCACCTTGGCCTCCCAAAATGCTGGGATTACAGGCATGAGCCACCACACCCAGCCGATACCACATTAGTTTTTTAAACAGACTTCAACTCTGAGCTCTGTGGGTTGTGCCTGTAATCCTAGCTACTTAGGAGGATAATGGAGGAGGACCATTTGAGCCCAGGAGTTTGAGACCAGCCTGGGCAACATAGGGAAATCCCATCTCTGAAAGAGAAAATAAAAATAAAACAGCCTTCTTATAGTCTATTATAGTCCAGCAATAACAGGCTATAGTTCAGTCATAATCAGTTAGAAAAATCAATGTTTTTAAAAAGCACCATTCAATTAGTAACAAAGAAATACGTATGTATAGACTCAGTGTGGTGGCTTAAAGCTGTAGTCCCACCTACTTAGGAGACTGAGGCAAGAGGATCGCTTGAGCCTAGGAGTTTTTAGTTGCAGTGAGCTATGATGGTGCCACTACACTCCAGCCTGGGCAACAGAGCAAGAACCCATCTCTGAAAAAAATTAAAACTATCAATATGCTTACTAAGGCGTACGCAAAACCTAAATGAAGAATCCTGGTTGTGTGTTGAAGGACATAATGGAAGAAAGATTTCTGGATGAGAAGACATTCCTCTGCCCAATTATTCTATGAACACAATGCAATTCCAATTAGAATGCCGTGAAGAGTTTTTTTTAGGAATGTAAGAAGCCCATAGAGAACCACCCCTACCCTTTAAGATATTACAAAGCAAAGTGCTGGGATTACAGGCTGCGAGATCCGGCCACTGCACTCCAGCCTGGGCGGCAGAGCGAGACTCCGTCTCAAAAAAAAAAAAAAAAGATATTACAAAGCAAATATAAACACAGTATTAAATAGTTCTGCAGAGCAGAGAGCTAAAGATACAGACCTTAAAATGTAGGAATGATGTATATGATGGAGGTGGCATTTCAATTCAGTGAAGACAAAGTGAATTGATTATTCCATAAGTGGGATTTTTTGTTTTGGTTTGGTTTGGTTTGGTTTTTGTTTTTGTTTTTCTGAGACAGGGTCTTGCTGTGTCGCCCAGGCTGGAATGCAGTAGTGCAATGTCTGCTCCCTGCAACCTCCATCTCCCAGGTTCAAGCAATTCTCCTGCCTCAGCCTTCCAAGTAGCTGGGATTACAGGCACCCACCACCATGCCCGGCTAATTTTTGTATTTATAGTAGATACGGGGTTTCACCATGTTGGCCAGGCTGGTCTCAAACTCCTGACCTCAGATGATCCTTCCGTCTCAGCCTCCCAAAGTGCTGAGATTACAGGCGTGAGCCACTGCGCCCAGCCTCCATAAGTAGTTTTAAGAGGATTGATTATACATTCAGAAAAAATCATTAATGTCGGTTTCCTACCTCATTATCTGCATCAAAACAAATTCCAGAATTTCACATGTTTAAATATAAATATCAAACACGTTGAAAAGTTCTTAAATAAATCATAGGTGAATATTTTCATCATTTTAGGACTGGACTGGATTTTGAAAGCCTGCTGTGAAGACTAAATCCCAAGGACACATTTGACTTCCTAGGAATATAAAAGTTTGGATCAGTAATGTGAAAGTAAAAAGTTCCCTCTTCAAAGTTTCCCTTCTTGTTAAAAAATAAATCATAAATGTTAAAAATAATAATTTCTTTTAAAGATTAATTTCCTTCAAGCCTCCTCACTTTATGCTAATAACTCTTTGTTAGGCCCTATCCTATGTAGCTGTTAAACATGCTCACAGGCACGTAGTACATTCTATGTCCTTGTACCTTAACCAATATATTTGTGACAGACATGCTCACAGGCACCTTCCAGCTCACAGCCTATGCCCCTTCCCTATTTGGCATATGCAACTTCCTCTTTTCCTTTGTCTTTCCATTACTTTTACCTATTTTAAAAAGTTTTAAACTGTTAGCCAATCAGGTTTTAGTTTAGATTGTGCTGTCTGGCTCTGGCCAATGGAGACAGGACAAAGTAGCAGGGACAAACTGCGTAAGGAATAAAAATTGCTTCCTTCCTTTGTTTGGATGTGCTCTCGCCATTGTTCCATCTGCCACGAGCACCCTTTCTGCAGAAAGTAAAAATGGCCTTACTAAGAAAGTTAGAGTGTGGGGACGTCCTGCTTCGGAGCGGGAATCTTCGTTGCACCAGTGACTAAAAAGAGAATTAAATATGGGTAATGTTGAGAAAGGCAAGAAGATTTTTACTATGAAGTGTTCCCAGTGCCACACCGTTGAAAAGGGAGGCAAACACAAGACTGGGCCAAATCTTCATGGTCTCTTCGGGCGGAAGACAGTTCAGGCCCCTGGATACTCTTACACAGCCGCCAATGAGAACAAAGGCATCACCTGGGGAGAGGATACACTGATGGAGTATTTGGAGAGAATCCCAAGAAGTGCCTCCCTGGAACAAAAATGATCTTTGTCGGCATTAAGAAGAAGGAAGAAAGGGCAGACTTGATAGCTTATCTCAAAAAAGCTACTAATGAGTAATAATTGGCCACTGCCTTATTTATTACAAAACAAATGTCTCATGTTTTTTTATGTGTACCATACTTTAATAGATCTCATACACCAGAATTCAGATCGTGAATGACTGACAGCATATTTTGCTGGGCAGTCCTGATTTAAAACTAAGACTGGCTTGTGGTTAAATGAATATGTTCAGTTTTTGAATTTTACTAGTAATTCCAATTCAGTAAATGCTATCACTGTTGACCCCTTCCAAAGATATGATTAGACTTCGTTAGTAACGTTCAGCTTTTCACAAAGATGGTGCGTGCCATCTTAAAACTTACTGGAGGCCGGGCGCGGTGGCTCAAGCCTGTAATCCCAGCACTTTGGGAGGCCGAGACGGGCGGATCACGAGGTCAGGAGATCGAGACCATCCTGGCTAACCCGGTGAAACCCCGTCTCTACTAAAAAATACAAAAAACTAGCCGGGCGAGGTGGCGGGCGCCTGTAGTCCCAGCTACTCGGGAGGCTGAGACAGGAGAATGGCGGAAACCCGGGAGGCGGAGCTTGCAGTGAGCTGAGATCCGGCCACTGCACTCCAGCCTGGGCGACAGAGCAAGACTCCGTCTCAAAAAAAAAAAAAAAAAAAAAAAAACTGGAGATTGGTTTTATATTTAGATTTATATAGCTGGTTATATGAATATATTTAAATTCTGGGGAAATTCCTTCACTGTCTCAGAACCAAGCAAGATTCACCTGTCATTTGCCTCTTAAAGGCAAGGGTTGAAGATAAATAAGGTAGCAATGTCTAGAGTTTTGGCCTTAACGATGCCAATCTAATTATAATTCTGTATATTTAAAATGGTTCCTTTTACTTATCGAAAGGCATTTTAGTATTGTTTATGTGTACTATTAAAGATTATTCAACACTTCTCACATCTTATAAATCTATAAGGTCACATGCTTTTAAAATAGAAGCAAGTTAAACCTCACTCTTGAATTCTTTACAATGTAAGTCAAACTAAGTTATAATTTAGGATTGTCTTTAAACAGCCATTCAGAAACATAAAACTGTGGAACTGTGTATTTGTGATTGGGAATGGTGCTTTTGCCAACTTAAAAGGATTAAAGTAGCAGAGATATATACAAATTTTAAAATTATGTGTGATCACAAGACTAAAGATAATTAAAAAGAAAACCACAGATCATGGGGAAAAAAAAGAAAATTAAATTTATGTGCGAGTACTATTTCTTTGCAGCACCAGCAAACAAGCATTCTGTTTCCAAATAAACCTCTTACATATAACAAGTAAAATAATACTATGAAAAAAGTCAAAAGACCACTTCTAAAATGAAGGGAATAGGGCAAGTAAGAGGGGCAGTTCCACCCTAAAAGTCCCTGGAATAAACTTTAAAATAGTGTATTCTTCATTTCAAACACACAAGCTGTTCCTGGGAAAGCTTGCAAGCCACAGTGCTTGGGTGGAAACATGACAGGCCAAATTGCAACCAGAAATCTGTGATTATAAACAGAACCATTTTGATTTCAGAGAAAAAAAAAAAAAAGAGGTGACAAATAGAGAAAGGAAACTAAAAGAAAAAGAGGAAATGAATCACTTTCTGAACATGAGACCTCAAATGCACAAACAGGCCAGGAAGTGGAGATGAGTTAGCTCGGTCATCATCAGTAGGTAACTTTTTAAAAGCTGTCTCTTGGGGAATATGCAAAAATAGAATACCCACATTTATCTGATTGAGTGACTTTCTGGCAGGAAAGGAGCACGGGATCTCCAACCTTTGTCGGGAGGCATGAGAGTTTCCCCCCTCTCCTTTCAACGTCCCCATAACTCTGCCCTGTGGAGCTCGGGAGCTTTCGGCTAAAGGAGGCTTGGGTCCAGCACAGATCCCAGGGCAGCTTTGGCTCCCAAGAGACACAGGAGCCCTAGGTACCAGGCACTGTCAGTTTTGACATTGTTGCTGTCAGATATTAACTCTGATTCCTTAATGCAGGAGGTAACTAGAAGTAGTTACTTAGTTTTAGCCAGAAATCTGGATTTACTCCTACTTCTGCCATTGGAAACCCAACATGTTCTTTGGCAAAGGATTGACTTCTCTGGGGCTTCATTATCTCATCTGTTAAATGGTTGTCTTAACTCTGTGCCTACCTCCTCAGTTTGGGGGAAGATTAAATAGTGAGAGTAGATAAAAGTATGTAAACTATAATGTTCACACGCGGTTTATTAGTATTATTAGGACCGCAGTTCAGTCAATTAGGATGTGTTTATAAAGCTGTGATTGCAACTGATAAAATGTGATAGTTCCAAAAAGAAAGCCATTTTTATTTACTTATTTATTTATTATTATCATTTTTTGAGACAGAGTCTTTCTCTGTTGCCTAGGCTAGAGTTGAGTGGTGTGATCACGGCTCACTGCAACCTCCGCTGACTGGATTCAAGTGATTCTCGTGCCTCTGCCTCCCAAGTAGCTGGGACTACAGTCATGTGCCACCACGCCTGGCTGATTTTTGCATTTTTAGTAGAGACTGGCTCTCATAATGTTGGCCAGGCTGGTCTTGAGCTCCTGAGCTCAAGTGATCTGCCCGCCGCAGCCTCTCAAAGTGCCACAGGTGTGAGCCACTGTGCCCAGGGCCATATATATATATATATATATTTTTTTTTTTTTCATAAGAAATGGATAACAGTAAGCTTCTCAGAAGGAGAATGGAGTGGTTAGTGGGCAGGAGTAGGAGGGACAACTATTTTCTACTGTACACTCTTCTGTAACTTTTGAATATTTTAAAGCATGTGTTTATGTTAATTGCTCAAAGAATATGCAAATAAAATTCAAATTGATGTGGTCCGAGTTATTTCCTTCCCAGTTATAAATAGAAATGTACGTACATGTTCACCAAAAGGCATGTCCAAGAATATTCACAGCAGCCCTAATTGTAGTGGCCCCAAGCTGGAACCCTATCTGAACACCCAACCACTATAAAATGCAAAAATTGTCATCTTTTCCCACAGTGAAAGACCATGTAGCGACTACAGTAAGTGATCTATAACTACGGGCAACAATGTGAATGAATATGACAAACATGTGGAGTGAAAGAAGTCGGACACAAAAGAGTGCATACTTTGTGGGTTCATTTATAAAAGGTACAAAGGCAGGCAAAACTACTATAAGCATTAGAAGTCATAATAGTGGTCCCCCTTACAAGATTTTGTAACTTAAGGGGTCAAAGAAGGGCTTCCGGAGTGTTGATAACATTCTATCTCTTAACTGGGGTGCTGCTGTTTGCATATGTGTCTTCAATTTGTGAAAGTTTATTACTCTGTTTTCTGTATGTTACACATCAACTGAAGGTTTAAATAAATAAATAGATAAATAAGAACGATTGGATAGCACAGGAACCATCTAATGGGACTCACAAGAAAACAACAAAACAATAAAATAAATTTTGCTTTGAGCTTTTCCAGTGATCTCCAAATGGTATCCATTTCATTCCATCTCTAAAGGGCAGTTTCAGAAATTCACAGAGGCTACCATCTGTTAGTGGCAGCAGAAATTAAAATACAGAGCGAAGGGTGATATTAAAATCAGAGTCAGGTGTATTAGTATCTTCTTCAGTACTATCAAGCAACAGTACAATGAAATAAAGATATAATGTATAATTAGAACCGTGTCAAGATCTTAAAATAAAGTCACAGAGTTAGCAATGTCCAAGTATTAGACTTTGGAAAGTCAGTGTGATAGTAAAAGACATTTTTATGTTCCTCAGAACTGAAAAATGTCACTGTATAGCATAGGAAACTTAGCAATAACTATCCAAAACAGAAGTCAAGTGAAATGTAAATGAATGAATTCTAATCTCAAAGGCCGTCCGATGAAGACAATATCTCTAACCACTATCTCTTATGACCTTGAAATCCCTGAGCTCAGGAGGTGCATAGGCCACAGAGCTGGTAGGTTATGGAGCCAGGGTTTGAACCCAGATCTTGAAAGTCCAATGTAAAGCACCTTGACCTTTTGTCAGTTACTGGACCACATGCAGCTTTCTTTCCTGAAACTTTTACACTTATTCACACTCTCCTATCGAGGTTGGCACCTTCTCATCCTCCAGATCCCAGCTGAAATTCCCTGAGGCCTCTTCTGCCACCTCATCTGAAATCGTTCTCCTTCTTGATCTCTATGTCTTGTTTTCTTTCTTCATAACGTAGCAGAAGTCATAGTTGCTTCATTTACTGGGCAGTGGTCCTTGATCCTGTATTCACTTACTAGTCTCCCAGCTGGACTATCAGCTCCATGAGGTGACAGCCACATCTATTGTGTCTCCAACTCTTCCTCCTGCACTTGGCATGCTAGGGATGCTCAACAGATGACTATTTTAAATGTCAGTCATGGCCAGGCATGGTGGCTCATGCCTGTAATCCCAGCTACTCGGGAGGCTGAGGCACGAGAATCACTTGAACTTGGGAGGCGGAGGAGGGTGCAGTGAGCCGAGATCGTGCCACTGTACTCCTGCCTGGGTGACAGACTGAGACTCGGTCTCAAACACATAAATAAACAAATGTCATAATGAATGCCAAGAGAATGTGAATCGGCAGATCTCACAGGAGACCTGGGAGAGTAGTAGTTGCAGCTTACCTCTGTTTGCTGTTTACGTTCTGTGTGATCTCAAGCAAGAAGCCCCCATCTCTGGACCATAATTTCCTCATGTGTAAAATAAAGGCTGATTACTTACTTTCTAAATTTCCTCCATTCTAATTGCCACTCACTAAATTAAACTAATTCACAACAATGTGTGAATGGCTGATGGCTTATTACCATTCCCAGAGGGAGGTGCATTTTTAAAAGATAATGTTCCACATTCATCTCTATTTTTAGGCTATCAGCTCGGTAAGTGAAAACAGTGGAACTGATTGGAAAGAGAGAATTTTCTGCTGAGAGCAAATGAACCTGAGATTCTGCGCCTGTGAGTCAGCTGCCCTATTAGTTCCTGCTTTTCTCAGCTGCTTCCTCTCTCCTTATTTCAACTCAGGCTTCAAAAGCATGGAAACTTAAAAGAAAAAAAAACTTTTTTTTTCCCACCTCACACCCTCCCCAACTGCTACAGTACACATGTCCATAGGGCTTCTGCTGTGATCATCGTTAGAGAGTATTAAGCTGTGCCCAAGGAAGGCAATGGCTTTGTCTGAAGTTGTGTGGTTCCAGTGGGTTTGGTTTCTAGAAACCCCAGGATTTCTTTCTGTTTCCAAGTGTGGGACTCTAGCTGGTTGCCAGGCATTGTGGTTTTGCAGACAGAGCAGTATTTATCTCTCCCTGAGCCTTAGTTATTCATCGTCGTCTTTCCGGAACTCAAAGTGTCCTACCAGGAAAATGAGTGTCTAGGCAGAGAGGACAAAGGTTGGCTCAGAAGAACAAACAAAGAGAGGAAGCACTCAGTAGTAATCACAACATTGGGTAGAGCACCAAATAGTAGAATTCGGCCCGTGTTTACAGAATGGCTCTGTTCAGTCTTTTCTTTCGTTGTTTTGATCCAACATCTCTAATCTGAATCCTCCAGAACTCTAGCCAAAGGCTGGGTAATCCACCCAGCTGATCCTAGCTTCTGATGAAAGTGAGAATATGTTTTGCCTCTTCACGGGGGCCCCACCCTTGTTTTTTCCTTTGACTATCATGTTCCTCCTGGCAGCCGGGCGTTGAGGTTGCCTCCTTTGATGCCTGGGTCATAACTCACCCTGAGGAATATATTGCTGTCAGGCCTTACTGGGCACCTGCATCCACACTCACCGGCACTGAAGTGACAATTGAGTGGCTTTGGTCATTGTTTCTTCAGCCAGGGCTTTCTTTCATCTTAGCCTCAAAATTCCCTGCCCTGAAGGTTTATTACCAGAAGAGTTTATTTAAATAAACAATTACTAGACCAAACTTCACTGGATCCCACCTTGGGAAGATAACTTTTTTTTTTTTTAGATGGAGTCTCACTCTCACCCAGGCTGCAATGCAATGGTGTCATCTCAGCTCACTGCGTCCTCCGCCTCCCAGGTTCAAGCAATTCTCCTGCCTCAGCCTCCCGAGCAGCTGGGATTACAGGAGCACACCTGGCTAATTTTTGTATTATTTGTAGAGAAGGGGGTTTCACTATGTTGGCCAGGCTGGTCTCGAACCCCTGAGCTCAGGTAATCTGCCTTCCTTGGCCTTTCAAAGTGCTGGGATTACAAGCATGAGCCACCATGCCTGGCCAGAGCCCCTTTCTTTTACCCACATTTCAAGGGATCCAGGCAATCTGCGATGGACTCACCATTAATACACTGAATGACAGAGATCCAAGAGTTCAAATGTAGGAGACTCATCAGTATTGCGTGACTTGGGAAAAACTCGCACACCCACCCACCCCGGAATGGTTTTTAGGAAAGGAAAATCCCACATACAGAATGCCTTTACTTTTCTTGTGAGATCTTGCCTTATGCATTTCTGCCTCCAGAGCAAAATTAAACTCTAGTTCTGGCTTGGTCTAACTCACTGCTACCATCCTTGCCACTCAGTATGAGAAGGGGTGTAAGGAAGTCTGCATCTTCTAGGAGCTGAATTAAAATGCAGTATCTCAGGCCCTGATCCAGGCCGGCTGAGTCAGAATCTGCATTTTAACAAGATTTCAATGCGATTCAAATTCACCTTAAAGTTCAAGAAGCCTCTGTAGCCTCCTTCACTGTTAATTCTTTTTTTTTTTTTTTTTTTTTTTTGAGACGGAGTCTCGCTCTGTCGCCCAGGCTGGAGTGCAGTGGCCGGATCTCAGCTCACTGCAAGCTCCACCTCCCGGGTTTACGCCATTCTCCTGCCTCAGCCTCCCAAGTAGCTGGGACTACAGGCGCCCGCCACGTCACGCGGCCAGTTTTTTGTATTTTTTTTTTAGTAGAGACGGGGTTTCAACGTGTTAGCCAGGATGGTCTCGATCTCCTGACCTCGTGTTCCGCCCATCTCGGCCTCCCAAAGTGCTGGGATTACAGGCTTGAGCCACCGCGCCCGGCCCACTGTTAATTGTTATTTTATTTTTTATTCAAATTTTAATTTTGTTGGGACAGGATCTCACTGTCAGCCAGGCTGGTGTGTAGTGGTGGATAACAGCTCATTGCAACCTTGAACTCCTGGGCTCACGGGGTCCTCCTGCCTCAGCCTCCCAAGTAGCTGGGACTACAAGCGTGCGCCACAAGGCCCAACTAATCTTTAAAAATTTATTTGTAGAAATGGGATCTCACTATGTTGTCCAGGCTGGTCTCAAACTCCTGGTCCCAAGTTGTCCTCCCACCTCAGCCTCCCAAAGTGCTGGGATTATAGGCAAGGGCCACCGGGCCCAGTACCTCACCATTAACTTTTAAACTAGTGCCATGCAATCTAAGAGAATTGAGGTGGCGTTGTTGTGTTCATAACATACTGTGGTCAGAGCATTTACAGAGCAATTGGAAACAAGAAAATGCATGAGCAGTTAAAAAAAAAAAAAAAAAAAAAAACTCTTAAAAAAAAAAAAACTCTGGCAGGCATGGTGGCTCACACCTGTAATCCCAGCACTTTCGGAGGCAAAGGCAGGCAGCTTGCTTGAGCCCAGATGTTCCAGACCAGCCTAGGCAACATGGTGTAACCCGATGTCTACATAAAAATACAAAAATTAACCCACTGTGGTGGAGTGCACTTGAAATCTCAGCTACTCAGGAGGCCGAGTAGCAAAACAAAAAACAAAACAAAACAAAACCTCTGATACCTGTTAGGATAGTGTAAAACTTTTATTTTCTCATCCTTTTCTTATTGTATTGTTTGAGCTTATTTGTTAAAGGAAGAGTTAGGTTTTGTATTATTCTTATCTTTTTTTTTTTTTGAGACAAGAGTCTTGCTCTGTCACCCAGGCTGGAGTGCAGTGGCCCGATCTCAGCTCACTGCAAGCTCCGCCTCCCAGGTTCACGCCATTCTCCTGCCTCAGCCTCCCAAGCAGCTGGGACTACAGGCGCCTGCCACCAGGCCCGACTAATTTTTTTGTATTTTTAGTAGAGACAGGGTTTCACCATGTCAGCCAGGAATAGTCTCTCTCTCCTGACCTCGTGATCCGCCCACCTCAGCCTCCCAAAGTGCTGCGATTATAGGCATGAGCCACCGTGGCCGGCTTTTATCATTTTTATTTAAGAAAGTGAGTAGAAAGCATGATTTGCTCTCAGTCCTAACAAAATCCACAGAGATAGAAAATTTTGATAAATGTTAAATGTTCTAAGTGCTATTGTAAAGTAAGTAAATTAACAAACAGGATGCTTAATATTAGTTACCTCTGTGAACAAGCACTGCTGATTAATTGGGCATTTGGGGGTTGGGAGGGGTGCCCAGAGCTGGTCCATGTTAACTGTGGGCATCAGTGGAAGTAAGATACCTTTCAGGTGACCACCATTTTGTTTTGTTTTGTTTTGTTTTGTTAAGACAGACTCTAGCTCAGTGGCCCAGGCTGGGGTGCAGTGGCATCATCTGACTGACTGTAGCCTCGACCTCTCAGGCTCAAACCATCCTCCTGCCTCAGCCTCCTAAGTAGCTAGGATGAACTACAGGCTTGTGGCCCCATACTCAGCTACTTAAAAAAAAATTTTTTTTGGAGATGGGGTCTTTGTTCCCCAGACTGGTCTTGAACTTCTGAGCTCAAGCGATCCTCCCGTCTTTGCCTCCCACTCTTGGGATTACAGTTGGGAGCCCCCTGCTCCAGACAGCCACTCTTTTGTGTGGTCATGTAGTGCAGGCTTCAATGGTGTCGCTTTGACTAGATCTTGAACTGTTCTGATCTGACTCACTGTGTAGATCACTTTTATATTTGAGGAGTGTGTGGACGTGGGAAAAAGGGGCTTTGGAGTCTGCTAAGCCAAAGTGGAGTAAGGAGGAGTTGCCTTAGTAACTCTAATTTAAAATTAGGCCCAACTTTCGTAAACACTAACTACATAGACTAACATATAGGTCCAAATTTCTTACATGTTCTACTTTCTTAAACATACATAGAATACCAGATATGATACACTCTCCACGCAGAATATTAATCCTAAAGATTTTATTCTCTTAAACATTTGTATACCTAATACACATTCTTCTCCTGGTAGAAAAATATAATACAAAGGAAACTATCTTTTCAAACTATCTAAATCTGGAGTTTATCTTTCCATGTAATTTTCAGGATTGGTGTCCTCGTTGGACTCTCATCAGGCATGGCGACAGAGCATCCTGAGCCTGATTTATAGTCTGTAACAAGGACTTCATAATTTGTGGGTCTGTAGCCTATTGTGACCATTCACTTCATGCTCTTCTTCTACCTGTGGGGCTGTGCAATTCTCACCTGAATGATCTCTTGATTTTGCATTTCTTTGGTTCTTAAGATATGTAAATGGGTTTTTCATCTCAACTGAATATGCTCTATGCTGTTTTAAAAAATTTTTTAGACGCAGCCTGGCTCTGTTGCCCAAGCTAGAGTGCAGTCGCGCGATGTCGGCTCACTGCAACCTCCACCTCCCGGGTTCAAGCGATTCTCCTGCCTCACCCAAGAGGCTGGGATTACAGGCGTATGCCACCATGCCCAGCTAATTTTTGTATTTTTAGTAGAGATGAGGTTTCACCATATTGGCCAGGCTGGTCTCAAACTCCTGACCTCGAGTGATCCACCCGCCTCCACCTCCCAAGTGCTGAGATTACAGGCATGAGCCACCATGCCCAGCCTTGAATATACTTTTCATAAACATCCAATCTAAGAACTACGTGACACTCAGTGATGAAAGATGTCTAATTAGATTTAGGGACAGAGTTATGGCTTTGCATGATAATTTGGTCACAATGTCCTAGATTGTTTTACTGATATTACTGATTCACACACACACACACACACAAACACACACGGAGGCATGCACAGGGCAAATGAAAATAGTTATAAAAGGGAACTATTTCTGCTTTCTCAGAAGCCCAGAAATCCAGAAATCATTTTAAACAAATCAATATAGTTCTAAGCAACATCATTGAAAACTACAAACAGGAAAGTGACATCTGGGAGGCCAAGGAATGCTTGTGTAATGGAATGTTTCTTAATTGGACAAGATCTAGTAAAAAAGGGGAAGTCGTCTATTCTTAGTTCCTTGGATAGCCATCTATGTAAAAGAGGAAGGAAAAACTCCCACCTCCCAAAACCATTAACTTTACCTTAGGACAAGTCAATAAAATTAAATATGTTCTTCCTATAATTTATCTCATTACAGTCTTTTTTTTTTTTTCTGCAATGTCTTAACCTGTATATATGTTAACTATTAATGTATTTATTGATAAATAAAAATTACACATATTTATAGGGTCCATAGTGATGTTTTGATAAATATATTGTGATCAGACCAGAGTTAACTAACAATGTCCATTATCTCAAACATCTATTATTTATTCTGTTGGGAACATTCAATACCCTCCTTTTGGCTATTTGAAACTATATATTATTGTTAGCTATGGTAATGCTACAGAGGTATAGAATACCAGAATTCATTCCTTCTATCTAGTTGTAATTTTATAAACTTTTTTTTTTTTTTTTTTTTTTTTTTTGAGACGAGTTTCACTCTTGCTGCCCAGGCTGGAGTGCAATGGCGCAATGTCAGCTCACTGCAACCTCCACCTCCCAGGTTCAAGCGATTCTCCTGCCTCAGCCTCCCTAGTAGCTGGGATTACAGGTGCCCACCACCACGCTCACCTAGTTTTTTGTATTTTTAGTAGAGACCAGGTTGCACCATGTTGGCCAGGCTAGTCTTGAACTCCTGAACTCAGGTGATCCACCTGCCTTGGCCTCCCAAAGTGCTGGGATTACAGGCGTGAGCCACTGAGCCTGGCCTGTTTTACTTTTTACTTCTATGAGATTAACTATTTTTAGCTTTGCCATAAGAGTAAGAACATGCTGTGTTTAACTTTCTGTTCCAGGTTTATTTCCCTTAACATAATGTCCTCCAGTTCCATCCATGTTGCTGCAAATGACAAGATTTCATTCTTTTTTGTGGCTGAATAGTATTCCCAGGTGTATATGTACCACATTTTCTTTATCCATTCATCTCTTATTGGAATCAATGATTCCATATCTTGGCTCTTGGGAATACTGTTTGAATAAATGTAGGGGTACAGACTATCTGAAAATAACTTTGGGACTAGAGCACAAAATTCTGACTAGTTGAGGCTAAAGAGTGATGGCTAGCATAAAAGACACTCCTTTTTTGAGATTTTCCTTTGTGAGATTTCTGTCAGTTCCGTATCTTGAGAAAATTGTTTGTGGCTATGGTTTCTGATGTCACTTTCCAGTGCAGGGTAATCTCTCCTGGATGCTATTTTCAGCTCAGGATTTGTTTTTAAGTCACAAGTTTCAGTTCAACATTGTTATTCACCAAATATGTTTTTACTTTTAATACATATAGGCTCCTGGATAACTAGGATAATGTAAATGGATTCGACTGTAATTTCAGGGGCTCAAATCTCATACAGTGTCTTATTTAACTTTCACTGCCACCCTGTAAAGTAAGAAATGTTTCAATTTTACAAGATATGAAAACTGCCCTTGGCTAAATAGGGCAGAGTTGAGATTCAAATAAACAAGGTTCAACCTGGAGGACATTATGCTAAGTGAAATAAGACACACAGAAAGATACATGCTGTGTGAACTCACTTCTATGTGGAATCTAAAAAAATCAACTCACAGAAGCGGAGAGTAGAATGATGGTTGCCAGAGGCCAAGGGGGATGGTGAGAAAAACAGGGACATGACAGCCAAAGAGTACAAACTTTCAGTTATAAGATGAATACGACCTGTACATCATAGTGACTATAGTTAAGGATACTGTGATTACTTGAAATTTGCTAAGAGAGTAGATATTGAGTGTTGTCACACACACACACACATTCACATACACAGAAAATGGTAACTTGGTGAGGTGGTGGATGGATTCATTAATATGATTGTGGCAATCATTCCACAATGTATACATATATAAAATCATTATGTTATAAACCATATATTTTTTTTATTTTTTTATTTTTATTTTTTTAAATTGAGACGGAGTCTCTCCCTGTCACCCAGGCTGGAGTGCAAGCTCACCACAAACTTTACCTCCTGGGTTCAAGCGATTCTTGTGCCTCAACCTCCCGAGTAGCTGGGATTAAAGGCATGCGCCACTCCACCAGGCTAATTTTTTTTTTTTTTTTTTGGACATAGAGTTTCGTTCTTGTCATCCAGGCTGGAGTGCAATGGCGCGATCTCGGCTCACTACAACTTTCACCTCCTGGGTTCAAGCGATTCTCCTGCCTTAGCCTCCCAAGTAGCTGAGATTACAGGCGCATATCACCACACCCAGCTAATTTTTTGCGCCCAGCCTAATTTTTGTATTTTTAGTAGAGACAGGGTTTCACCATGTTGGCCAAGCTGGTCTCGAACACCTGATCTCAAGTGATCTTCCAGCCTCAGTCTTCCAAAGTGATGGGATTACAGGCATGAGCCACCACGCCCGGCCATGAATAAATATACATATATGTATTATATACATATTATAATATATATGTATATATATAGTCAATTTTATCTCAATAAAGCTGGGGGAGAAAAACCAAAACCCAACAAGATAAATATGAGAGGTTTTCATTTTGAAATTCAGGCTATTTCCTGACGCTGAGGTTCTTTGCACGGGTCTATACCAGCTCTCAAGTCTGTTTTCATGGATTTGCCTCAGGCACCTCTTAAAGAGAGGTGATCTACCTCTAAACTTGAATATCAGGAGTGAAGTGTGCGACAGTCGTAGGTGCGTTCTGGGTGCATGAGACATGTCAGCCTTCGATGATGAGTCACATCAGTAGTTTATGAATTCCGCCAAGTAAGAAGAAGTGCAGGCCATTTGAAAACAAACCAGCACGATGTAATTTCTCCTTTGATCGCTCAAATGACCAAATATGTGTAAAATCCCTTGGTAAACCCTAAGACAATTTTATGAAAGTAAACGAATTTATTGTTGTTATATTTTGGTTTTAGTTGCTTGTTGTTTCTTCAGTCGTTGATTGGAGCTGTTCTGGAAAAGTGTCATTCCAAATAGATATTGTAATAAAAAGACTGTAATAATTTCTAATGAAGTAATATCCATTTAGAGTTTTGTCCCAAAAGAATTTATGTCACCCAATAGCAGAGTTTTCTGAATAGCCTCTAAAGTAGGAAGCATCTTGGTGGCTTCCTCTGCCTTCATCTGGAAAATTTTCAGGCTCTTTTACATTGTTTACTAGGATTCTTGGTGGCAGATAGAGAACACAATTTGGAATAAAATCTGCACTTTCATTCTAACAGATTGAAGTTTCCATAATGCCTACAGATACTCCTTTCTAGTGTTTGTATAAATAAAAGGATATGACCCAGTTGTTTTTAGATCAACGTCAGATATAATCATTTCCTTCCCCAGATGCACAGAAGAAGTTTGGGAATTTGTGCTTGTCTATTTTAAAAAGAATCAAGAGTGAAAGCCAAATATTTTTGTTTTTTGTTTTTGTTTTTGATTTTTTGAGATGAGATCTCACTCTGTCAACCAGACTGGAATGCAATGGAGTGATCTAGGTTCACTGCAACCTCCATCTCCTGAGTTTAAGCGATCCTCCCACCTCAGCCCCCTGAGTAGCTGGAACTACAGGTGC
The DNA here is from genome assembly GCF_049350105.2 of Macaca mulatta. Lineage (NCBI taxonomy): Eukaryota > Metazoa > Chordata > Mammalia > Primates > Cercopithecidae > Macaca > Macaca mulatta. Next base: position 21,132,350 of record NC_133423.1, read on the forward strand.
ATGCCATCATGTCTGGCTTTTTTTTTTTTTTTTTTTTTTTTTTTTGTATTTTTGGTAGAGACAGGGTTTTGCCATGTTGCCCAAGCTAGTCTCGAACTCCTCAGCTCAAGCCACCTCAGCCTCCCAAAGTGCTGGGATTACAGGTGTGAGCTGCTGCGCCTGGCCAAAAGCCAAAGGTTTGATTGTGAAGGCCCTATGTCACTCAATACTAGGCTAGATCTACTAGCTGGACATTAGTTGTCAGTTCAAGCGGCTTGAACTCTGAATACTAACAGTGGCATTGAACAAAATAGCAAGAAGTAGCATAATTATTCAAATAAGGCAAATTATTAAGAATTTTAGAAATGCAAATATCCAGCTTTAAAAGCTAAAAGTCAGGCCAGGTGCAGTGGCTCATGCCTGTAATTCTAGCACTTTGGGAGGCTGAGGTGGGCAGATCACCTGAGGTCAGGCATTTGAGACCAGTCTGGACAACATGGTGAAATCCCGTCTCTACCAAAAACAAGGTGCGGGCATGGTGGCCTGCACCTGTAATTCCAGCTACTCTGGAGGCTGAGGCAGGACAATCGCTTGAACTCGGGAGGTGGAGATTGCAGTGAGCCAAGATCGTCCCACTGCACTCCAACCTGGGCAACAAGAAGAAAACTTGTCTCAAAAAAGAAAGAAAGAGAAAGAGAGAGAGAGAGAGAGAGAGAGAGAAAGAGAGAGAGAGAGATAAACTAGCTTTGTGCCAAAATCCTTTATGATTGGCTGATTTCCTTTACAAAATTCAATATATTTTTCACTGAGAATATTTTTTTAAACTCAAGGTTTGTAAATACCCAAATTTACAAACCCAAGGTTTGTAAATAGACATTTATGAGCCCAAATCTCTTTTTGAGATTCTCCTTTGTGAGATTTCTAGAACCTCCCCTGCCCCCTATCAGTTCCATTATCCTGAGAAAATTGTTTGTGGCTGTAGTTTCTGATGTCACTTTCCAGTGCAGGGAAATCTCCCCTAGATGCTATTTTCGGCTGGGGATTTGTTTTTAAGTCACAAGGTTCAGTTCTACATTGTTATTCAGCAAATATGTCTCCTGTTTACCATTTTAAGTGGTATACAATAAAAAGGAGTTCTCAACATTTCAAGAAAAATAAACCTTTACATCCTTTATACATTTCAGAAATTTATATACAATGTATATAACTCATTAATCTTTGAAAAGAAACAAGAAAATAGTGAGAAGCTATACCTAAAAACACTTTGTGTGTGTGTGTGTGTGTGTGTGTGTGTGTGAGACAGAGTCTCACTCTGTCACCTAGGCTGGTCTTCAACTCCTGGGCTCAAGAAATCCTCAGTCCTCTGCCTCCCAAAGTGCTAGGATTGCAGTTGTGAGCCACAGTGCACGGTCAGCACTTAAGTTTTAAAGAGGCTTTGAATTCCAAGCTTAAAGTCATTTCAGCCGGGTGCAGTGGTGTTTGCTTTCAGTCCCAACCACTCCATAGGCTGAGGTGGGAGGATGCTTGAGCCCAGGAGTTCAGGGCTGCAGTGTGCAGTAATGGAGCCTGTGAATAACAGCTGCACTCCAGCATGGGCAACAGAAGGAGATTCTGTCTCAAAAGAAAAAAAAATTCATTTCATAAAATACTAAAGGGAGTAAAGGGAAACAAGCCGCCTACGGTGAAGAGTCTTGGAGTCTAGTCCCGACTCTAACTCAGCGTGTGATCTTAGGCAGAGGACGTGTCTGAACTTCAGGGAATTTAACACTTAGTTGAATACATATTTGCCAGGACCTGAGTTTTGTTTATTCAAAGTATCAGACTCCTCATCTTCACAGTCAAAAATGTTTTGAAAATAGAACTCTCAGTCTTCAGGTTGCAGGTTATAATAAGAGCAAATTCTTTTTCTTTTCCTTTCTTTTCTTTTATATATTTCTTTTCTTTTCTTTCTTTTCTTTTCTTTTTTTTTTTTTAAAGACAGGGTCTCACTCTGTAGCCCAGGCTGGAGTGCAGTGGCACAATCACAGTTCACTGCAACTTCAACCTCCTAGGCTCAAGTGATCCTCCCACCTTGGCCTCCTGAGTAGCTGGGACTACAGGCGAGTGCTACCATGCATGGCTAATTTTTGTATTTTTTTTTCATAGAGACAGGGTGTCAATATGTTGCCCAGACTGGCCTCGAACTCCTGGGCTCAAGCGATCCATCCACTCCCAAAGTGCTAGAATCACAGGTGTGAACCATCACGCCCAGCCCAAAGAGCAATTTTCAATACAGCAAAAGTCTTCATCAAAATCTACCATGAAAAAAGGGCCCATGTACTACTGATTTTGTTTGTTTGTTTGTTTTTTGTTCTTAAACTATATTTACTTATTTTGGACAGGGTCTCGCTCTGTCACCCAGGCTGGAGTGCGGTGGTGCAAGTATAGCTCCCTTTAAACTCTAACACCTTGGTGCTTGCAATCCTCTTGCTTCAGCCTGTCAGGTAGCTGGCACTACAGGTGTGCACCATCATGCCTGGCTATTTTTAAATTTTTTTAGGGACAGACTAGCTGTATTACCAGGGCTGGTTTCAAATTCCTGGGCTAAAGCAATCCCTTTTCTTTCTTTCTTTCTTTCTTTCTTTTTTCTTTTTCTTTCTTTCTTTCTTTTTTCTTTTTTTTTTTTTTTAAGAGGAGGATATAGCAGGGAAGGAAAAGGGAGAGAGTCCCTTTTCTTGACATGTACTCATTACCTCATCCTACTCTCATGTCATAAAATAGCTATGACTCAGTAATATTGAGATGTTTTTAACCAAGTTCAATAGTAGTGAAATTCGTGTTTATTTATTTTTTATTTTTTTATTTTTGAGACGGAGTCTTGCTCTGTTGCCCAGGCTGGAGTGCAGTGGCTGGATCTTGGCTCACTGCAAGCTCCGCCTCCCGGGTTTACGCCATTCTCCTGGCTCAGCCTCTCGAGTAGCTGAGACTACAGGCGCCCGCCACCTCGCCCGGCTAGTTTTTTGTATTTTTTAGTAGAGACAGGGTTTCACCGTGTTAGCCAGGATGGTCTCGATCTCCTGACCTCGTGATCCACCTGTTTCCACCTCCCAAAGTGCTGGGATTACAGGCTTGAGCCACCGCGCCTGGCCGAAATTCGTGTTTATTTCCACATGCTCTCTTTACTTGAAAATGTGTGTTCTTTCTTTAACAACAATGTTGGTTTTAAAAATGAAAATATGTAACAAAAAATGAAAATAAGAAAAAGTGAATAAAAAAATTAAAGACTGTTGCATGCATACAATACTAAAGATGCTGGTGACATGAACTTTCTCCTCTCATTCATGATCTCTAGCTTACATTTTTAAAATGAAACTTGGATAAAATCATTTCCCGGTCAGGTGCAGTGGCTCACACTTACAATCCCAGTACTTTGGGGGCTGAGGGGGGAGGATCACTTGGGCCCAAGAGTTCGAGACCAGCCTACATAACATGGCAAAACTCTGTCTCTACAAAAAATACCAAAATTAGCCAGGCGTGATGGTCTATGCCTGTAATTCCAGCTACTCTGGAGGCTGGAGATGGGAGGATTGCTTGAGTCTGGGAGGTTGAGGCTGCAGTGAGCAGTGATTGCACCACTGCACTCCAGCCTGGGCAACAGAGTGAGATTCTGTCTCAAAAAGAACAAAACAAAACAAAAACCCATTTCCTGTGTCCCCTAATGTTGCATTATTGTTGGATGCATTACAGGAATTTGTAAAATACAAAATAGAAGAAAAACTGGAGGAAAGACAGAATCCTATATTCACATTTAAAGAAAATGTAAATATACTTTTCTTATTATATAAGTAATATATAGCTGGGTGTAGTATCATCAGCTTAATGTCCCAGTTACTTGGGAGGCTGAGACAGAAGGATCACTTGAGCACAGATGTTTGAGGTGCAGCCTGGGCAACATTGCAAGACCCCATCTCTAAAGAAATTATATATATATATATATTACATATATATGTAATCCATTTTATTGTATGTTCAGAAAACTCAAAAGCATAGAAATGTAAGAAGTGAGAAGTAAATCTCCTGTTATCCCATTCAACCAAAGATAACGTATTATTTTTAGTATATACTTTTAGACTTGTTTATATTAATATACAAACATATATGCACATATACATATATATTTGTTTAATAGAATAGATTATTCTGCACATCTTGTTTAGTAGACTTTTTTTACACTTAGAGATATATGTTAACATCCTTTCCATATGTCTATTTCATTAAGTGGCATAACAGAACATGCAATCATTAATAACCAATCTACTAGTGATGAACATTTTGCATTCAGTATTTTGCTATTATATACATTCTACAAAGAACATCCTTGAACCAAGTTATCTTAAGTTCCTAGGATATCTTAAGAACCTAGTTCCTATGTTAAGAACCTAGTTACCTACTTCTGTACATATATTTGAGTAGATAATTTTTTTTTTTTTTTTTTTTTTTGGACTCAGAATTTCGCTCTTGTTGCCCAGGCTGGAGTGTAAGGGTGTGATCTTGGCTCACTGCAACCTCCACCTCCCAGGTTCAAGCGATTCTCCTGCCTCAGCCTCTCAAGTAGCTGGGATTACAGGCACGTGCCACCGCGCCCAGCTAATTTTGTATTTTTTAGTAGAGATGGGGGCTTCTCCATGTTGGTCAGGCTGGTCTTGAACTCCTGACCTCCAGTGACTCACCCACCTCAGCCTCCCAAAGTGCTGGAATTACAGGCATGAGCCACTGTGCCTGGCCTGAGTAGATAAATTCTAAGCATTTGTCTCTCATACACATTGCAATAATTATTTTCTCTTGATGTTTGTGTTTAGCTTCATATTTTTGCCATTTAGATTTTTTTTAGGCAGTTAATTTTGTCTCTTTCCATTTATAAGTTTTAGCCTTGGTGCTATTCTAAGCAGGTCCTACCTCTATCAAGCTTGTAAAAATCTTTTGGGCTGGGCATGGTGGCTCACGCCTGTAATCCCAACACTTTGGGAGGCCAAGGCAGGAGGATCACTTGAGGCCAGGAGTTTGAGGTTAGCCTGGACAACATAGTGAGACCTCATCTCTACAAAATTAAAAAATTAGCCAGGTATAGCGGTGTTCTTCTGTAGTCTCAGCTACTAGGGAGGCTGACTGGGGATGGATCACTTGAGCCAGGAAGGTTGAGGCTGCATTAAGCTGTGACTGGCCACTGCACTTTAGCCAGGGTGACTGAGTAAGACTCTGTCAAAAAAAAAAAAAAACCACAAATGCCTGTTTTCTACCACTATTTTGTTACATTGTTGCATTGTTACTTATTACATTTTTATGTAACAAATGAAATGTTTGTTACATGTTTACATTGTTAAGATTATCCATGCAGTTACTTCTTTCTTTTTATTTGCAGAGGAAAACACTTTGAAACAAACTGTACTTCAGAAAGTCTGCCACCAGCAGTGAATGACATCAATTCTCTCAGTCCTCCATTATTCTGCATATTGTCTTTCTTTATACTATTTGTCAATCTGAAAAGAAAAAAAGCTTTCTTTCTTCTTATACTTTACATCTTCTTTGTTTTTCACAAGACCAATCTTTTGGTTTTTGTTTCTGTTTTTGAGACAGGGTCACTCTCTGTTGCCCAGGCTGGAGTGCAGTGACGTGATCACAGCTCACTGCAGCCTTGACCTCCCGGGCTCAAACAATCCTCCTGCCTCAACCTCCCAAGTAGCTGGGACAACAGGTGCAGACCATCAAGCCTGGCTAATTTTTTTTTTTTTTAATTTTTGTAGACAATGGGGTCTCACTGTGTTGCCCAGCCTGTCTCAAATTCTTGGGCTCAAGCAATCCACCCACCTTGACCTCCCAAGGTGGTCCCTTAAGGTTTAGATCCCCTAAACCTCCCAGGGATTACAGATATGAACCAACATGCCCTGCCTAACCTTTTAAGATATGTTTATTTACAATTATTATTTTTTCTCTTGAAAAGTATTTAATTACATGTTTGGTTTATTTTTCTCCTGTGCTTAAAAAAAAATGAATTTGCAAGAGTTTGTCATTTTCATATACATTTAGAACAAGATCCAGAAGAAGAATGTGAAGGATATGGACCCTTTTTAAATTGTATCTGTTGCAAATATTTTGAATTGTATTCCAAACTGTATGTGATAGTCTGGAGATAATCCCTGAGATTGTGCAATTTTAGCTGCTGCCCAGAGGTAAACACGGGGTGCTGGGTAGAGAAAACTTTCCAAAGAGTTTATGCTAAATAACAAGACAAAGCAAATCCATGAATAGCAAAACAAGCAGGCACAAAGCATGACTCATTCTCATGTTAATATTCATCTATTGATGGTGTCTTCAGGTGTATGAGTCCACTGGGCTCATGCCAAAAACAGCCTGGGGAAACAGAGGAGAAGGGGGCTAGAAAGAAGGGGAGAGAACCCAGAGGTTTTGGGGGCTCTCCAAGCCCATGATACTTTATAACATGCTCTTGGGGCACACTTGGAGAGTGCTGTAGACTGAGAGAGTGCATTTTGTTTCTGCTTTGAATCCATGTGATGCATGGATGAGAACAGAGAATTAAATACATAAAATACTGTGCAATGTAATAGAAATGTGTTCTTTCCCTGAAGCCAGAGCTCTAGGATCATAAAGATATTTTGGCTCCAAATTACACCCTCTCCCCTCACCCCCACCACCAGCCATCAGAGGCCAGTGTATTCTACTCACCATGGAATCAGGTCAAAACAGAAAACAAATTATTTTCATATGTAAGCCTTGCCTACAATGCTCAAAGTCTCAAGACTTGGGATTTTGCATCTCACTGTTTCCAAGGTCTGGACTCTCACATGGACACCTAGCTATGTGTGACATCGTCATTAGCACTTCTATGCATCCCACTGTACCCATTTCCATTGATGTTGGCACATTATCTCAATGTTAGGCAGCTGTACCAGGAAATATCTCCTTTTCACACATAGTCTCAATATATTCAAGCCAGATAAAGTCTCCCTATTTGACCATTATCATTATTTGCTCAACTTTTTTTGTTGTTGTTATGAGCCTACTAATAACACTGTTACTTGGCCAAGCACGGTGGCCTACACCTGTAATCCCAGCCCTCTGGGAGGCAGAGGCGATGGGGGCGGGTGGCGGATCACCTAAGGTCAGGAGTTCAAGACCAACCTGGCCAACATGGCGAAACCCCGCCTCTACTAAAAGTACAAAAATTAGCTGGGCATGGTGGCAGGTCCCTGTAATCCCAGCTACTCAGGAGGCTGAGGCAGGAGAATCACTTGAACCTGGGAGGTGGAGGTTGCAGTGAGCTGAGATCATGCCACTGCCCTCCAGCCTGGGCGACAAGAGCAAGACTCCATCTCAAAAATAAATAAATAAATAAAATAACACTGTTACTTAACATTATCTGATTATTATAGTAGAATGGTTGGAAAACTTTCTGAATGACCATCAATGTATATCCATTCACCTTTATAGTTACTGACTTTCGGTGCATCCCTGCTGTGGCTCCAAGTCCCACTACAGCCCCACTACAAACCCCACTATGACCGTGACCAGCAACAGCAAATCGATTGGAGTGTAATGGTCATGGCTGATATCTGTTTGCTTACTCCTGAATCTTAGAACTATTACTAGTAATCTACATAATATGTGCTTAACAGAATTAGGGAAACAAAACACTCCATGCTGCTTGAAACCTTTCAGGGAAGACTGGTGATCTTCCACCACCTTGGAAGTACAAGGCAATCTCACCAAATCAAGTACTCGTAGAACAGTGTGGTTGACATCACTATGTTGTTATGAAGGAAGCACATTTATATCTTCTGTTTATGTCTTCCCAGATAGTAGATGCAAACCTTTGTGGCCTGTGTTTCACCTCCCACTTTTTCTGTGATGCTCAGATGTGATCAGTCTTATCTAACATGAGGTTAAGTCAAGGGGAAGAAAGATAGTGCAGAAGGAGTGGAAGAGAATGAGGAGAAACAGAGGTGCATGGTAGAAAGCAGATAAGCCTGCTGGCTGCTGTTGACATGTAGAACCTTCTAGAAACACTCCAAAAAGCTCTATTTCTCTCTAAAGCAACATAGGAGAGAGGCGCCTTCATTTCTTTATGCCGTAGTTAGGATAGAAAAGCATAATTACATAGTGTGACTACTAAGCCACTCTGAGGATAGAGTCTTAAACTTTCTGGATCCAGAGACTTAAGTCTGTGCGTGTAGGGAAACAGTAGCCACACTTAATTACACCTGCCTGACTCTGAATGACTCAATAGCTGGGATGAGAAGTTAGGGGGCTGCAGGGATGTAAAGATGGACACTCCAAGACAGGTGTCGACAGTGTTGGACAGAGGGGAGCGACTTTGGAAGTCTGTATTATTGAAGATAAAGACTTTTTTTGGACTAGCAGTGTAAAATCAAGAGTTAATGCATGCTGAACTTGGATGATCCCCCAATATAAGCTTGTCTTCCACAGAAAGCAGCAAACCACTATCTCATCCTTTATGACTTTTAATCTGTAAAATTTTGTGTAACTTTCCCTATCTCATCTCAGGTTTTCTTCTACAATTTCAGAATTTATTTATTTATTTAGAGTCTCACTCTGTCGCCCAGGCTGGAGTGCAGTGGCCTGATCTTGGCTTACTGCAACCTCCATCTCCCAGGTTCAAACGATTCTCCTGCCTCAGTCTCCTGAGTAGCCGAGATTACAGGTGCCCTCCATAATTTCAGAATTTTAATGATGCTTAATTCTATACTTAAGCCTGAATATTGAGTCTAAACTTTCACTGGCTTTTCTAGGAACAAGATTAGGTAATAATAACTATGTTTACTAATAGTGTCTCAAGTTTTCCCTTTATTCATAGTCAACTGTGTAGTCACATAATCACTTTATAAATAGCACATGGTTAGGCTTTTCATCTGCCTTATCTCACTCGCACTGTTTTAAAATGGAGTGTTTTCCCTGTACCTTCTTATATGTTTTTTAAACTTACTGAGTTTTTTTTTTTTTTTTCACTTCATCCTCCCAAAGTGCTGGCATTACAGGCATAAACCACTGTGCCTGGCCAGACATATTATTTTTTAACTCTTGCCTTGGCCTTTGTTCAGACTTGTGTCGTAAAGTCAATTAGTCGTTGCTAGATAATGTACACCCTTTCTGAACTGGTTTTGAACAGCAAGGAGTGGGAGTAATCCAATCTGTGATGCAAACTTTGTTTACCAGAAGGTTTGTTACCAGGTGGTAAACAAAGTGTTTGCCCTTATAGAAAAACACTTCCCATACAACTGAAGGTCAATACACAACAGAACAACGACAGTCCCAGAAGCTTCCCCGGGCCTTGGTGCATTGTTATGTAGATGAGCGTTTGCTAAAGATGGCTGCAGGTGCAGCCAGGAGTCCCTGGAATATGCAGAAAGACTCCTGGCTTTGTGTAAATCGCTTCCAGCTGATTTAGACAGTGGGCAAAGGGCATTTATTCAGCAACCTGAGACAAAACTGACATCTGTCCTCCGTTCCTTGAGGAGGTCTGAAACTTTCTTTTAAAGATTATATTTTTAAGGCCAGGCGCAGTGGCTCACGCCTGTAATCCCAGCACTTTGGGAGACCGAGGTGGGCAGATCACAAGGTGAGGAGATCGAGACCATCCTGGCAAACACGGTGAAACCCCGTCTCCACTAAAAACACACACAAAAAATTAGGTGGGCATGGTGGCGGGTGCCTGTGGTCCCAGCTACTTGGGAGACTGAGGCAGGAGAATGGCATGAACCCGGGAGGCGGAGCTTGTAGTGAGCCGAGACCGCACCACTGCACTCTAGCCTGGGCAACAGAGTGAGACTCCATCTCAAAAAAAAAAAAAAAAAAAAAAATTATATTTTTGGAACAGTTTTAAGCTCAACATAAAATTAAGAGGGAGCTACAGAGATCTTTCACACATCCTCTGCCCCCACCTGTGCAGCCTCCCCTATGGGCACCAGCATGGCACGTTTGTTACAATGGCTGAATTCACATGCCATTATCAAAACCCAAATACCATAGCTTATGTGAGGGTTCACTCTTGGTGTTTTTTATTCTATGGGTTTGAACAAATGTGTCATGACATGTATCCACCATTATAGTATACACAGTATATTCACTGTTCTAAAAATCCTCTGTCGGTCTGAAACGTTTTTGTTGTTCTGCTTTTTTGGTTTTGGGGTTTTTTTTGGTTTTTGTTGTTTTTGTTGTTGTTTTGGGCAGGGGCAGGGGTGGAGGGCAGGGTCTCACTCTGTCACTTAGGCTGGAGTGCAGTGGTGTGATCATAGCTCACGGCAGCCTCAACCTCCCAGCTCAAGCAATCCTCCCACCTCAGCCTCCTGAGTAGCTGGGAAACTACAGGCACATACCACCACACCCAGATTTTTTTTTTTTTTTTTTTTTTTTTTTGAGACAGGGTCTCACTCTGTCACCCATGCTGGAGTGCAGTGGCACAATCTTGGCTCACTGCAATCTCCACCTCCTGGGTTCAACCAATTCTCCTGACTCAGCCTCTGGAGTAGCTGGGACTACAGGTGCGTGCCACCATGCCCGGCTAATTTTTGTATTTTTAGTAGAGACGGGGGTTTCACCGTGTTGGCCAGGCTGGTGTCGAACTCCTGACTTCACGTGATCCATCTGCCTTGGCCTCCCAATATGCTGGCATTACAGGCATGAGCCACTACACCTGGCCTTAATTTTTATTTTTTGTAGAGATGGGATCTTGCTGTTACCCAGGCTGGTCTCTAACTCCTAAGCTCAAGGGATCCTCCTGCCTGAGACTCCCAAAGTGCTGGGATTACAGACATAAACCAATGCCCCTGTCCAGGTCTGAAACTTCTTAAAGGAAAGTACCACTTGTTGACCCCTTTCCTTTTGATACTGGGAAGGAAGTGCTTAAGTGGGTGATGCCTCCTTTCTCAATGCGAAGCGGAGGCTCTCACTAGTATATTTGGGAGTAATGGTTGCCTTTTGCCAAATGAAAGTTTGTGTCTACCGTCTGGGGAGACATAAACAGAGCCACCAATCAGCACTGTGGTTATAGCCAGAATGGCCTGGTCCTGAGGCTAATTACACTGGGCGCAGCTCAGGCTGAATGTGGGTGAGGGACTGGAGTAGTCCCAGCTTCTTTTGACTACTTACTTCTGCCAGATGTCTGTGGGGTCTTCAAGATAACCAGGCCCTCTCTTTGTTTCACTAATGACTGCCTTTTTAGGACCTTGGCTCCACTTGAGCGGGACCTGGAAACCTATTTACCAACCACTTTATCTATTGAAAACAGACACTCATCTCTTTCTACCTTGATAGACAAGTCTTATCTCTTCTTAAAGAGACTTCAGCTCCTTGCAGGAGAGATCCATGCCCAAATCTTTAGAGTCCCGATGTCCAGCATTGTTCCTGGAACACAGAAGGCACTGAATATTTATTGGATGAAATAAAGTGAAATATGAGTGTAGTGGAAACACTGTGAAGTATGAGAGAGAATGATCAAATCACTGACCCGGTCTCTCCAATTACTGAATAATAATCATTATTATTGGTCTTCAAAAAAGTGTTGTAACATACCACATCTCTAGTCAAGGCAAGGCAATGCCTTGCAAGATAGGTACAAAAATCCTCCTTTTACAAGGAAAAGACAGGTACTTTTGGAAATCAGGCAATCTGCAGCCGGGCGCGGTGGCTCACGCCTGGAATCCCAGCACTTTGGGAGGCCGAGGAGGGCGGATCACAAGGTCAGGAGATCGAGACCATCCTGGCTAACACAGTGAAAATCCGTCTCTACTAAAAATACAAAAAATTAGCCGGGCATGGTGGCGGGCGCCTGTAGTCCCAGCTACTCGGGAGGCTGAGGCAGGAGAATGGCGTGAACCCGGGAGGCGGAGCTTGCAGTGAGCCAAGGTCGCACCACTGCACTCTAGCCTGGGTGACAGAGCAAGACTCTGTCTCAAAAAAAAAAAAAAGGAAATTAGGCAATTTGCCTAAAACCACACAGCTGTGAGTAGCATGGCCACATGGCTGTGAGGTTTGTCTCCTAAACCCTTGGGGTTAGGTTTGTCTAACCTGTTAAAGCAGGTTTGTCTCCAAAGCCCTTGGGGCTTTCCTGACATTACACCACCTTTCTGAAGTTGCTAGAGATGCACAAAATGAGGTTGCAGTCACGAAAACTCAGTTCAATGCATGGCCTAGTAAAACAGCCAGTGCTGGAAAGTTCAGGAGAGGAGGGTGAATTTCTTGTCCTTAAAGTCCCTGCACAGCCCTACAGGGTGACAGCAAAGTCCTTGGTTGGCCGTCTGCCCTTAGCCTGGACATTGGACCCTTGACACCATGTCGAAGGCCAGTGACCCACAAGGCTGCTGGCTCCCCACCCTGCCTGCCTCTTGCCTTGGAATTCTAAAAAGCAGTTGAAACAATCAAGTATTGATGTCCAGTTGGGGGAAAAAATCATGTATTTCCAAACTGAAATTCAAAGTTAGTCCTTCTGAGACAGGTAAAGGGTATACGGAAACTGTCTGAGATAGCAATTGTTCCCCCTAATTCTGCCTTAGTCTCTCAGCTGCTAACAGAAGTCTGCAGAACTGTAAGGAATTTTTGATCAGACCCCATGGCTGGCCTCGGTCTTCCCTCAGTGAATCCCTGAGAAAAGTGTTGGTCTCTTAACTCTGCCCCTAGAAAGATCTAAAATAATCTCGAATCTAGAATGATCTCATTTCTACCTGTCTCTGCCAGAGTCCAGAAATATTCAGCTACAATCTCTCTACCTTTCAGCCTCAAATCCCTAACCCTGGGGTGACTCACTCCCGAAACAGAGTAGATAATTTAAGGCATTATTTAATCTAGGAAAACCCTCTCTTTCTAGGAAGAAGGGTTTAAACTCATCACCCTCTGTGTAGTCACAGGAACCTTGATTAATTAATTTATGAACTGATAACAATGTGTACAGATTGTTTTTTTAAATTCCACTTTTAGAGCATTGCTACTGCTGTATATTTCTCCTAATCTATAGCTGTTAAGCTGCTAGAGAAACAAGACTTACCGAGGTTAATAGAATGTCCTCAGAGGCAAGGGTTCAAATCATGCCTGAGCCCTGACATAGCCCTGCAACCTTGCACAGACTACTTAATCCTAGTTTCCTTTGTCTTAAAGAAGGAATAATAGTGGCACTTACCTCATTGGGTAGATGTATGTGTTGAGATCATGCACATAGTGTACATACGGCACTTAGTACATAATGTGTGCTCAGTAGCCCCCGGGATTATCATTGTTACAGGGAGTGCTTTGAAAATGCTTGTCCTATAAAGAATATTTGCTGGAATTTGCCCCTAACTCTAATTTTTTTTTTTTTTTTTTTTTTGCAACAGTCTTGCTCTGTCGCCTGGGCTAGAGTGCAGTGGCACAATCAATCTCCGCTCACTGCAACCTCCACCTCCCAGGTTCAAGTGATTCTCCTGCCTCAGCCTCCCAAGTAGCTGGGATTACAAGTGTGTACCACCACACCCAGGTAATTTTGTTGTTGTTGTTGTTTGAGACAGAGTCTCGCTGTTGCCCAGGCTGAAGTGCAGTGGCACGATCTCGGCTCACTGCAAGCTCCGCCACCCGGGTTCGTGAGCTCAGCCTCCTGAGTAGCTGGGACTACAGGCGCCCACCACCACGCCCAGCTACTTTTTTGTATTTTTAGTAGAGATGAGGTTAGGTTTCACCATGTTGGCCAGTCTGGTCTTGAACTCCTGACCTCAGGTGATCCGCCCACCTTGGCCTCCCAGATTGCTGGGATTACAGGCGTGAGCCACCATGCTTGGCCTCCTAATTCTAAATTTCTCTGCATCTTCCATCCGTTCTCTGCTATGGCTTAGTTGAAGTGAAAGGAAATAGTAATATCTTATGCTCTGCTCTTTTATTCTTATTAGATACTTTCCTATTCAGTGTCCCAATGCCTCAAATGATACATGCTTAAGAAATACTTTATCTTTCACAGCTGTCCTGGAAGACAGATGGTATCGATCATGCTGGTGCTGTCTTATAAAGGAAGGGAGTCTGCTAAGGGCTTCCAGGGGGCCAGGCTGTATTCATTTATGCTGGGAAGGCTATGGTTGGGTGGCTGCATGTAATAGAATTGCATTGTCTCAGAGCTCCAGAGGCTGGAAGTCCAAAATCAAGGTACTGGAGGGGTTGTTGCCTTCTGAGGGTTGTGAGGGAGAAGCTGTTCGTACCTCTCTCCTGGCTTCTGGTGTTTTGCTGGCAATCCTGGGTGTTCCTGGATTCTAGAAGCATCACTCCAACAGCTGTCTCTTTCCTCACATGGCTTTTCTCCCCATGTGTGCCTCTTTGTCTAAAGTACCCCTTTTAATAAGGATACCAGGCACTTTGGATTAGGGCTCACCCTAATGACTCATCGGAGCAACATCATTTACAAAGACCTTATTTCCAAGTAAGGTCAAATTCACAGGTGCTGGGGATTAGGCCTTCACCATCATTCAGATGGGACACAACTCAACCCACAACATGGGCCTAATGTTCATGTCATTTAAACCAGTTGCTATTTAGATGCCGCGTCTCCCAGCTTCTTCAGTCTCCAGAATCAGCTATTCTATTGCCTTTTTTGGGGGAGGGGATCTTGGGCCAGGCACGGTGGCTCATGCCTGTAATCCCAATACGTTGTGAGGCCAAGGCAGGCAGATCACCTGAGGTCAGGAGTTTGAGACTAGCCTGGCCAACATGGTGAAACCCCGTCTCTATAAAAAAATAGAAAAGTTGGGCGTGGTGGTGGGTGCTTGTAGTCCCAGCTACTCAGGAGGCTGAGGCAGGAGAATGGCTTGAACCTAGGAGGCAGAGGTTGCAGTGCACCGAGATTGCACCACTGCACTCCAGCCTGGGTGACGGAGCAAGACTCTGTCTCAAAAAAGGAAAAAAGAGAGATGGGGTCTCACTATGTTGCCCAGGTTTGTCTTGAACTTGTAGGCTTAAGCCATTCTCCAGCCTCAGCTACCCAAAGTACTGGGATTACAGGTATGAGCCACTGCAACTCCTACCCCCCTACTTTTTTTTTTTTTTTTTTTTTGAGAAAAGAAAAAAATATTTGCTGCTAAACAAATTAACCCCATTTAAAAAAAAACAGTTGGGGGAAAAAAATACCTGCAAAAATATGAATTAAAGAATGGCAGGGAAGTTGTTCTTTTTTCTTCTCCTGGACTTTAGAAAGTTTGGCTTCTGGACAGGCGCAGTGGCTCACTCCTGTAATCCCAGCACTTTGGGAGGCCGAGGTGGGCAGATCATGGCAGACCTCAGCTACAGAGATGTGATTCATTGTGCCTGGGTTGGAGGCCTGCGTTGTTTGAAAGCTCCCCAAGGCGATGCTAATGTACAGCCCAGGTTGAAGCGCCCAGCTCCAGACCAGAGGTCCCACACTCAGCATGCATCAGAATCACAGGACAGCTTGCTTGCTGGGCTCCATAGCCAGGTTTCTAGTGCAGTAGTTCAGGGATGGGGCCTAAGAATCTGCATTTCTAACATGCTCCCGGGTGGTCCAGGGAGCTCCTGGTCCCAGAGAGCACACTTTGAGGAGCACTTTGATCCTGTCTATGCCCGTTAGCCTTGGCATCAGCAGGGATTTGTGAGAAATGCAGAATTTTGGCCCCCACCTCAGAGCTGCAGAATAGAATCTGATTTTCACAAGATCCCCCGTTGATTCCGGTGTTTGAGAACCCCTGCTCCAGTCAATTCCGCTATCAGGGAACACATAATTTTATACAGGTTATACCTGGCACAACCTGACACACAGTAAAACACTCAAGGCCAGGCACAGTGGCTCAGGCCTGTAATCCCAGCGCTTTGAGAGGCTGAGGTGGGCAGATCACTTGAGCCCTGGAAGTCGAGACTGCAGTGAGCCATGATCACACTACTGCACTCCAGCCTCGGTGGTCGAGCAGACTCCATCTCTTTTTTTTTTTTTTTTTGAGATGGTGTTTCACTCTTGTTGCCCAGGCTGGAGTGCAATGGCGCTATCTTGGCTCACTGCAAGCCCTGCCTCCTGAGTTCAAGCGATTCTCATGCCTCAGCCTCCTGAGTAGCTGGGATTACAGGCGTGTCCCACCACGACCAGCTAATTTTGTATTTTTAGTAGAGATAGGGTTTCACTATGTTGGTCAGGCTGGTCTCGAACGGCTGACCATAGGTGATCCGCCTGCCTCTGCCTCCCAAGGTGCTGGGATTACAGGTGTGAGCCACCAAGCCTGGCCAGCAGACTCCATCTTAAAACAAAAACAAAAACAAAACAAACAACAACAACAAACAATAAATATTTGTAAAATGAACGAATGCCCATGAGCACATTGATTTTTATTCCTGTCCAGTGAGTGCTTTGATAGTGGTATCTAGAAGCCTGACTGTAGCATTACTTAAGCGGAACAACAGAACCCCATGGGAACTCCTACATGAAAGAGCCAGACGTGGGCCCTGGGGAGAACACAATAATCACAGCACTCTTCCATCCCTAAGCCAAGAGTTCATGCGTCTATTTTGGGTCAGGTCAGTGCTCAGACCCCAGATATAAAATGCTGATTGAGAATCTGTTCCTGACATGAAGGAGCTTATGACCTAGGAATCCTGAAACGCTTCCTCAATTCTCGTTATGATCCCTCAAGCAAAATGTTAGCACGGTACAAGGGATAGCAGGAGGTGGAGTCACATAACCGTCACCATCGGGAGGGCCAACCCAGGGGTATCCTGAGAGCTTGACGGAGCACAGGGATAGCTGAAGAAGAGCAGTCAGTAGTCAGGAGGCCAAAGGGCAGGTGAGCAACATCTGGAGTGTGTGGCAGGTAGCGGGGCCGCCATCCAGGTGTCAGAAACAGGACTTCCTTTCTAGAACAGGCATTGACAAGAGCAGAACAAGGGGATTTTAGATGAGTGCTGGCTGGACATTCAAGACAGGGTGAGAGATGGAGACCCAGTGACCAGGACTGAAGGAAACAGAAGGGACCACATCTTGGGGATCAGATAGGAACTCAACTTTGGGCCTAGGGCACAAATAGGTTTTCAGGGCTAGACCTAGTGGCCAAGGAAGGAAGAAAAGAAGGAAAGAAAAGGATGGAAAGGAAGGGAGGGAGGGAGGAGGGAGCAAGGAAGGAGGAAAGGAAGGGAGGGAGGTAGAGGGAGAGGGAGGGAGGAGAGAAGGGAGAAAGAAAGAAAGGGATGGAGGGAGGAAGAGGGAGAGGGAGGAAGGAGAGAAGGGAGAAAGAAAGAAAGGGAGGGAGGGAGGAAGAGGGAGAGGGAGGGAGGAGAGAAGGGAGAAAGAAAGAAAGGGAGGGATGGAAGGAAGGAAGGAGAAAGGGAGGTAGGGAGGGATCAATCCTTAAAGAACTTTAGGGATGTTTTCTCATGCAACAAATACTCTGCTTCACTTTATTGATGAAGAAATGGAGGCTCGGCAGTTTCCTGAATTTCCCCCAGTCTCTAGGAACGCATCTAAACATTCCAGTTTGACTTTCACCTAAAGGGGGGCAGGCAGCAGGTGGTGTAAATGTGTATAATATGGCCTCTCAAGTAGACTCTTCCTCTTCAGCTATCCTGTGCACTGCCGAGTGCTCAGGATACCCCTGGGTTGGCCTTCCCGATAGTGGCTGTTATGTGACACCACCTCCTGCCATTTCTTGTACCGTACTAACATTTTGCCTGAGTGGTCGTCACCAGAAATGATCAATGTGGTGTCCATTTCTGTATCTGTTGCTGTTTTAACTAAGTTTAGAAAGTTCTCTGGGAGTTGCAAAGATAATTTTTGGAGGGCCTAGGGAACATTGTGTCTTAGAGAGGCAGCCTCGTGAAGTGGTAAGCACTGTAAGGGGAGCTGAAGGTTGACACAGCCCAGGTGGTCAAGGGACACAAGACAAGAGCCTTCCTGCCTAACCCTTCATCATTGATGATTGGTCCACAAGAACCAATAAAGCATCTGGGAGCCTCTCCAAGCCACTTAGAATTACTGAGGGGCCAGCAGGCACCAGGCTTATAAATCTGTCTTTTATTATCTGGTTGGCTTAGCCGGGTCTCCAAAAGGAACAGTAAAAGTTTTATGATGTACTTTAATGAGCTGACTTTCAGAATCAGGCTTTGTCCTGGATGAAATTTCCGTAGTGGCAGTGGAGGTCAGCTAGATCTCCTAACCCTGCTCAGAGTCCATTTGTTGTTAGACTATTGATCAGAATCATTTTCTCATTCAAAACAGTGAAATGTCTTTTTTTTTTGCGGGGGGCAGGAGGCAAGGAGGAACACGAGCATCTGCCCCACTCCCTAAATCTCTTAATATACATTGATATGCATAGACACACAGCCTTTTTTTTTTTTTTTTTTTTTTTTAGACGGAGTCTTGTTCTGTTGCCCAGGCTGGAGTAGCAATTCTCCTGCCTCAGCCTCCAGAGTAGCCGGGATTACAGGAGCACACCACCACACCCTGCTAATTTTTGTATTTTTAATAAAGACAGGGTTTCACCAAGTTGATCAGGCTGGTCTCGAACTCCTGACCTCAGGTGATTCGCCCGCCTTGGCCTCCCAAAGTGCTGGGATTACAGGTGTGAGCCACCACTAAAATTCACGTTTTAGATAGAAAATGTAACACTAGTGCCTAAACAGTCAGGTTACTGTTGAAAATGTGCTTTGTCATTGTCTATTGGTCTGAGTAATCTACGAGTTTATCTGCCCAAAAGCAAATTCTAGTATCATTTTATCACTGGTTCAATTTACAAGCTATAAAAAATACTGATGCTCTCGTTAGTTCATGCTACAGGAAAAAATTTGTTAAAAATAAGTATAAACCGTAAAAGCCCACTTTTAAAAGAAGCTGATCTAAAACTTCTTTTTTTTTTTTTTGAGACGGAGTCTTGCTCTGTCGCCCAGGCTGGAGTGCAGTGGCCGGATCTCAGCTCACTGCAAGCTCCGCCTCCCGGGTTTACGCCATTCTCCTGCCTCAGCCTCCCGAGTAGCTGGGACTACAGGCGCCCGCCACCTCGCCCGGCTATTTTTTTGTATTTTTTAGTAGAGACGGGGTTTCACCGTGTTAGCCGGGATCGTCTCTCGATCTCCTGACCTCGTGATCCGCCCGTCTCGGCCTCCCAAAGTGCTGGGATTACAGGCTTGAGCCACCGCGCCCGGCCGATCTAAAACTTCTATATCCAGGTAAGGGTGGTTCCTGTCTGGGTTGTCCTCATGGCTCAGTCAATGCTATCATTGCCAAGAAAGTTCTGGAAACTTTTCTGAGCCCAGAGTTTATTCTTTGGATATCCTCTAGGGTGACAAACGTTTTTCCTTTGGAGCTTTGCTTTCCGTAAACAACTTGGAGTTTATTCTTTCAGGAACGCGGGTGCTCCATCTGGGCAACGCTGTTTGGATCTAAAACCCAGTTTTGACCCAGAGGATGCGTTTTCTTGTGCGGTTTGTAAATACATTCTGAAAGCCACCCCAGAAGAGTTTCAAACGTGTTTTAAACAAAGTAAAAATCACAGTTAAAAAATAGAGCTTCCCAAAGCGGCTGTTTTAAAGTGATATTAATCTGGTAGAAATCACAATGCATTTTTAAAATAAATCCATGTGATTTTATAGCCATGACTCAGATACATAAACTTCTGAAGGTGAAAATGCTTTAGGGAGAGATAAAGAAAACTTTAAAATGGTTTACTTTTCAAGTACATGCTTAGGGGAAAAAGAATTATATTGCCTTCCCCACCATGCACGAAAGAGTGAGATGAGAACTATTCCATCTCTCCCAAAGCTGCTGTTCTGCAGAGAGACTTACAGAAGAGTTGAGAACAGAAATGAGAATAACGCAGAATTGGTGATGACCAGGAGGCTTGTAACTCAGTTTATGATTTGGGAACCATGTTATTCTCCTCCATCATTCAACACCATCTTTCCCCTACAAAAGCACGTATGCCGGTAACCTAAAGATCCAACAATTGTGACTTTAACATCATGGATAGTCCAGACCCCGAATAAAACATAGAATGGCTTGCATTTATATGTTGCTCTTTGTTTTTCTTTTTTTCTTTTTTTTGGAGACAGAGTCTCGTTTTGTCACCCAGGCTGCAATGCAGCGACATGATCCCGTCTCACCGCAGCCTCCGCCTCCCAGGTTCAAGTGATTCTCATTCCTCAGCTTCCCAAGTGGCTGGGACTACAGGCGCCTGCTGCCACGCTCAGCTAATTTTTGTATTTTTTGTAGAGAAGGGGTTTAACCATGTTGGTCGGGCTGGTCTTGATCTCCTGACCTCAAGTGATCCACCCGCCTTGGTCTCCCAAAGTGCTGGGATTACGGGCGTGAGCCACCGTGCGCAGCCACTTGAGGTTTTTTACAGAAGTTTCTTGTATGATTCTTCTGAGAAGTGGGCAGAACAAGGTTTTCCCCCCTTTAAAGATGGAGGTTTTAATTTTGTTTTTGTTTGTATTTATTTATATGCATTTATTTAGAGACGGGGTCTCACTCTTTTCACCTAGACTGCAGTAGTGTGATCATAGCTCACTGTAGCTCCAGCTCCTGGGCTTGAGTGATCCTCCCACCTCAGACTTCCAAGCAGCTGGGACCACAGTCCAACACCACCATGCTTGGCTAATTTTTTCTTTTTCTTTTTTTCTTCTTCTTTTTCTTCTTCTTCTTTTTTTTTTTTTTTTTTTTTTTGGTGTCCTCTCTGAGACACAAACCAGCTAATTTTTAAAAAGACTTTTTGGCCAGCTGTACTAGCTCACACCTGTAATCCTAGCGCTTTGGCAGGCCAAGACAGTCCCATCACTTGAGCTCAGGAGTTTGAGACCAGCCCGGGAAACATGGTGAAACCCCTTCTCTACCCCCACCCCCCACCGCAAAAAAAAAATTAGCCTGGCATGGAGGCCCGGGATTGTAGTCCCAGTTATTTGGGAGGCTGAGGCGGGAGGATGGATTGAGCCCAGGAGTTCAAGGCTGCAGCGATCAGTGATTGTACCACTGCACTCCAGCCTGGGTGACAGAGCGAAACTCTGTCTCAGAAAAAAAAAGGTTTTCTAGAAACAGGGTCTCCCTATGTTGCCCAGGCTGGTCTCCCACTCCTGGCCTCAAGTGATCCTCCGCCTTAGCCTCCCATAGCATAGTGCCCGGCTAAGATGGGGATATTGAAGCACAGAGGGCAGACTGCTTTCCACAAAGTTACAGGACTGGTCAGCAGCTGACACACACTTAGGCACCTGGGTCCTATTAACTCCTAGCTCAGGCTTCCTTCATGGCTATATGTGCTTCTAGAATTGAACTAAAATCAGCACAGAACTATGCATTCCTAAGTTTGCACTGAAGTATGGTATACTTATAACTTATTATGAAATCTTTTAGACCTCATGCTGCACAGTGGACATTCGTAACCATGCCATCCAGCTGAACAATTAACCTTTTCAAGCTAGGGTTTAAGTTTCCTTTCCCCCCGCCCATCCAGTCTCTTCCCTTGCTTCCCCACAGGTCACCACTCTCCTGTGTGAGGTGTTTAACATTTCAGCTGTGCTTTCTGCGTGAAGACAATTGGCTTGGGCTTTGGCGTAAAGGATCTAAGGTATAACAGATCTTCTGAGAAGTGGTAACCCCTGCTGCCCACCTGCCTCTCTCCTGAGCTGAGTGGGACTGGGGGCAGGTGGGGAGTGAAATGAGGCTTGCACAGAGGAAAGACCAGTTAGCCAACCAGTATCGTATGACGTCACAGTTGATCAGGTGAGATAGCAAAGGGAAATTCTTCCTCCCTGAGTACTAAATTGGAGTCTCTTTTCCCAACAGTTTCATTGTTTCCCTGAAAGCACGTGGAGCAGAGTGAAGTAAGTGAATTGTTTTCTTGGAGCCCCTCACTTTTCCCTTCGTGTTCCCTTACCTTTGGATACCCTCCCTCACCCTGGTGTCAAGGCTCCATCTTGGAACCCAAATGGTCCTCAAGGGGACCCAGTAAGAGCCCTAGCTGCCTGGGGTCTCCATGTCTGCTCACACCAGGCTCCCTTTCCAGCAACCAGCCAGGCCTTGCTTGCTTTCTTGCTTTGCTTTCTCACTTTGCTCTCTCGCTTTCTTTCTCTCTTCTCACTCTCTTGCCCTGGCTGGAGTACAGTAGCACGATCTCGGCTCACTGCAACCTCCATCTCCTGGGTTTAAGCAATTCTCCTGCCTCAGCCTCCCAAGTAGCTGGGACTACAGGTGAGGGCCACCACGCCTGGCTGATTTTTGTATTTTTAGTAGAGACGGGGGTTTTCCCATGTGGGCCAGGCTAGTTTTGAACTTCTGGCCTCAAGTGATTCACCCATCTCGGCCTCCCAAAGTGCTGGGATTACAGGCTCGAACTACCGCCCTGGCCCTTGCTTTCTGTTTTCTGTCCCCACTGGACAGTACCAGCTCAGATTCATTCCTGCTGTGACTTCCAAAGCGATAATTTTGTAAACTAAGCTGTGATGAAGGGAAGGGATTAAGGAGATACCAGAAAAGGGATATTTGTGGATTTGAACTGCAGTTTATGCTTTTGCTTTCCATGCCTTGCAGGGATGTTTTGACCAGAGGGAATTTCCCTGCCCAGGGCAGAGAACAGCCCCAGGGCAGGGGTGGAGGCAGAGATCTTTGTATGTAAATAGGGCTTCCTGATCTAGGTCCACCCTGGGAGGGGGTGTGGCTCAGGCTTCACACTCAGGAATGGCCTCAAATTGGAATCCTTGATGTTCTCTCCAAATAAGATTAAATCATCCCCAAAGCTACTGAAAGATATTCTTCATACAGCTTCAAACCTATGCCTGTTAGCAGACTACATAGCATATCAGGAACCATAGACCGATTGTTTTTGGGTTTTTTGTTTGTTTTTGTTTTGAGAAAGAGTCTTGTTCTGCTGCCCAGGCTGGAGTACAGTGGTGCAATCTCAGCTCCATGCAACTTCTGCCTCCTGGGTTCAAGCAATTCTCCTGCTCAGCCTCCCTAGTAGCTGGGATTACAGGTGCACACACCACGCCCAGCTTATTTTTGTATTTTTGGAAGAGACGGGGTTTCACCATGTTGGCCAGGCTGGTCTCGAACTCCTGATCTCAAGTGATCTGCCTGCCTCGGCTTCCCAGAGTGCTGGGATTACAGGCGTGAGTCACCGTGCCTGGCTCCTATTGTTTTTTGTTTTTAATTTTCTAGCAGTCATACTTTATTTTGTGAGCGTTTTTAATTGATGCATAACAGATGTATGTTTATAGTCTATATAATTAGTTTTTGATTGTGAGAGTCTCTTTTACTGTAATATATTGTATGCTGTCCTTTTTTTTTTTCTTTTTTTTTCTAAGAGTCTTGCTCTGTCACCCAGGCTGGAGTGCAGTGGCAAGATCACAGCTCACCGCAACCTCTGCCTCCCACGTTCAAGCAATTCTCCTGCCTCAGCCTCTGCAGTAGCTGGGATTACAGGTGCCCACTACCACACTCAGCTAATTTTTGTATTTTTAGTAGAGACGGGATTTCACCATGTATTTTTGTTTTAAAGGCATTCATTTGTTAAATATGAACATTTAAAATATATTGTGAGTTTGGAATTTATTTCTCAACTTTTTATTTATTATTATTTTTAGAATATCTTAGAATTGTTCATTTGCTTTATCCAACAATGCACACACATCAGTCTCAGAATAACAATATTAAATACACTTACTCCAATATAATTACTGAAAACGTTAAAAAAAACACTTTGCTTTTGTTCTTACCATTCTTTCACCATTTTAAGAGGTGCACATTGACAGATCATAAAACCATTATATACCGTACTCTCTTTTTTTTTTTTTTGAGACAGAGTCTTGCTCTGTTGCCCAGGCTGGAGTGCAGTGGTGGGATCTCGGCTCACTGCAACTTCTGCCTCCTGGATTCAAGTCATTGTCCTGCCTCAGCCTGGGACTACAGGCATGTGCCATCATGCCCAGCTGATGTTTGTATTTTTAATAGAGAAGGAGTTTCACCATGTTGACCAGGCTGGTCTTGAACTCCTGACCTCAGGTGATCTGCCCACCTTGGCCTCCCAAAGTGCTGGGATTACAAGTGTGAGCCACCACACCCAGCCTACTGTACTCTCTTCTTTTGAAATCTCGTATTATCCTTGTCCTACAATTAACTATGTAGTTAATGCTCAATACCTATCCTTACATCATTGTCTCTATAGACATTTTAATTTTTCCCAACTTTTTATTTTGAAAAATTGAGAATCTCCAGAAGAGTTGAAAGATATTACAATGAGGCTGGGCTCACACTTGTAATCCTAGCACTTTGGGAAGCTGAGGCAGGAGGATTGCTTGAGCCCAGGAGTTCAAGGCTGCAGTGAACTAGGGTTTGCCACCGCGCTCCAGCCTGAGCAACAGAAACCCTCTCTCTTAAAGAAAAAGAAACATAGTATAATGAATATATCCTTCACCAAATTTACCAGTTGTTAACATTTTATAAATTTTCTTTATTTCTGTCTCTATTTCTATATATATGGAAACACACACACACACATCATTTTTCTTGCTAAATAATCAAGTTGCAGAAATCATAGCACTTCACTCCAAAATACTTCAGCAAGCATCTCCTGAGAATAAGAACATTTTTCTAGTAATGAAAATGTTATCATGGCGGGTCGCAGTGGCTCATGCCTGTAATCCCAGCACTTTGGGAGGCTGAGGCGGGCGAATCACAAGGTCAGGAGATCGAGACCATCCTGGCCAACATGGTGAAACCCCGTCTCTACTAAAAATACAAAAATAGCCAGCCGTGGTGGTTCACGCCTGTAATCCCAGCTATTCGGGAGGCTGAGGCAGGAGAACTATTTGAACCCAGGAGGCGGAGGTTGCAATGAACTGAGGTCATGCCACTGCACTCCAGCCTGGGCGACACACCAAGACTCCATCTTAAAAAAAAAAAAAAAAAAATTAGGTGGGGCGCAGTGGTTCACACCTGTAATCCCAGCACTTTGGGAGGCCGAGGTGGGCGGATCACGTGATCAGGAGATCGAGACCATCCTGGCCAACACGGTGAAACCCCGTCTCTACCAAAATACAAAAAATTAGCCGGGCGAGGTAGCGGGCGCCTGTAGTCCCAGCTCCTCGGGAGGCTGAGGCAGGAGAATTGCTTGAACCCGGGAGGTGGAGGTTGCAGTGAGCAAAGATTGCGCCACTGCACTCCAGCCTGGCGACACAGTGAGACTCTGTCTCAAAAATAAATAAATAGACTGGGCGCGGTGGCTCAAGCCTGTAATCCCAGCACTTTGGGAGGCCGAGACGGGCGGATCATGAGGTCAGGAGATCGAGACCATCCTGGCTAACACGGTGAAACCCCATCTCTACTAAAAAATACAAAAAATTAGCCGGGCGTGGTGGTGGCGCCTGTAGTCCCAGCTACTCGGGAGGCTGAGGCAGAAGAATGGCGTGAACCCGGGAGGCAGAGCTTGCAGTGAACTGAGATCGCGCCACTGCACTCCAGCCTGGGCCACAGAGCGAGACTCCGTCTCAAAAAAAAAAAAATAAAATAAAATAAATAAATCATAAATAAAAAATTAGTTGGGCGCGGTGGCGCACACCTGTAATCCCAGCTACTTGGGTGGCTGAGGCAGGAGAATCGCTTGAACCCAGGAGGCAGAAGTTACAGGGAGCCAATTGGCACCACTGCACTCCAGCGTGGGCGACAGAGCGAAACCCTGTCTCAAAAAAACAAAACAAAACAAAAAAGGACGTGTTATCACAGCTTGTTAAAAATTGACATACAGTCTCTGTTGTCTGTTATACAGTCCATATTCAAGTGACCCCGGTTATCTTTAAGACTCAATAAAAAATGTACATATTACATTTGGTTGTTAGGTCTCTTTAATCTCTTGTCACCAAAAACAGTTCTTCCCTACCTTGTTTTCTGTTTTGGTGAGCAATGACTCTTTTGAAGAGTCCAGGACAGCTCTTGTGCAGTGTTCCGCATTCTGAGTCTGACTCCTCATGAGTAAGTTCAGGACAAACCATTTTTTCAGCAAGCATTCTTCGCAGGTGACACTGTACACTTTCTATTGCATCATATTGGGAGGCACAAGGTATCAGGTTACTCTACTGTTGGAGAGGTTGTGGTTACCTAGATCGGGCAGTTTCTTCTGGAATTTAGAAATCTTTAGGTTTCTTCTCTATCAAGGTACACTTCCCCCTCTTGTGGCTAATAATCTGTAGGGTGATGCCGTGAGGCTATGTGAAAATCCTCTTTTCCAGCTGTCTTTCACCAGTAGTTTTAGCATTCATGGATGCCTTTGGGGGAATCAATTACTATGTCAAGGATTGCAAAATGGTAATTTATAATGAGAACTGTAACTCATTCCCTTTCCATTTACTAACTGCATTCTCCTTTTTGCTCTTTCTCTTTTGTGTATTAGTGGGCTCACTGACTCTTTTTTTTTTTTTTCGAGACAGGGTTTTACTCTTTCACCAGGCTGGAGTGTAGTGGCCGATCACAGCTCACTGCAGCCTTGACTGCCTTGGGCTCAGGTGATCCTCCCATATCAGCTTCCCAAATAGCTGGGACTACAGGCATAAACCACCACACCCGGCTAATTTTTGTATTTTTTGGGTAGAGGCTGGGTTTTACCATGTTGACCAGGCTGATCTCTAACTTCTGGCCTCAAGTGATCCACCCACCTTGGGAAAGACCTCCCAAAATGCTGGGATTACAGGCATGAGTCACAGCGCCCAGCCTATTTAACAGACTTTCAATTTGTGAATAGTTTTACCCTTAAAGGAAAATTGGTAAGATAGTACAGGCAGTGCCCATACAGCCCACATCTCATTTCCCTTAATATTAACACATTAGTACGACACATTTGTTATAATTAATGAACCCATATTGGTACATTATCATTAACTGAAGTCCACACTTTATTTTGATTTCCTCAATTTTTCCCTAATGTCTTTTTTCTTTTCCAGGATGCCACCCTACATCTAACCATTGCGTCTCCTCAGGCTCCCCTTTGTTGTGACAGTTTCTCAGACTTGCCTTGTTTTTTTGTTGTAGTTGTTTTTTTTGTTTTGTTTTGTTTTGTTTCTTTCAAGATGGAGTCTCACTTGTTCACCCAGGTTAGAGTGCTGTAGTGGCATGATCTTGGCTCACTGCAACCTCTGCTCCTTGGATTCAAGCGATTCTCCTGCATCAGCCTCCCGAGTAGCTTGGATTACAGACATCCGCCACCATGCCCAGCTAATTTTTTGCATTTTTAGTAAAGATGGGGGTTTCACCATGTAGGCTAGGCTGGTCTCGAACTCCTGACCTCAAGTGATCCACCCACCTTAGCCTCCCAAAGTGCTGGGATTACAGGCATACCAGCCTGTATGGTCAGAGATTTTTGTAAAATGTCCCTCAGTTTGGATTTGTCTGATGTTCTTTCTCATGATTAGACTGGGGTAATGGGTTTTGGTGAGGATACCAGGGGATAAAATGCCCCTGGAATCACATTACATCTAAGGCACATACTGCCAGCAAGTGGAGAGACCTGCCACAGCTTCTTAAGTATCTACATAAAGTGTTTCGAATTCATCTGCTGGGGGGGATTTGTCTCTTCTCCCTCATTTGTTTATCTATTCAATCATATACTTATGTAAGTATGGACTCATGTAATACTTGGGGTTATAATCCTATAGTAATGTGTTTATCGTATTGTTCAAATTGCTTGAGCTCCAGCCTGGGCAACATAGTGAAACTCTGTCTCTACAAAAAGTACAAAAGGCCAGGTACAGTAGCTCATGCCTATAATCCCAGCACTTTGAGAGGCCGAGGCAGGTGGATCACGAGGTCAGGAGTTTAAGACCAGCCTGGGCAACATGGTGAAACCTCGTCCCTACTAAAAATACAAAAATTAGCTGGGAACAGTGGCACGCGCCTGTAATCCCAGCTACTCGGGAGGCTGAGGCAGGAGAATCGCTTGAGCCCAGGAGGCGGAGATTGCAGTGAGCCGAGATTGTGCCATTGCATTCCAGCCTGGGTTACAGAGTGAGACTCCATCTCAAAAACAAACAAACAAAAAAAAAAAAAAGAGAGAGAAAATTAGCCGAGTGAGGTGGCCCACATGTGTAGTTCCAGTTACTTGGGAGACTAAGGCAGGAGAATGGCTGGAGCCCAGGAGATGGAGGCTGCAGTGAGCTGTGATCGTACTACTGCACTCCAGCCTGGGCTATAGAGTAAGGCCCTGTGTCAAAAACCAAAACAAAACAAAAAATCCCCAGAATTGCAAATTGCTCCGACTCGGTCATTGGGAGCTTTTCAGCTGGCTCCTGCGTTCCTTTGGCACACCCCTGTCATTGCAGTATTTTTGGTTAGTTTTTTCTTTTAAGCATGTCCTTACTTTTTGGCACTACCAGATGCTCTAGTCTCTGTGTGTATTTTCTTTTTTTGTGTGGGGGAAGTGGGGACAGAGTCACCACACCTGGCTAATTCTTTGTATTTTTCAATACAGATGGGGTTTCGTCATGTGGGCCAGGCTAGTCTCAGACTCCTGGCCTCAAGTGATCTGCCCACCTCGGCCTCCCCATGTGCTGGGATTACAGGCATGAGCCACCGCACCTGGCCTCATCATGTATATTTCCTGCCCTAGCCCTAGAGTCAGCCATTTCTTCAAGGACCTCTGTTTCCTTTTACTGGGGGATACTAGAAAGAAACCAAGATCAGGGTGCTAGGTGTGCCTATTGCTCCTGGAATGTCATTACTTCTGGGCCATCTTCCCTGAGAAAGCAAAGAAACATAAGTAAGTACATGAACCTGAGCATACACACCCATCTTTAAGAATTTCTATATGGAATTGCTATATGTGTATAAGCTAAACATGAGTTCACAGCATCTCCAACTCCAATCCAGGACCATGTGGATCATTCTAGCCTCTCCTTGTTCATCTGTAACTTCCTTCTCCAACAGGGTGGAACCTGGATCCCACAATCTGCCATCTACTTACTTAAGTGCTTGTTAATTTTTTTTTTTTTTTTTTTTTTTTTGAGATGGAGTCTCGCTGTGTCACCCAGGCTGGAGTGCAGTAGCGTGATCTTGGCTCACTGCAAGCTCCATCCCCCAGGTTCACGCCATTCTCCTGCCTCAGCCTCCCAAGTAGCAGGGACTACAGGCGCCCGCCACCACGCCCGGCTAATTTTTTGTATTTTTAGTAGAGACGGGGTTTCACCATGTTAGCTAGGATAGTCTCAATCTCCTGACCTTGTGATCGGCCTGCCTCGGCCTCCCAAAGAGCTGGGATTACAAGCGTGAGCTACCGCGCCCAGCCCGTTTATTTTTAAATTAAAATATTAGTACCATCACTGCCATTATTCTCTCTGATGCCCTAATTGTCTCAAATCTGGCCAGTGGGATCCCTTTCAACCTTTTCCTCTTCCACATCTCCATCAGTCTTCAATCACAGCTCACTATTTTCTGGCATAAGCAGATATTCTAGAAATCAACTATCTCTTCAAAGATTCCTAATTTCTTTTTTTTCCCTAATTCCTTTTAATAGGGAAGTTGATGTGTTTAGAGAGTAAGAACTGGGTACCTAGTTTGCTAATTGCCACTGGGTTTTTAGTGCACCTAGGCCATTTGAGTGGACAGAGGTCATTATATCTACATAATTAATTTTTACTGATACTTCCAATCATACCCAAATTGAACACTGGGGACAGAATTATGTAGTGTCTGAGAAAATCCATAGAGAAATGATGCACAATTGTCTCATTTCTATGAGAATAGTCTATAGGAATACATTTTGTTTTTCCTTTTCTTCCCCCGCTTTCCTTCCTTTTTTATTCTTTCATGAACTTCAGGCCTAGAATTGAGTTAATCCTTCTTCTCATTCATAGTTCGTTATCAGCACAAGGTATGCAACGCACATTTGTTTATTTTTCTCCTTCATACCACCCAGCCACCCAAGTGATCTTTTATTACATAAATCAGATCATGCCACTCCTTCACTCTCAACCCTCCCATGCTTCCCATCATACTTGGAGCAAAACCCCAAATTCCTGCCATGGCCAACAAGGCCTTGCAGAACCTTGCTCCTGGTTACCCTCCAACATTTTCCTCCTCTGTCTCTCTCTCCTCTCCAGCCACCCTGGCCTGATTGTTCTTCAACTTACCAGACATGTTCCAGCCCCAAGGCCTGTACATGGAATACGCTTCCTCTGTCTCCAGGCAGCTCCCTCCCTTCTGCATCCAGACCTCTGTTCGCATGCCCCCTACCCTACCCAAAGTAGCTCTCTCCATTGCCCTCTCTGTACTTCTGTGTTTGATTCTCCTTCCTGGCACTTGTCACTCCCCACCTTGTATTGGTCAACTGTTTTATTGTCTATATTCCACATGAGAATGTTAAGCAACACAAAGGCAGGACTTAGATTTATTCCGTTTATTCACTGCTGTTTTCCCAGCCCCTAGAACCAGTGACTGGTGCATAGAACAGGCTTCATCACTCCATGTGGAGCGGGTTCCCACTTGCATTCTCCTCTCCCCAGTTTAGCACCCGTTCAAATAAGGTATGTTCTCATATATAAGCTTATAAAATGCTTAGTACTGTATTTATGATGTCCATGTAGATTTGTTTGGGAGGACAGTTATCAGTTTGGGAAAATCTCATCCCTGCCTAGCTGTGGTTTAAGTGCCACTCACTAAGAAGTGAAGGTGGGAGTTGGGCTCCACCCCTCTTGGATTAATAATTAAGAAGTTCGTTTTGTCGGAAGGGAGGGAAAGAAAGCAGGAGAGTGTGGCTGGGCGCAGTGGCTCATGCCTGTAATCCCAGCACTTTGGGAGGCTGAGGCGGGCGAATCACAAGGTCAGGAGATCGAGACCATCCTGGCCAACATGGTGAAACCCCGTCTCTACTAAAAATACAAAAATTAGCTGGGTGTGGTGGCTTGTGCCTGTAATCCCAGCTACTCAGGAGCCTGAGGCAGGAGAACCGCTTGAAACAGGGAGCTGGAGGTTGCAGTGAGCCGAGATTGTGCCACTGTGCTCCATCCTGGTGACAGAGCAAGACTCTGTCTCAAAAAAAAAAAAAAAAAAAAAAAGACAAAAAGCAGGAGAGTGTGACTAGAGGTGTAAGGGGACTTAGTGTCAAAGAGAATTTTTTTGGCTGGGCATGGCTCACACCTGTAATCCCAGCATTTTAACAGGCCTAGGTGGGAGGATCACTTAAGGCCAGGAGTTGGAGGCCAGCCTGGGCAACATAAAGAGACCCCTGTCTCCACACATACACACACACACACACACACAAATTAAGAGTGTTTTTTCTTTATTGGATGTGTTCATCTGATCCAAGGCTCTGGAAAGGAAGCTAGAGGAAACACTTTTTATTCAGCCTTTTGGGAGGAGGAATGAAGGAGGCAGTGTATCCATCCTCAGGTAGACGGGAGATGCAGCCAAAACATCTTAATGGAGAAAGGGCTCTGCTGATGACAGCAGCTTAGCAGCCGTGTAAGGACCCGCCTACTAGTTTAAAAAACTCGAATCTACTTTTTTACTTTTTTCAAGATAGGTTCTGGCTCTGTTGCCCAGGCTGGAGTGCAGTGGCACCATCTTGGCTCACTGCAACCTCTGCCTTTCTGTTTCAGGCAATTCTCCAGACTCAGCCTCCTGAGTAGCTGGGATTACAGGCACACACCACCACGTCCTGCTAATTTTTGTATTTTTTGTAGAGATAGAGTTTTGCCATGTTGGCCACGCTGGTCTCGAACTGGCTCAAGCATTCTGCCCGCCTTGCTCTCCCAAAGTGCTGGCGTGAGCCATTGTACCCGGCCTACATTTTCTTATTATAGTAGATTGTCTTTTATACTGAGTTTCTGTCTCTTAGGTGGCAGATTGCAATTAACTAAAGTATTACTTTGGACTTGATGTAGAGACAATATGCTATCTGCAATGTACTTAATCTTTTATTTATTTAGTTAGTTAGTTAGTTAGTTTTTGAAATGGAGTCTTACTCTGTGGCCCAGGCTGGAGTGCAATGGCGTGATCTTGGCTCACTGCAACCTCCGCCTCCCGGGTTCAAGCAATTCTCCTGCCTCAGCCTCCTGACTAGCTGGGATTACAGGTGCCTACCAGCATGCCCACCTAGTGTTTTGTATTTTTAGTGGAGACTGGGTTTCACCATGTTGGCCAGGCTGGTCTGAAACTCCTGACCTCAAGTGATCTGCCCACCTCGGCCTCCCAAAGTGCTGGGATTACAGGCGTGAGCCATCGTGCCCTACCTGTTTTGAGAAATTTTTGAGGTTATTAGAACATCTCTAGAGATTACCCAGATACTACAAATATAGACAAAGGTATTCCTGCTTATCATTCTAAACCACATCTCAAAGCAGGACAACCATACTAATGTGCTAATTGTGATCCGTGGGTGCTAATGCTTATCCTCCGTTAGGCCTGTTGTCCCAGCCCGATTATTAACATCGCCTCCCTGTTAATTGAGCGACTCAATTTAGGATTATGTTTCTGCAGCATCTCCGCCCTCTAGTGGCAAAATAGTGTCAGTAGACGAAGTGGAGAAAAGTAGGCTTTTGTGCAATACACTCAGGAACCAAAAAGTATCCCCTTCAGAGTGTAAAACTAGAGCTGCAAAAGAGATATCCAGTCTCCTAAGCACCTGGAGGACATGATGAGATCACTCAACTCATCGCAACAAAACGAGATGGGACCCTCACAAATAGGTTTTTTCTATTGGTTTTTGTTTATATTTTTACTTATTGACGTAATTTAAAATACTACCAAAACTAGGCCTGGCGTGGTGGCTCACACCTGTAATCCCAGCACTTTGGGAGGCCGAGGCGGGAGGATCACGAGGTCAGGAGTTCAAGACCAACCTGGCCAACATGGTGAAACCCCATCTCTACTAAAAATACAAAAATGAGCAGGGCGTGGTGGCAGGCACCTGTAATCCCAGCTAGTCGGGACACTGAAGCAGGAGAATCGCTTGAACCTGGGAGGCAGAGGTTGCAGTGAGCGGAGATGGTGGCTACTGCACTCCAGCCTGGGTGACAGAGCGAGACTCTGTTTCAAACATAAATAAATAAATAAAATAAAAATTACCCAAACCCAAGAGAGGCATATGAAAAATGAGCACACAAGCATGATTGCTGGTAGTATAAAGAGGAATAACTTTTCAGGAGGACACTTTGCCATTAGGTTTCAAAATGTGATAGTACTGTTGACGGCATAATCCCACCATTGGGAGTTTATGTGAAGAGTATGTTTATCAAGAAGCAAAAGATATAGAAGCAAAAGATTCAGAGTTTAAAGGGTAAGAATTTGAAAACAACCAGTGTTCCCAAATGAAGAACTGATTAAATAAATAGGCTCATCCATACAATGGAATATTACAGATCTATATTTATTGACCATCAATACATTGTTGAGTAGAAACAGAAGACAATGGAATTGTATAAATATTATAATTCCACTTATACAAATGAGGGTCTGTATGTGCTTACGTAGATATGTATATATGTATACTCACAGGAAGACATTTGAAAGAATGGATGTTAGAATGTTCATAGTGGCTACTTCTAGATGATTGAATCACAAGTAATTTTTATCATCTTTTCATATTTTTTGAATAAATAATTATTCCTTTTTAAATTATTTTATTTTATTTTTGAGAGTCTCGCTGTATCACCCAGGCTGGAGTGTAGTGGCATGATCTCAGCTCACTGCAAGCTCTACCTCCCAGGTTCAAGCAATTCTTCTGCCTCAGGTTCCTAACTAGCTGGGATTACAGGCATGCGCCACCACGACTGGCTAATTTTTGTATTTTTAGTAGAGACAGGGTTTCACCATGTTGGTCAGGCTGGTCTCAAACTCCTGACCTCAGGTGATCCTGCCACCTCAGCCTCCCAAAGTGTTGGGATTACAGGCATGAGCCACAGTGCCTGGCCAATTTTTTTTTTTTGGAGATGGAGTCTCGCTCTGTTACCCAGGCTGGAGGGCAATGGCGCGATCTCAGCTCACTGCAAGCTCCACCTCTCGGGTTCACGCCATTCTCCTGCCTCAGCCTCTGGAGTAGCTGGGACTACAGGTGGCCTCCACCAAACCTAGCTAATTTTTTTTTTTTGTATTTTTAGTGGAGACGGGGTTTCACATATTAGCCAGGATGGTCTTGATCTGCTGACCTCATGATCCGCCTACCTTGGCCTCCCAAAGTGCTGACATTACAGGCGTGAGCCACCGCATCTGGCCAATTATTCTTTTTATTTAAAAAATTTCTATATTCAAAATCAAACAAAATAAAATAAATTGGTTAAATTATAAAATAAACAAAAGCACCTCTTTTCTGCTTAAACAAAAGCCATACTGAAATAGTACGAAGCAATTAAAAAGGAGTGAACCACCAGTGCATGGCACAACTTCCTAAGTCTCAAAAGTGTCATGTTGTGTGATATAAGCCAGATGCAAAAGAGTACATACTATGCGTTTCCATTTAAGTCTAAGAGGAGAAATGAATCTATATTGACAGTGAGCAGATCAGGGGGTGGGGCCTAGGTAGGGCATTAACTTAAAATAGGAGTGTGGACATTTTAGGGGGAGGGATGGAAACATTCTATATCTTGATTGGAGAGTGGCTACATAGACTCTGTGTGTGTGTGTGTGTGTGTGTGTGTGTGTGTGTATTTTGAGACAGAGTATCACTCTGTGGCCTGGGCTGGAATGCAGTAGTGTGATCACAGCTCACGGCAACCTCGACCTCCCAGGCTCAGGTGATCCTCCTACCTCAGCCTTCCAGGTAGCTGGGTCTACTGGCACATGCTACCATGCCCAGCTAATTTTTTGTATTTTTTATGGAGACAGGGTCACACTATGTTGCCCAGGCTGGTCTGGAACTCCTGGGCTCAAGTAATCCACCAGCCTTGGCCTCCCAAAGTGCTGGGACTACAGGTGTGAGCCACCATGCCCAGCCCTGGAGTGTATGTTTTTAAAACTTTATCAAACCCTATACTTCAGTTGGGTCCATTTGATAACACACTAAAGCAAGGCTGCTCACCCACAGGTTGTATCGCTGTCGCTCAAGCAGATAGTGCAATTCACTTGAAATCCCTGAACTCGGGATGGGCGTTTTGGGCAAGGTGGGCCTTGGACAAGCTTGTGAAGTCAGCAAGATTTGCACTTCCCAATTCAGTCCCTCCTCCTCCGACCCTGTCCATGACTTTAGGCAATACTTTATTTCGTGCTCCCTAATAAAAAATATCCTGAGAGTTTTCATTTGGAGAAATCTGAAAATTCTTATTGTTAGCTTAACATTTTATACTGCCCAGAGATGTTTGTACATATATATTTTTTTTCTTTTTCTTTTTGAGACAGGGTTACGGTCATGCTGGAGTGCAGTGGTGTGAACAGGGTTCACTGTAGGCTTGACTTTCTGGACTCAAAAGATCCTCCTCCCTCAGTCTCCCATATAGCTGGGACCACAGGTGCACATCACTGCACCCGGCTAGTTTAAAATTTTTTTTTTGTAGAGAGAGGCTTTTACCATGTTGCCCAGGCTGGTCTCCCACCTCAGCCTCCCAAAGTGCTGGGATTACAGCTGTGAGCCAGCACTCCCAGCTCTATTTGTTGTTGTTGTTGTTGTGAGACAGAGTCTCCCTCTGTCATCCAGGTTGGAGTGCAGTGGTGTGATCTCGGCTCATTGCAAGCTCTGCCTCCCGGGTTCAAGTGATTCTCCAGCCTCAGCCTCCTGAGTAGCTGAGATTACAGGGGCATGCCACCATACCTGGCTAATTTTGTATTTTTGGTAGAGATGGGGTTTCACCATGTTGAACAAGCTGGTCTCGAACTCCTGACCTCTAGTGATCTGCCCGCCTCGGCCTCCCAGAGTGCTGAGATTACAGGCGTGAGCCACCGTGTCTGGCCCCCAGCTGTATTTTATTTACAATCTAAATCTGTGGCTAGTGAAAAAGAACCCAAAGAGATAGTGAGAAGGGTCTGTGTGTCAAAGGCCTCTAGGGACACTTCAGAAATAACTCAGTATTTAGTGACAAGCCGTGCCCTGATTTGAGGCCCACTGCCTGTCACAGTTTCAACCTTTAGATGCTTGGAGCCAAAAAGCACCTTACAAATCATCATTCATTTGTAATACGAGTTACTGAACACCCTTGGAATTCCCTTGTGCTAAGAACGGAGGATACAGAAGGAAATAAAACCAGCAGGACCCCATCCCTGTGGAGCTGATGGCCTGCAGGAGAGTTGAGATAGCAAATAGGTGTCAGGTGTCACCCCTTCCTCGCATTCTGCTCCGTGAAGCCCATGCCCATGGGAGGCAGATCACTGTGCATCTCTCTGCACGGTACTTCCAAGCAGCTACTACCAGCAATCTGAGTGGCATAAGTAAGGCTAATCCAATCCACCGTACATTTTACAGCTCGAGAAATTGAAAGCAAAAATATAAGCAATTACCGCTCTAAGGAATGTGTTAAGAGGTGAACTAGATAAAATATTCTAGGATCAGGCTATGTTTTCAGACAGTTCTCTGTGTAACTGTGGGTTATTCTCAAGAGCCCTCTTACCTCTGGTTTTGGACCCAAGATACTTTTTTTTTTTTTTTTTTTTGAGACAGAGTCTGGCTCTGTCGCCCAGGCTGGAGTGCAGTGGTGCAATCTCGGCTCACTGCAAGCTCCACTTCCCCAGTTCACGCCATTCTCCCGCCTCAGCCTCCTGAGTAGCTGGGACTACAGGCGCCTGCCACCATGCCCAGCTAATTTTTTGTATTTTTAGTAGAGACGGGGTTTCACCATGTTAGCCAGGATGGTCTCAATCTCCTAACCTTGTGATCCTCCCGCCTCAGCCTCCCAAATTGCTGGGATTACAGGCGTGAGCCACCGTGCCCGACCTCCAAGATACAATTTTTTAAAATAAAGAATGAGTTCATTTCACAAGGATTCTATAGTAAACTCAAGTTTGCAGCATCTGAAATGATATTCCCTGGAAGAGACTTGATAACAAAATAGAATAGAGGTAAAGTATTCAAACAAACAAATAAACAAAAACCTCAATGCCTTTTCAAAAGAGGGCAAAATGATTTTACTCAAATTGGCTGCATTTGGCCTGTGAAATTACTAACACGATATCTTCTTTTTTGTTTTAATAAAATTTTATTTTATTTTAAATCAGGTTTAACATTTACATTCAATAACATATTTAATAAAGTTCACTTTTTAATATGTACAGCTCCATGAATTTTGACAAACAGTCATATACGTGTCACCAGAATCAAGGTATCAGATATGGAAATATTCAATATTCCCACCACTCCAAAAGTTTCCTCATGCTCCCTTACGGTGCCAGGATAAAACATTTTGGAGGTGAACTGAAATTCCAGTTGAACCGTCCCACCTGGTAAACCCAGCTTTGCATCTGGGAAAATGCCATATGCCAAAACAAATGAGAACAAGCCAACCGGCTTGTTTGTGCCTCCTCTATCCCCCACCCAAATCC
The DNA here is from genome assembly GCF_049350105.2 of Macaca mulatta. Taxonomy (NCBI): domain Eukaryota; kingdom Metazoa; phylum Chordata; class Mammalia; order Primates; family Cercopithecidae; genus Macaca; species Macaca mulatta. The sequence continues at coordinate 21,169,770 of NC_133423.1, forward strand.
CTGTTGATCTTCTCAAGTGTCTCATTGGTCTAAATGATTTGAGCAGGTTACCATTGTTCCTTTTGCTTTGCAAATTTACTTTTAATTTAAATGAAAATTAGATTGAGTTACAATGAGATTGTAAAAGATATTCCAATTCTAAAACAATACAACATTATTGACTAAGGGAGAAAAAAACCTCAGCTTGTTCCTAAATTGCATCAGGCTGCTAGAATTTGCTTAATTCTTGATGTGAAAAGACAGGCAGGGAGACTAGTGCCGGGCTGGGGAGGGGAGTGACAGGCAGTGCCAGCCAGATACCCACTGCCTTTCCAAGAACTCTAGGTACCAGTGGCTCCCCCAGAAACTCCAAGAAAATATCATATTGAATCAAACTGAATACAGGAGGACACAAACGTATTTTAACAAATACCATCACCCAGTGTAACATTTCCACTGCAGTCACATGGGTGAAGACACAAATTTTTCTGAAATTGTCATTTCTTTAACAATTGTTCATTTTAGAATGCTGTCATTAGTTGCCAGGGCTTTTTGTAACACTAAATACTGTTCTCTTTCACTTTTATGAAAAGACTAATTTGATCTTTCGTTTGAGGATGTATGAAGTTTGAGATGCTTTGTGGTAACTAGTCATAACAGTCTCTCCCTGTTCTGATTCTGTTGTGTCTGGTGGCTAGTGAGCACAGATTCGGCGGGGGGTGGGGGGTGCTTATCTAGACCACCTGCATCTTTTATTTAAATTAACAGGCCACCTAGAAATGGTTCATCCTGAGTAATCAGTGAAAATCAAGATAGTTAATATTACCTGAGTCCTTTTATGGACTTTTCTAAAATGCAAAACATCAAAATGTAAACAAACAGACAAAAACAAAACCATCAGAGTGATTTGATAGCAAGTATCAGAATACCCAGCTGAAAATGTGCTAAGCAAGAGGAGTTTATCATCTCAGGATAGAGACTCCATGGGTAGTGAAGTCCTGGCTTGGTTAATTCAGCAGCGGAGGCTCTGGCATCTTTTCACTCTGCCTCTCTGGGTAGAAGGGGAATCCCTCATAATTTCAAGGTGTTAGTCACAATGTCACACACCCAACAAGCCAGGGCAGAAAAGCAGTATTCTTGCCCCCACCCCAGATTCTATTTTCTGTGATAGAAAAGAAACTTTTCCAACTTCAGCATGTGTATGAGAAGTGGCTCTATTATAAGAAGGAAGGGAATGGCTGCCAGGGAGACACAAGACTTTATGCCAGAGATTTCACTGACATTTCCACCAGAGCCCAGTGAGGAGCTACGACTGCCCTCTGCAAGTTTGGAAACAGGAGCTCCCAGGATTCCAGTGACGTGCTCCAGACGGTGTTAGAGTTAAGAATTAAACTTGGATCCATCTGGTTCTAAGTTTCAGGATCTTGTTCAATACACTAAAGTCCTGGTTTCCAAAATAAAGTAAAAGACAATACGATACACTAACATTGTAATAGGCCTATACCCAATGTGAGAATGAACAGGTATCCTTCCTGCCTGCAAATGCTTAGAATGCTCTGCCAATAATCAGTCTTTGAGTTGAGGAATTGTCTCTGAGATACCACTATAAAAAATAGAAATATGCGAGATATGTAAAATTAAGAAAAAGAAAAAGGAAAAAGATTACAAATATGTATTATTTGCATGCTCTAACATCTTAACATATGTATTTATTTGCATGCTCTAACATCTTACCGGGGATTCAAATATGTATCTGGTATCTTGGTGGAGAGCACAGGACAGGTTCACTTGACAGGTGAAGGCAGAGGAAATTTGAGGTAAACTTGGTATTGGGAGCAGTGACTCTGATGGGGTAGAGAGAGAGAGCAGGGGACACCCAGAGACTGGGATGGGATCGGGGAGAGACCCTATGCATGGGCAACCCTGAGAAGGGTGGGGCCCAAAGGCCCTAGCTGACCTGCCTACTTCTCCAGCCATCTCTTTCTTCTCCTCCTACCTTCCCCACCCCGCCTGTATATTGAACTCTACCACAGGATACTTGGTTCTCTGGATGCCAAGTTGCTCAAATTATTCCACTGACATCCCCTTATCCAGAGCGGGCTGAAATCACACTCTAAAGTTTGGAAAAGCCATGCAAAGTTATCTTTAAAATTTTTCAAAAACTTGTGTTTGATTTCAAAAATGACTGCAATTTTGCATTTGTACTGCAACATATAGCTCAGTCACACACTGTTGGATATAATTGACTGGTTGGACCTAGGTGGCACCTGAACTGAGAACTGTGATTGTATTTGCAGAAATGACCCAATTCCAAGACCTCAAGACCCCTGCTCCCCCCATCTGTCTTTTTTTTTTCTTTTCCAGGGCTTTATTGTCCTGTATTCATCTAGGAACTTGCGGGAGTCTCATGTGTGCCCTGATTCTCATTCTCCAAGCTTGTGGATCCTTTCAGGTTGTCCCTTTGATAGCTTGTCCCTAAGTTCACTGAATATACAACCTCTCAGGGAAGACTGTTCAAACAGCATCCTTTTCTCTTGCTTTTCTTCAGGAACCAGAAAGGAATGGGGGTGACTCCCCTAAATTGTATCGGTGGCCAGCAGTTCAGTAAGCCGTGTGTTCTGCCACCCGGGCTCACTGTGGTGGCCTTGGGCCCCTTTCTGCTCTGCTGACCCATCCTCTCTGGCCTGAGGGAAAGTTCTCTCCTTTCTCTTTCTGCCCCCTCATACAGGAGGCTCCTAGGTTACATCTTTCATACCCTAGAGCAGACAGGCTCTCCTGGGTTCAGGTGGGATGGAGGGAGGGGTGTCCGTGGGAGGGGCAAGCACAACCCACATTGTCTAGAATCGCTGTCCCTGACTCAACCGTTCTCCTGCTGAGTTTGACCTTCTCCACCAGATCTGCTCACTTAGTGCCTTTTCTTTCTTTCTTTCTTTCTTTCTTTCTTTCTTTCTTTCTTTCTTTCTTTCTTTCTTTCTTTCTTTCCTTCCTTCCTTCTTTCTCTCTCTCTCTCTCTCTTTCTTTCTTTCTCTCTCTCTCTTTCTTTCTTTCTTTCTTTCTTTCTTTCTTTTCTTTCTTTCTTTCTTTCTTTCTTTCTTTCTTTCTTTCTTTCTTTCTTTCTTTCTTTCTTTCTTTCTTTCTTTCTTCTTCTTCCTCCTCTTCCTCTTCCTCTTCTTTCTTCTTCTTTCCTCCTCCTCCTCCTCCTCCTTCTTCTTCTTCTTTTTTGTTTTTTGAGATGGAGTGTCATTCTGTCACCCAGGTTGGAGTTCTGTGGCACACTCTCAGCTCACTGCAACCTCTGCCCCCTGGGTTCAAGTGATTCTCCTGCCTCAGCCTCCTGAGTAGTTGGGATTACAGGCGCACACCACCACACCCAGCTAATTTTTGTATTTTAAGTAGAGACAGCCCGCCTCAGCCTCCCAAAGTGCTGGGATTACAGGCATGAGCCACCGCACCTGGCCTCTTTTTTTTTTTAATCCTAAGGCTCCATTGTCCTCCACAGCCTGTCACTGGGTCTCTCAGCCATTCAGGTATGTTTCTAATGAACTCCCAATTGTGAACAGGGTTCAGATTTTTCCCATGGGGTTCCTGGATCCCATTCAAATCCAAGCCCCATTCAGAAAGTGTCACCCAGAATGTAAAGACAAAGCTAGATTTTTGGATGAGAGGTGGGAGGCACAAATGAATCTTAGCTCTGACCTTACTGAGACACCTTACTTATTATTTATTTGAAATTACTCACTAACGAGTAAAGTTGCAGGTTCAAAAGATGTCTCACATTTCCTCCTTAAATTACCCCTGGGGACAGAGGTGCTCCACTTTGAGAAGTGAACAGCACTGGGAGGGTCTCCTCACCAAGGTGCCTGGGCCAGTGTCTGTCTGTCTGAACTTTCCTTCCTCCCTGTCTTCCTCTGGCCAATAGCTTCTTCCTGCAAGATTGGCCTGGGCACCATCCTATCCAGAAAGCCTTTCCTGGCCGTGCTTAACCCCTAAGTTCAGCCTCAGATGCACCTTTTGCAGTGCTCTGGGCACACCAGGGCATGTCTGCCATCACCAGTGTCGTCATGATCTATCCCCTTGTCTCCGGCCTCCGTTTAATTCTCTGAGCATTGTTGATGTTTGCGTCTTTTATCTCTGTTCCAATAAATGCTCAACAGAATTAAAAAACAGCTGGGTGGATGGATGAATGCATGGGTTTCTGCATGAAAAAATAAATGGATAATAATAATAAAGTAAATTTCACAGATTGTGAAGGATTACATTCGATTTCTAACATGAACTTGCTTTGAGCTGAACTCATAACTAAAAGAACCAGTAGGTCGGGTGCAGTGGCTAATGCCTATAATCCCAACACTTTGGAAGAACGAGGCGGGTGGATGACCTGAGATCAGGAATTCAAGACCAGCCTGACCAACATGGTGAAACCCCATCTCTACTAAAGATACAAAAATTAGTCCAGCATGGCGGTATAGGCCTGTAGTCCCAGCTACTCAGGAGGCTGAGGTGGAGGATTGCTTGAACCCAGAAGGTGGAGGTTATAGTGAGCCAAGATCAACCACTGTCCTCCAGCCTGGGCAACAAACTGATACCCTGTCTCAAAAAAATAAAAATAAAAATAAATAAAACATCCAGTAAAGCCTGGGATTTTTTTGATAATCAGTAAAACATGGCTTTCTTTTATTAAAACATAAAATATTATGTATGTTAATATAAATATAATATAATATATGTAACAATATATAATATATATTATATAATATAATATGTAATAATATAATATAATAAATATTAACAGGTCCCCACATTTCTATCCTTTTCATGATATATAGGGTTTCCATTCACTTGGGATTTATGGGGCCTGCTGAAAACTCAGGTTTCATGTTAGCCACCCACTCTCAAGGAAAGACTCCCCCAGGAGCCCCAGTTCCACTTTCCCCCGATATGGTTTGACTGTGTCCCACTCAAATATCATCTTGAATTTCCATGTGTTGGTGGGACCTGGTGGGAGGTAACTGAATCGTGGGAGCAGGTCTTTCCTGTGCTGTTCTCATGATAGTGAATAAGTCTCACGAGATCTGACAGTTTTATAAGGGGAAGTTTCCCTGCACAAGCTCCCTTTGCCTGCTGCCATCCATGTAAGATGTGACTTGCTCCTCTTTGCCTTCTGCCATGATTGTGAGGCTTCCCCAGGCACATGGAACTGTGAGTTCTCCATTAAACCTCTTTCCTTTGTAAATTGCCCAGTCTTGGTTATGTCTTTATCAGCAGAATGAAAAAGTAATACAGCAAATTGGTACCTGTAGAGTGGGGCACTGCTGGAAAGACACCTGAAAATGTGGAAGTGACTTTGGAACTGGGCAATAGGCAGAGGTTGGAGCAGTGTGGAGGGCTTCAGAAGAAGACACGAAAATGTGGGAAAATTTGGAACTTCTTAGAGACTTGTTGAATGGCTTTGCCCCAAATGCTTATAGCGATATGGACAATGAAATCCAGGTTGAGGTGGTCTCAGATGGAGATGAGGAACTTGTTGGGAACTGGGGTAAAGGTGACTCTTACTATGTTTTAGCAAAGATACTGGTGGCATTTTGCCCTTGCCCTAGAGATTTGCGGAACTTTGAACTTCTGAGAGATGATTTAGGGTATCTGGTGAAAGAAATTTCTAAGCAGCAAAGCATTCGAGAGGTGACTTGGGTGCTGTTAAAAGCATTCAATTTTAAAGGGGAAAAAGAAAATGAAAGTTTGGAAAATTTGCAACCTGACAATGTGATAGAAAAGAAAATCTCACTTTCCAAGGAGAAATTCAAGCCAGCTGCAGAAATTTGCGTAAGTACCAAGTAGTCAAGTATTTATCCCCTAGACAATGGGGAAAATGTCTCCAGGGCATGTCAGAAGTATTCACAGCAGCCCCTCCCATCAAAGGCCTGGAGACCTATGAGGAAAAAATGGTTTCGTGGGCCAGGCCCAGGGTCCCTGTGCTAATGTGCAGCCTAGGCACTTGGTGCCTTGTGCCCCAGCTGCTTCAGCAGTAGCTGAAAGGGGCCAACGTAGGCTCCAGCCATGGCTTCAGAGGGTCCAAGCCTCAAGCCTTGGCAACTTCCACATAGCGTTGAGACTGCCAGTGCATGAAAGTCAAGAATTGGAGTTTGAGAACCTCTGCCTAGATTTCAGTGGATTTATGGAAATGCCTGGATGTCGAGGCAGAAGTTTGCTGCAGGGGCAGGGCTGTCATGGAAAACCTCTGCTTTCCCCTGATATGGTTTGACTGTGTCCCACTCAAATATCACCTCCCACTGCCCAGTGGGAGGTAATTGAATCACGGGGGCAGGTCTTTCCTGTGTTGTTCTTATGATAGTGAATAAGTCTCATGAGATCTGATGGATTTATAAGGGGGAGTTTCCCTGCACAAGCTCTCTTTGCCTGCTGCCATCCAGGTAAGATGTGACTTGCTCCTCTTTGCCTTCTGCCATGATTATGAGGCTTTCCCAGTCACATGGAACTGTGAGTTCTCCATTAAACCTTTTTCCTTTGTAAATTGCCCAGTCTCAGGTATGTCTTTATCAGCAGTGTGAAAATGAACGAGTACACCCCCCCATCGCTTATCCCTGTGCTGAGTAAGGAAGGAGTAACTGTCACATGAAAAGCTTAACTTGAGACAGTGAGGAGTTGCTCATATGCATGAGAACAAACACTCTAAACATCAGTGGGAGAAAACGTGAAGTTGGCCACCAAAAGAAGAACTAGAATCCCTGATTTTTGTATAATAGTAGTAAAAGCCAGCACTTTATATCATTCTCACTACTTGCCAGGCACTGTTCTAAGCATCCTACCTACATTGTATAGTCTTTGAACAACACTTTGAGGTGCGTACTATTGTTACGTCCCTATTATATGGATGAGGGAACCCAGAGGGAAGATTTAAGAAGCCTGCCCAAGGTCACACAGGCGTCTGTCTGCTCCAGGGTTTGAACCAGAATCCTTTAGAATGAAGGCCATGGGATGAGAGATGTTATGTCAGTGTGGCTGATAATCTCATCTCTGAGGCAAAGCTCTTTATGCTGCAGTGTAAAAACTCAGGAGAGCCTGGGCATGGTGGCTCATGCCTGTAATCCCAGCACTTTGGGAGGCTGAGACAGGTGGATCACCTGAGGTAGGAGTTCAAGACCAGCCCAGTCAACATGGTAAAACCCCATCTCTACTAAAAATACAAAAATTAGCCAAGGGTGGTGGTGCATGCCTGTAATCCCAGCTACTTGGGAAGCTGAGGCATTGAACCAAGGAGGCAGAGGTTGCTGTGAGCTGAGATCACATCACTGTACTCCAGCCTGGGAAAAACTCAGGAGAAAAAAATAACTTTTCCCAGATGGTTTACACTTAGTTTATTTGATTATTAGTCCCTCTCTGGTTCTACAAAGAGTGAGTATATGTCTGTGTGTGTGTGTGTGTGTGTGTGTGTGTGTGTGTGTGTGTGTCAGAAGTAGTTGATTGGGGAGGGTTCCCTGCTTTTAGCAAAATTATGCTCATTTATCTATTAATAAACATGTTTAGTTGATTTGGAAAATCAAGATATTGGATCTCCAAGTAATTCAAATTATTGTTCATTTTATTTTACTGGGTTTTGTTTTATTTTGTTTTGTTTGAGACAGGGTCTCGCTCTGTTGCCCAGGCTAGATGGAGTACAGTGGTGTGATCATAGCTCACTGCAACCTCGAACTCCTGGGCTAAAGCAATCCTCTCTCCTCAGCCTCCCAAGTAGCCAGGACTGCAGGCACACACCATCAGGCCCAGCTAATTTTTTAATTTTTGTAGAGACGAGATCTCCATATGTTGCCCAGGCTGGTCTAGAACTCCTGGGCTCAAGGAATCCTCCTGTCTCGGCCTCCCAAAGTGCTGGGATTATAGACATGAGCCACCATACCTGACCTATTTTACTGTCTATAAAATTGAATTGTTGCCTTCTGGCCATCACCCCTTACATTTCTTTTCATTTTTTGTTCAGAGGATCTATCATTCATTCCCCCTCTTACTTTATAAAAACGGAAATTGCAGCCTTTTTTTTTTTTTGCAACACTATTTTTCTTTTTCTGTTTATCTGCTGTCCCCTTTATTTTCTTCAGTCTTTCTGTTATTCTAAAGGGGTCCCGAACCAGACCCTAAGAGAGGGTTCTCGAATCTCGTGCAAGAAAGAATTCGAGGCAAATCCATAGAGTAAAGTGAAAGCAAGTTTATTAGAAAAGTGAAGGAATAAAGAATGGCTACTCCATAGGCAGAGCAGCAGTGTGGGGTGCTCAGCTAAGAAAACTTACAGTTATTTCTTGATTATATGCTAGACAAAGGGTGGATTATTCATGAGTTTTCTGGAAAAGGGGTGGGCAATTCCCAGAACTAAGTATTCTTCCCCTTTCAGACTAGATAGGGTAACTTCCTGATGTTGCCATGGTATTTGTAAACTGGCACGGCATTGGTGGGAGTGTCTTTTAGCATTTAATGCATTATAATTAGTGTATAATGAGCAGGGAGGATGACCAGAAGTCACTTTCATCACCATCTTGGTTTTGGTGGGTTTTGGCCAACTTCTTCTTCTTCTTCTTCTTCTTCTTTTTTTTTTGAAATGGAGTCTCGCTCTGTTGCCAGGCTGAAGTGCAGTGGTGCCATCTGAGTTCACGGCAAACTCTGCCTCCCGGGTTCAAGCGATTCTTACAGGTGTGCACCACCACACCTGGCTAATTTTTGTAGTTTTAGTAGAAACGGGGTTTCACCATATTGGCCTTCTGGTCTTGAACTCCTGACCTCGTGGTCCACCCTCCTTGGCCTCCCAAAGTACTGGGATTACAGGTGTAAGCACTGCACCTGGCCTTGGCCGACTTCTTTACTGCAAACTTTTTTTTTTTTTTTTATCAGCAAGGTCTTTATAACCTGTATCTTGTGCCAACCTCCTATCTCATCCTGTGACTAACAATGCCTAACCTCCTGGGAATGCAGCCCAGTAGATCTCAGCCTTGTTTTACCCAGCCCCTACTCAAGATGGAGTTGCTCTGGTTTGAACACCTCTGACATTTCTGTTTCTTTGGCTTCTGAAGATTCAGAACAATTATCTTCAATAGGTTTGTGTGGCTAGACTTGCAATTACTTGCCAGAAATCGATCTTTGTACATGTGGTTTGTTGCTATTGGTGGGTCATCAAAAAATGACAAAAAGTGGCCTCAGTGTTACCTGTGTGTGCATGTAGACCAAAAGGACTATTTTTGAGTGATATTTTGGAATGTCTCATGTTCTGAAATGTATGGAAAGCAAGCCACTGGTTGAAGGAAGACTGATTCTTGTGGTATAAGTATAAAGAACTTAACCTCAGCTGGGGGCTCCCATTGGTGTGATCCAAAAATCAATTTCAAATGAAGAGGAGTGCTGGATTTGCTGTCAAGATACTATTAATATTTACAGACACATCTCAAAAGAAGACATACAAGTGGCCAACAAACATGAAAAAATGCTCAATATCACTAATCATCAGAGAAATGTAAATCAAAGCCACTGTCTCATGCCAATCAGAATGGCTATTATCAGGCCATTTATGCCTAGTGTTCCGTTATTGGAACGCTAAGCTTGTGGAAGTTGTTTCTATCCTACTGCTCAAGGTCATTGCCCAAAGTCTGGTTTAAAAAAAAAAAAAAAAAAAAAAAGCAACCTCTGGCATAAATAGGTTACAAAGTAAAACAAAACAAAACAAAACAAAAAAAGGATGTTGGCAAGGCTACAGAGAAAAGGGGAGGCTTATACACAGTTGGTGGGAATGAAAATTAATTCAGTCGTTATGGAAAGCAGTTTGGAGATATCTCAAAGAACTTAGAACTACCATTAAACCCAGTAGTAATTTCATTACTGGCTATATATCCAAAGGAAAACAAATCATTCTACCAAAAAGACCCCCGCCCTTGTATGTTCATCACAGTACTACTCACAGTAGCAAAGACATGGAATCAATCTAGGTGCCCATCAATGGCGGACGGGATAAAGAAAATGGTACATATACACCAAGGAATACTACAAAACCATGAAAAGTATGAAATCATGTCCTTTGCAGCAACATGGATGCAGCTAGAGGCCATTATTCTCTGAATTAACACAGAAACAGAAAAACAAATACCAAATATTCTCATTTATAAGTGGTAGCTAAACATTGGGTACACATGAGGCCCGGCGCAGTGGCTCATACCTGTAATCCCAGCACTTTGGGAGGCCAAGGTGGGCGGATCACCTGAGGTCGGAAGTTCAAGACCAACCTGACCAACACGGAGAACCCCCATCTCTACTAAACACACACTCACACACACACACACACACAAAATAGCCAGGCGTGGTGGTGCATGCCTGTAATCCCAGCTACTCAGGAGGCTAAGGCAGGAGAATCGCTTGAACCCAGGAGGCAGAGGTTGCAGCGAGCCCAGATCATGCCATTGTACTCCAGGCTGGGCAACAACAGGGAAACTCTGTCTCAAAAAAGAAAAAAAAAAAAAGAAGGTCTTCTCCAGGCTGGGCTGGCACAGTAACATCACATGGGGCAATGGCACCAGCACAGGTGGCACCTGGCACCTTATTGGCTAGCAGCATGTCCCTGATCTCAGTGAGGTCCTCCTTGGTGAACACAAAGCCCACATTCCCCTGGATACAAAGCAACAGTTTCTCCAGAGCTGGACTGTTTTCCAGGTGCCATTAGATGGCCTTGTGCATCATGGTTTCTTGCCCATCAGCCCCACGGCCTTCCCTCGGAGGGACTTGAGGATCTGCTGCATCTGCTTGGAGCCCACATTGTCTGCTCCCACGATGAAACATTTTGGATAATCATCCAAAAGCTAGATGATCTTAAGGAAGTAGTTGGACTTCCAGGTCGCCCTGTCTTCCGTGGTCATCACGACGGTGCGTCAGGGATTGCCACATAGGATTTAAAGATGATGTCACTCCTATGAGGACGCCTGGTGAGAGGAAAAAAAGATACTGTTTACAGGTGGCAACAGCTCTCATAGCCTAGCTCCTGATGCTGAGTGTGAAGATTCTAGAGCCCAGTGAAATATCCTTTAGTGCTCCAAGAGCTATTGCCACCTGTAATTACCTGGGAGGACAAGAGATGGCGCTCTGAGCTCAATAGAAAGAGAAGACAGCAGACCCTGAGCCGTCTCCCAAATGATCAAAGGCCACCAAAATGCAACGCCTGGGATTGTTCTGATTTCCTTCCTCATTGCTTTAGAGGCTTTCCCAAACCCCAAATAAATGCCCATACCAGAGTACATAACTACACAGAGAATTGTTTTCTTCTCATTCTCAGAAGGGACTCAGCTCCCAGACATACATGACATAAAACTGCAAGGAAGACTGAGCAAGTCCTGTTAGTTTCCAGTTTTGCTGGAAAAGGGACTAGCAGGGATTGGGGGTTCTTTGGAAAGCTGTGACTGTCATAAGCGATAGCCTGGCATAAATGACAAAGTTGGGTGTGGGTAAGCGAGAGAAAGACAGATGAACCAAAATAAAAAGCAAACAACAGTAATTGGCACCATACATCATTGCTGAGCTCTTGGGAGGATCTAAATCTGCTTTCCTGCGAGGAACACATTTGTGCTTTGTCCCACTGTTCACAGAAAGTTGCATCACTTTGACTATGGGATCTCTCCATTTAAAACTCTTCTGAGACAAAATCTCATTCAGCCTCAGTCTTTTTACTAGTTTCTCAGTCACGTTTTCTTTTTTTCTGCCATGTTAGGAGCAGAGATGCTCCCTTGGAAGAAGGAAAGTGGTAACTTTTCTCCGACAGGGTAGAAGGCAAAATGATGAAGGAAGAATGGAGCTAATTTCAGATCTGCGGTGGCGCCAAATCTTGATGAGCTTCATGTGCAATTCACGTGAATTACGATTAGAAGATGTTTACTCACAAGAGGCTCTCCTCCCCCAGGCATATTTTAACTATAATCCTAATTTCCACCTTCACCCTCTTACCCCAGACCAATTAGCATGCTTATCAAAATAAACATAATTGGGAAGATGAAGCCATCAGGCCAAACACATTAAATAATACATTCCTATAATTTACAGGTTGAAAGGCCCTCAACAATGCTTCAGAACAAGCTTTCTGCCACATCATTGTGATCAAGAGATTCGTGTGATGAGGAAATGTTTGTATCCCTGAAGGAAGACCTTGGCATCCCATTTCTGTGGTAGGTAGGTTACAAAAAGAAGAAGGTTACAAAAAGAAGACCTTGGCATCCCATTTCTGTGGATAGATGAAAGAAGGATCTACTGATTAAGCTGGCATTTAGACTAGGAATTTTCTGGGTTAATTAACATTTTCATAGCACAAATTGCTTTAATTTTTTTTTTTTTTTTGGCTTATTTGAAGCCAGGCTTAGTGGCTCATGGTGGTAGTCCCAGCTACTTGGGAGGCTGAGGTGGGAGGATGACTTGAGCCCAAGAGTTTGAGGCTGCAGTGAGCTGTAATTGCTCCACTGCACTCCAGCCTGGGGGATAGAGCAAGACACTGTCTCAAAACAAAACAAAACAAAAAAACAAAACAAAACAAAAAGCAACTAATTTGCAATCAAGTTTTGGAGCATTTTGAGAATGGGTCTAGTTCTCTAGAATGGTCCTTCTGATAATGCCCAACCTCTTTTCAACAACCTTCCCAGAATGAATTCCTTCATTAAGGCAATTCAGTTTCTGCTTTTCCTGTTCTCATGGCAGCAGGGAGCATCTGGTTGCCATTCTCTTGGTACATCTGAAGAACCAGCATTAAATTGCCACATAGTTGCTCATCTCCTAGCAAAACAGCCCATTCATTCTCTTTGACCTTCCTCAGAAAACTTGTCCTCCAAGCCTTTAATCCTGAAGTCGTTTTCGTGAGTTTAGAGCCTTGTCCAAGTTTTTCACAGCCTCTTATATTGCATGACTTTAAACTGGGCTCAGCATTTCAGTGAGTTTTGAGTTCTAAGGGAAGAATTTTAGAAGGGTAAGCTGCATTTTCCTCTATGGCGCTGCTAGCCCTCCAGTCACACAATTGGCAGTACTCTCTGTTATGAGTCATGTTCTGAGTTTATACTGGGGGAAACTAGAAATCAGGGCATCCTGATTTCTAGTGGGAAAATCCCCACTAAGCCACGGAAAGCTAATATCCTCATGCTCTCTCAGAAGGGCAGGGAAAATTTATTTTTTGTTTTGGTACCCAGAAAAAAATTGCCCCAAACATGGAAACAGTTAGGCAGTTTTGGAAATCCTGCAGAACTATTTGTTATGCCGAGATTTAGGAAAGTTTTGGGAATGGAAAACAATGTAGCAATCGCTGCTTCCAAAAAAGAAAACTTGGGATTCATATGACCCTGGTCTCCTATTCACTGTCTTGCATTCAAGGTACTTTCAGCAACTTGCCACAGATAGGGCGCTTTTTAAAAATCTAACTTTTATTGGAAATTTTTGCTTTAAACATTTTTTTATTTAAAATTTTAAATTTCTTTGCCCCATTTCCCTAAGAGTTGGAAGGAAAAATTTCAAATTGACAGAAAAGTTGAACACGCATATACCCTTCATCTAGATTCACCAGGTATTAACATTTGGTTACATTTGCTTTATTGTTCTCTCTTCATATATACCCATGCATATACTTCACACACACACACACACACACACAAACACACACACACACACACCCCACTTTCTTTTTTTTGGTTTAAACATTTGAAAATAAGGTGCTGACAATGTAACACTTTACCTGTAAGTACTTCAGCCAACGTCTCCTGAAAAGAAGGCAGCATCTTACAGAAACATGATATAAATATTACTCCTATAAAAATAAATATTAATTCCACACTATCATCTAATAATCTACAATTCACATCCACATTTCCCCAGATGCCTCCAAAATGTCTTTTTATACCTCTTCTATTTTCTGCTCCAAGATGCAAATCCAGGTTCTCTGCATTGGTATTGAGTCTCTGGAGTCTCTTCCAATCAAGAACTATCCTCCCACTTTTTATTTTCTTTCAAAATATTGACTGTTTTTAAAAAATCCAGGCCAACTGGTCTTGTAGGCTGTCCCAATATTCTGAAATTGTCTGATTGTTTCCTTATGATTAGATTCAAGTCAGACAATTTTGCCAAGAATGCCACATTGGTACGCTTGTATACTTCTTGCTACATCCCATCTGGGGTTTATAATGTGGATGCTAAGTTTGATCACTTTCCCAAGGCGATGTCCACCAAATCTCTCCAAAGGTAAAGACAGGCTTTTCCTTTGTAAATTGTAAGTGATATGTGAGTGTTGCTTTGAGTCTGTGTGAATAACTTGTTCTCCATAGTCTTTCCCCCGATGGTTTTACTGTACATTGTTGATCTTTGCCTGAATCAATACAGGGGAATGCAAAATGGCAATTTTCTAAATTTATCATTCCTTCCAATATTTAACTGACACTGTGGAAGGAGTTTCTCCCTTCCCTTCTCCTCTTTCTCTAGTTAGTACTCTTGACTAAAATAATTTAGCTGAGCGTGGTGGCTCATGCCTGTAATCCCGAGACTTTGGGAGGCCAAGGTGGGTGGATCAGTTGAGGTCAGGACTTCGAGATCAGCCTGGCCAACATGGTGAAACCCCATCGCTAATTAAAATACAAAAATTAGCCGGGCATGGTGGCGGGCACCTGTAATTCCAGCTATTCAGGAGCCTGAGGCAGGAGAATCACTTGAACCCTGGAGGCAGAGGTTGCAGTGAGCCAAGATCTCACCACTGCACTCCAGCCTGGGTGACAGAGCGAGACTCTCTCAAAATTAAAAAAAAAAAAAAAAAAAGAATTCAGAAGGCTTCACGGAAATGCTGGTTTGATTTTTCTATGCCCCTGACGGGAGGGGAGGGCCCTGCTTCTTTTATGACTGAGGATATAAAAATGATGAGGAGCGTGTTGAAATCCATTTTATTGTGTTTCTCATCATCAAATCATAGGAATTTGGAGACCGCTTCAAACTGAATTCAGGTTTTTTCTCTTCTTGCTTGTGTGTGTGGGGGTGTGTGTGTGTGTTTTGTTTGTTCTGAAACAGGGTCTTATGCTATTGTCCAGGTTGGAGGACAGTGGCGCAATCACAGCTCACTGCAGCCTGGAACTCCTGGGCTCAAGTGATCCTTCTGCCTAGCCTCTTGAGTAGCTAGGACCACAGGTGCGTACCATCACACCTGGCTAGATTTTTCATTTGTAGAGGTGAGGTCTCACTATGTTGCCCAGGCTGGTCTTGAACTCCTGGCCTCAAGCAATCCACCTACCTTGGCCTCCCAAAGTGTTGGGATTGCAGACATGAGCCACAGCACCTGGCCTTGCTTCCTTGTTGACACTTAAAACAGGTCACAAATGTACAAAACAGGATATGATGGATAGGAAGAGCAGTACTATGATTTGAACGTTTGTCTCCCCCACAAATTCATATGCTGAAATTCTAACTGCCAAAGTGATGATATTAGGAGGTGGGGCCTTCAGGATGTGATTAGGTCATGAGGGCAGAGCCCTCACGAATGTGATTAGTGCCGTTATAAAAGGAACTGACTAGAGCTAGCCAGTTCCTTCCATCATGTGAGGACACAGAAGGTGCCATTTTTGAGGAATCAGCCTTCACCAGGCACTGAATCTGCTGGCAACTTTATCTTGAACTTCTCAGCCTCTAGAACTGTGAGAAATAAATTTCTGCTGCTTATAAGCCACTCAGTTTATGGTGTTTTGTGATAGCAGCCTGAACAAACTAAGGCAGGGGGTGACCATGAAGTTCAACTGGGTCTTACAAATGATCACCCGTTATGCTGTCTTCCTCTAGTCTGTTCGTTCACCCTCTCCCTCTTCTGTGTGCTTATTTCACACCCATTCTCCCTTCAAACCTTCAACACCACCTCAGATATCTTCACTCTTAGCTAATAACCTTGCTTCCTGCTTTACGTTCTGGGCTACGTGTGCAGGACCTGCAAGTTTATTACACAGGTAAACGTGTACCATAGTGGTTTCCTGCACCTATCAACCCATCCCCGGGGTGTTAAGCCCTGATGCTCTCTCCCCCAGCCCGCCTGAGAGGCCCCAATGTGTGTTGTTCCCCTCCCTGCTTCTGGTGTTTTTTTTTTTTCTTTTTTTGAGACAGAGCCTTGCTCTGTCCCCCAGGCTGGAGTGTGATGACCTGATCTTGGCTGACTGTGGTCTCCGTCTCTCGGGTTCAAGAGATTCTCCTGCCTCAGCCTCCCAAGTAGCTGGGATTACAGGCACCTGCCACCATGCCTGGCTAATTTTTGTATTTTTAGTAGAGAAGGGGTTTTTACCATGTTGGCCAGGCTGGTCTTGAACTCCTGACCTCAGGTGATCCTCCTGCCTTGGCCTCCCAAAGTGCTGGGATTACAGGCGTGAGCCACCGTGCCCAGTTTGCTTCATGCTTCCTGCTTCTTGAATCAGAGGGAAGCTATTAGAGGAGATTTCCAGACCTGCCTGGCACTACATCTCCCACCTCCCAGCACCTGCTCTCCACACTCTGCTTTTCCTCCCATTAGCACAGGTGAGCTCTTCACGCTCCTGCCAAAACCACATCCCTCCACTGTGTGATAGACCACTCCGAACACTGCTTCAGGAAAGCTCTCCTCTCTCTCCTGCATCATCAAATATATTAATTCTATACCACACATCACCATCAGCAAACCGCAGTGTTACTGTTTCTCCCAACTAAAGAAAACTCTCTTCTTAACATGATTTTCCTGGCCAGCACCCAACCCATTACTTTGCTCCCCATTGAGGCAAAAATCCTGAAAACAGTGATCTCTGTGTATCTCCACATCTTCTCTTCCCATTTTCTTTTTTAGTTTTTGTTTAGAGTCAGAGTCTCACTCTGTCACCCAGGCTGGAGTGCAGTAGCGTAATTGTAGCTCACTGCAGCCTCAAACTCCTGGGCTCAAGCAATCCTCCCACCTCATCCTCCCATGTAGCTGGGACTACAGGCTTGGGTCAATGCACCTGGCTAATTTTTAAATATTTTCGTAGAGATGAGTTTTCAGGGTATCACTATGTTGCCCAGGCTGGTCTCGAACTCCTGGCCTCAAGTGATCCTCCCGCCTCAGCCTTCCAAATAGCTGGGACAACAGGTGTATGTCGCCATGCCTGGTTAACTGAAAAAAAAAATTTTTTTTTGTAGAGACAGGATCTTGCCATGTTGCCCAGGCTGGTCGTGAACTCCTGGCCTCAGGCAATCCTCTAGCCTCACCCTTCCAAAGTGGTGGGATTACAGGCATGAGCCACTGCATCTGAACATATTAATTTAAATTCACCCCACTGTGGAATTTCCCTTCATCCCTCTCATGAAACTGCTCTTTTAAAATCTCCCATAACCTCCTTGTTGGCTCATCTGCCTTCCCTTGATCTCTCAGCAGCATTTGACACAGTTGATCACTCTCTCTTCCCCAACTCTTTCTTCATCAACTCCCAGAGCACCTCACCCTCTCTTAACTAAGCTTGGACATGGAAACTGTCTATATCTAACCCTGACCTGATCGTCTCCCCAGCCTGTGCAACCTGTTGTTTCCCATCCCAGTGGATACAACTTCACTCTTCAGCACAAAAACTTTGGAGTCATCCATGACTCTTTTTTCCCCCTCTCACTCCATACCTGGTCCAAAGGTATCTCCTGTCTGCCCTACCTTTAACATAGATCCAGAATCTGACCACTTCTCAGGAATTCCATTTCTGCCCCCTGGTGTAGGCCGTCCTGTGTCTGCACAGACTCCTAACTATTCTCAGGATTCTGCACCCTGAATCCAAATGCCCACCACCTTCCCCAGGCCTGCCATCTCCCCCCGCCTGCATTAGTCTCTGACTACCTTTCATCACGTTGACCTTGGTGTTTCCAGAACACCCGCGTGATCCTACCTTCCTGCTGTTGTGCTGTTCCTTTCATGTGCCTAGAATAGCCCTTGTTGGATTAATTTCCTCACTGCCTTCTTCGCCTCTGCTCAATTATCACCTTTTCATTGAGATCTGTTCTGACCACTCTATTTATTTATTTATTTATTTATTTATTATTTTTATTATTATTATTATTATTATTTTTGAGACAGGGTCTCACTCTGTCGCCCAGGCTGGAATGCATGGCACAATCATGGCTCACTGAAGCCTCGACCTCCCGGATCCAAGTGATCCTCCTACCTCAGCCTCATGGGTAGGTGGGATCACAGGCATGTGCCAGCATGCCCGGCTAATTTTTGTTTTTTTTGTAGAAATGGAGTTTTGCCATGTGTGCCCAGGCTGGTCTCCAACTCCTGAGCTCAATTCATCTGCCTGGCTCCGCCTCCGAAAGTGTTTGGAATTACAGAGGTGAGCCACTGTGCCCAGCCCCTGACCACTCTATTTTTTTTTTTTTTTTTTTTTGAGACGGAGTCTTGCTGTGTCACCCAGGCTGGAGAGCAGTGGCGCAATCTCAGTTCACTGCAAGCTCCGCCTCCTGGGTTCAAACGATCCTCCCTCCTCAGCCTCCCAAGTAGCTGGTAGTACAGGTGTGTGCCACCATGCCTGGCTAATTTTTGAATTTTTAATAGAGATGGGGTTTTGCCATGTTGGCCAGGCTGGTCTCAAACTCCTGACCTCAGGTGATCCGCCTGCCTTGGCCTCCCAAAGTGCTGGGATTACAGGTGTGAGCCACTGTTCCCGGCCCCCTGACCACTCTATTCTATTTAAAATTGTCACTCTTCTATCCCAGTGACACAGGTGATCCCTTTACTCAGTCCTACTTTATGAAATTCTACATACTGTATCTATCTTTTAGGTGAATATTTATTGTCTATTACCCTATGAGAATATAATTCTGAAAGGATTAGGGCTTTTTCTGTTTTGTTCACCCATATATCCCAGATGCCTAGAACTTTCTATAAATATTTGTTGAATAAATGATTGAATGAAATTAGCCATTTTTTGTTCATTTCTTATTAAGCAGTGCTGATATATTTTAGAGGGAGAAGTGTTTAGGGAATACTTGATAAATTGGATGAAAACCAGTCTCTTGTAAAGCAAGTCAGGCTTTGATCCAGAAAAGTAGACTTTTAAATTTAGTTTATATTTTTATTAAATGTATGCATATGCACAGTTTTAAAAGTTAAGTAGTTCTACATTGCTTACAATGAAAACCAGCATTCCCCTACCTCACTCCTTCCTAATTTTGAGTTTCAGTCTTCAGATAAAAGCATTTTCATCTATTTTAGCCATTTTTCCTGGTATTTGTTTTCATATTTCATCTATTTCCCTATACTACTGATTTATATTTAATAGTTTTTGGATATTCTCTACAGGGTTTCTTATTTGGAAAATGAAGATTTATTGTGCTCAAAGTATTTCCTCTCTTCAACATTTCTTCTTCCCCCTCCACCTTCCTTCTTACCACTATAAATATATCATAGGTTTTGGTTAAATCAATATTCGTATGCACAGATGAGCCATGCAACATGCTATTTGTACAGTTTTTTATTTTCCTTGGAGATAATACGTGCCTCATTCTTTTCATTTGCTTAGTGTTCTTTGTATCATTAATCTATCCCCTAACTCTCTGCCAGCAGAATAAATCTCCTTTCAATAATTTTAAACACATTTCTCAATTTCTTTTTTCTTTCTTTCTTTTTCCTTTTTGAATTTTTTTTTTTAAGACATCCTTTTGGAGCAGTTTGTCCTATTACTCCAATCTGGACTAGTAGCTCCAAGGCCTGCTGTACAATCACCCTGGAATTTCCCATCATTCTTGGAATGTCCTTAGTTGCCGTTCCGAGTGCATCATCATCCCATTTCCTGGATCCCATGTCATCTTCTTTCTTGGTTTACTCACACATCTTAAAGGAGTTCATATTCATTTCCTGAGAAATGATGGTGGGAGGTAAATATTTTTTAGAACTTTTTTTTTTTTTTTTTCCTGAGACAGAGTTCTGCTCTTGTTGCCCAGGCTGGAGTGCAATGGCATGATCTCGGCTCACTGCAACCTCTTTGCTTCCCAGGTTCAAGTGATTCTCCTGCCTCAGCCTCCCCAGTAGCTAGGATTATAGGCACCCGCCACCACACCTGGCTATTTAGATATTTTATGTGTAAAAATGTCTTTATTTTCATACTTGATTAACATTTTTGACAGCATACACAATTCTAAGTTACAAATCATTCTTTTTTGGGGCCAGGCATGGTGGCTCAAGTTTGTTTTAATCCCAGCACTTTGGGAGGATCACTTGACGCCAGGAGTTTGAGACCAGCCTGGCCAACATGGTGAAACCCTGTCTCTACAAAAAATACAAAAATTTAGCCAGTCATGGTAGCACACATCTGTAGTCCCAGCTACTTGGGAGACTGAGGTACAAGAATCGCTTGAACTCAGGAGGCAGAGGTTGCAGTGAACCGGAATTGAGCCACTGCACTCCAGCCTGGGTGACAGAGCAAGACTCTGTCTCCAAAAAAAAAAAAGAAAGAAATCATTCTTTTTCAGAGTTTTTAAGGAATTGCATCATTTTTTGCTAGCTCCTAGAGTTGTTTTGTGAAATTTGATATAAGTTTGATATGCTGTCTTTTATATAAAATTTGTGAGTTCATATGTTTTTCTTCTCTCTGGGTGCTTTTAGGACCAGTGTTCTGAAATTTTACAGTGATATGCCTTAGTGTGTGTGTGTGTGTGTGTGTGTGTGTGTGTGTGTGTGTGTGTGTGTGTGTGTGGGTTTAATTTGGCTTAGTCACTCTTTAGGTTCTTTTAATCTGTAAACTTGTGTCCTTCTGGGGAACTTCCTTGAGTTATTTATTTTATAATTTTCTTCTCTATATTTTTTTCACTTTCTCTTTCTGGAACTTCCACTCTGAAGATGTTGAACCTCCTGGACTGATCTAAACTTTTCATCATCTGTCTCTTATTTTCCATTCCTCCAGCTTTACATTCATTTTTTTTTTTTTCTGGTAGATTTTCTCAGTCTCTAATCCAACTCCAATTCTTTCATTGAGTTTTTCATTTTTGCTACAATTGCTTTAATTTCCAGGAACATTTTCTTTGTTGTTGTTGTTTTTTTAACAGTTCTTTTTTCTATAGCTTTCTGTTCTTTTTTATGACTGCAATGTCTTGTCTTTTGTCTTGGTGTACTTTAATGAATTTTTTAAAATCCATTTTTTGTTTCCTATTCCTTTATTTTCTCCCTTCTTCTGAGCTTCAGTTGCTTGGTTAGACCCTGTCCTTTTTATGCTAATTTTTCGCAGATATTTAGTGACCCTCATCTGTTCTTTCACAATTAGTGAGACACTGAGAAGATGACTAGAAACTCTGTGAGATGGAAGGCACTTTTCCATGAATCTTTTTAATCCTACAATGAATTCTTTTTGTCCTAGAAATGATAGACTTCTGGTGTATCTATTTAGATGATTGAATTACTAAGAATGAAAAAGGAAAGTCAATAAATGATATTTATTTATTCTGACCTTAAATCAATAGAGGCATACAAGTGAAGATAAAAATAAGAGCTTTATTTCTGGTGATGCTCATAAGATAATGTGGCTTTAGATATCTCCCTTAATTGAAACATTTGCATCCCTACTGAAAGAAATTTCAGGTCTTCTCTGCACAGGCAAAGCATGCCTAAAAAACTCACCACACGATGGAGAGTAAACTTTACTACACTATCTTGGCAGAATGTCTGAAATATCTTATACTGATTCTCTGCCTGTTTTCCAGTGAGCCTATATTGGGTTCAAAAACATTTTGGTTAAGTAATTCTTGCCTTAACCCATCTGGAATAGTAGGTCAAGCTGTGTCTCTGTAGTTTAAGACAAGCTTCAGCCCCTCACACTAAAGCCAAAGACGGGTATAGTGGCTCACACCTGTAATCCCAGCACTTTGGGAGGCCGAGGAGGGAGAATTGCTTGAGGCCAGGAGTTTAAGACCAACCTGGGCAACAAAGTGAGATGCCTGTCCATACAAAACTATGAAATAATTGCCTGAGTATGGCAGCATGTGCCTGTAGTTTCAGCTACGTGGGAGGCTGAAGTGGAAAGATCTCTTGAGTCCAGGAGTTCAAGGCTGCAGTGAGCCATGATCATGCCACTGAACTCCAGGCTGGGTGATTGAGAGAGACCCTGTCTCAAAAACAAAAACAAAACAGAATTAACTACTTAAATGTATTCTTCTAGCCCTTATCAGACTAGAAGCATCAATCTCCATTTTATTTTGATCCCCAAGGTCAAGTCTTGTACCTCTGTTTCAGGTTCCTAGCCAAGCCACCAAGACATCGAGGTTTGGAGTTCAGTAAACATTTCCACCCAAATTTGGAAGCAAATGCGGAGACATAGGAGGCGAACAAATGAAGATCAAAATGTCAATAGATTACTGATCAAGCTGATTGAAAAATGCAATGTCAGATCTAAAGCCTAATGGGTTTATCAATATCTGCCCCTAGACAAATTGGTCAGATGTATCCAGCCAGGCACTGAAAGAGAAGGACAACCATAGGCTCCACATAGTGACCAGCAGACCAGAGTGTGCCATAGGTGTCGGCAGCCAGAGCTACATGAGAAAAACCCGGAAAAAGCAGTTGAGCAAGCTCAGTTCCTCATCCCAACTTTGGCAATCTGATCAATCAGTGCTCTTCCCATTTGAAGAAGCTGGGCAGAGAGAAGTCAGAAGTAAATTTCTCTCAGACTTTTTTCATCTGGGGTTGTGGCATGGAAACACTCTTACCTGTGAGAGACGTGAAGCGTAGCAAATGTTTGCCCTAACATAGATCCTAGATTTTCCAAATTGAAATTATATATGAAAACTACATAATTTATTGTCCAAACTGGGACACTCTTGGGGAGTGACTGGGAGCCCTATTAATCATTACCCTAGGGCTATAAGCATTTGCTAGAACTGTCCAGGGCCACCAGCATTAAAAGTTGCCTCACTTAAAGTGAAATATGGGGCTTCCCAGGGGATTCCTGCTAACTTTATTATAACATTCTTCCATTTCTTCAAGTAGTTACACTTCTATGGTCCTTTCTTTCTATATCCCTTACTCTTAAGGAAAACAGAAAGAGAGAAAAAGAAAAGTGTGTTTTAGTCATCTAAAATGTAATAGGCATTTTAAAATAAATGTTGAGTACATAAATGCATAAATAAAAGAATGTAATTGACAAATTATTCTCTGTGGAGATCTAAACATTCTATTAATTTAAAGAGAAGAGTCAGGCATGGTGGCTCACGCCTGTAATCCTAGCACTTTGGGAGGCCAAGGCAGGCAGATTGCCTGAGCTCAGGAGTTCGAGACCGTCCTGGGCAACAGGGTGAAACCTGTCTCTACTAAAATGAAAAAAAAAAAAAGAAAAAAAAATTAGGTGGGTGTGATGGTGAGCGCCTGTAGTCCCAGCTACTCAGGAGGTTGAGGCATGAGAATCGCTTGAGACTGGGAGGCCAAGGTTGCAGTTAGCCAAGACTGCACCACTGCACTCCAGCTTGGGTGACAGAGTGAGACTCCATCTCAAAAAAAAAATTAAGGAGAACAAAGAGGAAGAAAGGAAGGAAGGAAGAAAGGAAAAAAGGAAGAGAGGAAAGGAAGGAGGGAGGGAAGGGAAGGGGAAGGGAAGAAAAGGAAAAGGAAGGAAGGAAGGAAGGGGGGAAGAAAGAAGAAAGGAATAAAGAAGGAAAGAAAATGAATTGCCAGTCACTGGGAAAATATAGCTCATTTAGCTTTATTCCCAATTTGTGCGGATCTTGGTCATGTATCACATGAAAAGCAATACCCAGCTAGCTATGAAGTCACCAAGAGCCTATTCCTGTTTGTTGAAAGAGAAATGATTTCCAGAAAGTTATTGACTATTAATATACTCTACAATTGGGGGAGATTTTTATTCTGTTTTTTTCATTTCCTGTTTCTTATCTTACATTCTCAAATTGAGGCCATTCCTTGGCCAGAATAACACGTTTCTGCATGATCTGCCTTCTGCCATTTATCAAAACTTTGTCTTGACCCCTTTCAGTTAATCAAAAACAGGAGGCAAAATTTCACAAACGGACAGAGCTATATATTTTTTACATCAGGAGCAGTTACTCTGTGTGTGTGTGTATATGCATACATGGATGAATGTGTGTATGTGAGAGATTAGAGGTGGTATCAGTATTAAACAAAGGGAAAACATGCACTTTGGTCAGTGCTGGGAGTAGTGAAGGATTTTTAAGGAAATGCCAATGTAGGTATCAATCTAGACTCTTGAAAAAGTATTGTTACTTGCCACTGCTGGCAATGTGATGTAGTGCACTTATGCCAGGATCCTTGATAACAATAACAATGTTGATCAACTTCAACTCCCAACATTGTTTTACTATTGGATTTGTTTTGTTTTTTCCTGAATATGAGGAGGTGAATTTAAGGTTTTCATTTGTGGCTTTCAAAAAGAAAGCAATTTGGCAGTTACAGTTTCCCACCAAGTACAAATAAATCATGCTATGACACGAACCTAGTATCATTCTTGTCAACAGTGATTATTATATGTCAGCTAGGTCAGCCTGAGTTATCTGCATGAGAGGTTTCATGACTAGCGGCTGCGACCAAAGTAACCACTGAAACACACTTAAACATTCTTTTTGGTTTAGACTATTTGGATAGCGAATGGTCACCTTGCTATGGGAAAAAAGCAACATCTTCCTTTTGGACACTCTTTGATAGGTAAGTGGAGGAGAGGGAATATGACGATCA
Organism: Macaca mulatta; assembly: GCF_049350105.2. Taxonomy (NCBI): domain Eukaryota; kingdom Metazoa; phylum Chordata; class Mammalia; order Primates; family Cercopithecidae; genus Macaca; species Macaca mulatta. The sequence goes on from NC_133423.1 coordinate 21,194,449, forward strand.
CTAACCTTCAGTAAGTATGCATGTCCTTCCAGGCACAATAATAAACACTTTCCATGCATTAATCATTCATTGATTTCTCATAACTACTATTTTACAGAAGAAACTAGGCTTGGAGAGATTAAACATCTTTCCCAAAGTCATGTAGATAGTAAGCAGTAGATGTGGGATTCAAACCTGAGTTTGCCTGGATTTAAAGACTGAACTTTTTTTTTTTTTCTTTTTGAGGTAAAATGTCACTCTGTCACCCAGGCTGGAGTGCAGTGGTGCAATCTCGGCTCACTGCAATCTCTACCTCCCAAGTTCAAGCAATTCTCCTGCCTCAGCCTCCTGAGTAGCTGGGATTACAGACCTGTACTACCATGCCCGGCTAATTTTTTGTATTTTCAGTAGAGATGAGGTTTCACCATGTTTGCTAGGCTGGTCTTGAATTCCTGACCTCAAGTAATCCACCTGCCTCAGCCTTTCAAAGTGCTGGGATTACAGGCATGAGCCACCGCACCCAGCCTAAAGACTGAACTTCTAACCACTACTCCACACTGCCTTAGCACCCTACCTAGGAATTGTCTTCTATACATCATTTTCTTTCTCTGGCCCAATATGAAACTAAATCCTATTAATTCCCCCATTCTGTTGTGAACCTACCTGTCCATTGCTATTGCCAATATACTTTCTTATCCCACATTGGGGGTCACTGCACCACATTTCTTGGTGGTCTGCCTACCTTTCCTTTTAATCTGCCTTGTACATTACAGTCAGACTTACCTCCCTTAATCATTCTTTTAAACACAAATTCTACCAGTATAGATTAGGCCTCAATTTTATGTTTAGCTTGACTGTGTATAGACCCTATCCTTAAAAAAAATCAGCCAAATCCAAGGTCAGTCCTGTGAATTTACACAACCACAGATCCTATTGCCTACCCTAGTAATTTTAAACGAGTAGAGATTTCATGGCCATCTATACTATAATCCCATCCAGCTATCTGTCTTTTATTTTCCATATACAGCTTCAATTCAACTAATCTAACTAGTCCAAGTTGATGAGGTTTAAATTTGGCAGACAATTATGTTATTGAAGATATAAATTTTTTCTTTTTTTCTTTTTGGCTCAGAAGAGAGCATTGATAAATTTTTTTTTCTATTGATTCAATAAATAATTATTGAGTTTCTACTTTTAATCTATATAGTCCTAATAATTCATAAAACTTTATACATTCAAAAGAAAATATGTATCTTCTAATGGCAAAATTAAGCCATCATCATTGTCTGCCACTTTTATCTTGTTCTTCAGCTTTCTTTGCTATCTTCCTCCAAGCCAGGTTGCAGGTGTCTCCAAATCAAACTGAGTCCTTTCCTTTACCCCATAATCTCCTTTTCTTTTTTGGTTCCTCGTTGCTCTTAGAATTTATGGATATTTGAGGTTATATTTAGCCTCCATAAATAACACAAACTTTTTATTCATTGAACCATAGATAAATGTTTTAGAGAAAATTAAAAATGAAACAGATTTAAAAAACCCACAAACATTTGGCACCTGGGGGCCATATCACTAAATAGGAATTCAAATGATGGCCAAGATTGCAGCTCATCTTGCTACCTTCTGTCTCCTGTAGCTCCTTTGGCATAATATTCTTTGCCTTCTTGTTTTTCTCTTAGTCACAGATTTCTTAATGCTTTTGTTTTTTTAAAAAATAATATGAAATGGTGTCTCACTATGTTGCTCAAGCTAGTCTTGAACTCCTGGCCCCAAGTGATGCTCCTGCTTCAGCCTCTCAGAGTGTTGGGATTACATGTGGCCCACTTTTGCATTTTTCAAAACATTTAACAGAATTTTTACAGATTCTTTTGACAAAGGAAAATTAAGTATGATTTTTTATTCCAGGATAGTGGCATACCTGCTCTGCAGCCAACAAATTCAAAAGCCTATCAATCAATGGACAAGTGAACGTATTAACAGCATCTGCCGCCATGTTGGCTATGAGTCCTTGAGATCTTGCCTGGTGATGTGCTGGCCTGAGCACAAGCCTGGGAAGGGGCTAGGGTTTCAACCAGTGTCTACAAGCTGCCAGCAGCTCCCTGCCTTGGAAGATTGTGTGACCCTGTGAACAGTGCCTGATTTGAGTCTTCAGCGGTGTAGGTAAGAGAGAAGATAAGTGTGGCATCTACTGGGAGTGAGGCTGCAAAGATCAACAGCATGAATGGGAGTGGACTATGCAATTGGCGTTGTGGTGCCACAGGAGACAAGAGAAAAACAAGGGTGGGCAGCTCTTGGTAAGTAGGAAGTAACATGGGATCTGGGCAGCAGGTCGAGGGCTGTGGACTGTGGGGGAGGAGAGAGGAGGGTCACAGCGGTCTTTAATGGAAAGCAGGAGGAATAAAATAAGAACAATTTATTTTCTTTGTCCAGAATCCATCCATGATCCACGGCTTTGGGATTTAAAAACAAAAACAAAAACAACAAAATAAAACAACGAAGCATGCGCAGTATCAGCATTGAGTCACTGTCAGTTCGAACAATCTGATTATCTTTTCAATCTAGAAATAGAAAATGTTTCAAGTATCTGCATTTCAACTTTAAAAACTATAACAGGGAGCACTATTTAGTAATTATAAATGCAATAGAAAAGCATGCATTGAATTTTCTTTCTACATTGTGGTCAATGGAAGGAGCCGGAGGAAGGAGGTAGAAAGAGAAGCATATACAAAGGAGTGGAACAAGAGCTAAATGAGATTCTAACCAAGGCAAAACATTCACAGAGAGACCTATGGATTAGAGGCAAAGTAGCACAGACAGCCCACCATATATGTGATTGAAAACATGTTAATAAAGATGGTGCTACCTTCAATGGGATTGCACACCTCAAGTCTGGCAGACTGGATCGTCATGGCCAACATGACTGTTAACGTATTTTCCTCTTTTAGAGCACAGTGATGAAAGGCAGGGGCTTCAAATGAGCAAAAGTTTATCCAATCCGCAATCAAGTGAACATGCTATGGGTTCAGAGCCAGCTAATAGCTTCAGCTGACTTCTCAGTGCCCTTTATTTAACCAGCTGGAATGTTTTATAAGTACCATCCCTGTAACCCTTTGAAATGAAGGATTTGCCTTTTGTTTGGGAAATACGTATCTCGTCATAAAAACGGAACACAATGTCCTCAGTTTAGTTATTCTCCAGAGAAACAGTCTTTATTGAAATATATGCCAGGAATATAGTAAAGGGAAAAAAGCTGATTGCAGTGAGTTTATTCAGGCGTGAGAGACTAGGAGACATTTATCTAGATGGAAAGGAGTGTAAAAGCTATAGGCTCCACTCCCAGGGTACCAATATTCATGGAACAAACTCTCAGAAGGAAATCAATCACTATTCCTTTTTTTCATGTCCAGTAATGCATGAAGACAGAGCACGCCAACAGCAGAGGACTAATTTCAGAAGTATGATTGATTCAAGGTTTTTGAGAACCCAAAGTGCACTTATAAAGGAATTGGGACCTAGTCTAGATACCAAACAGTGCTTCTGGAACCCTTTTTAAAATTCGTGCTTCTTTTTCTTTACCAATGGAAAAAAGTAAAGGCTAATCTGTTTCTCATACCACATGCTTTATACTAAAATAAATTTCTGACTGATTTGAGATTTTAATGTAAAAACCAAAACCACATAAGAACCGAAGGAAAGGAAAAATAATAAAAGAAGAAAAAAAACCCTAAAACCCCAAAATACAGGTAAATATTTACATAATCTTGAGGTGCAAATGGCTATCTGAACAAAAACCAAACAAACAAATGCCAAAAATTGATTTTATTTATAAAGGAAATGGAAGCTAAATTGGACTTTATTCAAGTTAATTTTTTTTTTTTTTTACTCAGGATAAAAGCACCATCAACAAAGGCCAACCAGTTGGAAAAAATGTGCAAAATCCTCTTCAAGTTTCCTTTTGGCTGCATGTAACTCACTCAAGCTAGCTTATGACAAAGCTAGAAAAAGAACAGAAGAAAACAGGGGTATGTCACACTCCAAGGACAGGAGGACATCAGGAGAAATGGAAACCACTCGAGGCCACCAGAGGTGAAGGAATAAGCCGTCCGCTCTTGGAGCTGCCCTGGGATTTTCACAGAGTATCCCCCGCTCATTTCTTGGCCTTATCATTGCTTCCTTCTTTCCTCTTTCAGGCCCTTTCTCCCTTCTCCCTGCACCTAACTGCTTCTGGCTTCATAGGTCCTCAGTCCCAGCCACAAACAAAAGTCCTCACGTGACACAGACTCTTAGTGGCCCAATTTGTCCAGTTTTGGTGTTAGCTCACTACAACATCCACCTCCCAAATTCAAGCGATTCTCCTGCCTCAGCCTCCCCAGTAGCTGGGATTACAAGCATTCTCTACCACACCCACCTAATTTTGGTATTTTCAGTAGAGATGGCATTTCGCCATGTTAGCCAGACTGGTGTCAAATTCCTGGCCTCAAGTGATCGGCCTGCCTCAGTCTCCCAGAGTGCTGGGATTACAAGTATGAGCCACTGTGCCCAGCCCAGTTGAAACCCTTAATCCAGATGGCTGTGACCAGCAGCCCATGGACATTGGAACACACGCACAGGTGAGGGTACCTGTGGGGCTGGTAGCAGAGAAAAATGTGTCCCCACAGGCTGAGCAGACACCAAAGGCGATGGCTGCAACCCCATGGGGACACAATTTGCTCTGCACTTTTCACAAATTATTTTTTAATTAGTAGAGTTATAAGCAGATGAATAAATGCAAAAGACCAATAATCTTATAGAAAGAGTAGGCCTTACTTGCAAGCAAAACAATGACAATTAGAATTCAAAAGTTCCATTCTGAACTTCTCCCTATCGGGACAATACCACAATTTGGAAGAAATTAGTCAAAGGCTTATTTTCCTGCTTCCTTTTTAACTGTTACTATGTTTTGTTTGACAATAGTTTTCTCCCATAAACTTGTTGCTTGTATCATTAAGAATGACGGTTTGGGCCGGGCGTGGTGGCTAACCCTGTAATCCCAGCACTTTGGGAGGCCGAGGCGGGCGGATCACCAGGTCAGGAGATCGAGACCATCCTGGCTAACACGGTGAAACCCCGTCTCTACTAAAAATACAAAAAATTAGCTGGGCCTGGTCCCAGTTACTCAGGAGGCTGAGGCAGGAGAATGGTGTGAACCCAGGAGGCGGAGCTTGCAGTGAGCTGAGATCGTGCCACTGCACTCCAGCCTGGGCGACTGAGCGAGACTCCATCTAAAAAAAAAAAAAATGAAGATTTGTGTTTAAAATGTATTGCATGGCAAGGAATAGTTTCACTTGAAGTCATGCACCATGAAATAAGATGAAATATTTTTATGTATCGTCCTACTTCCTACACTCTAAATTGTTTTACTCTGTGAATTTGCATTGAGTCACTCGTATGCCACACTGCATCATTTTAGTATTTAAGATGGCATTCAGGTTCCCTCTCATTCATCATTAAATGTGGTCAGGGCCGAGCGTGGTGGCTCATGCCTGTAATCCCAGCACTTTGGGAGGCCGAGGTGGGCGGATAACCTGAGGTCAGGAGTTCAAGACCAGCCTGGCCAACATGGCAAAACCCCATCTCTATTAAAAATTCAAAAATTAGCCAGGCATGGTGGCACACACCTGTACTACCAGCTACTTGGGAGGCTGAGGCAGGAGAATTGCTTGAACCCAGGAGGCGGAGGTTGCAGTGAGCCAAGTTCACACCACTGCACTCCAGCCTAGGCGACAGAGCGAGACTCCATCTCAAAACAAAACAAAACAAAAATCAATCAATAAAAAAGTAAAAAATGGGATCAGATTCCATTGGACTTTGCCTCTCTTGGGCTGAGTCTTTTGTTTGCCTTCCATGATAAGATTGTTTCTCCTTCCCCTTTTCTCTAAGAGAGGCTAGCAGAATCTAGTTGTAAATTAATTGGAAACCAGTGTCTTATTTTTACTTCATTTTTTTAATCAGGCATTTTGTGTGATTAGTTTCACTGTGAAAATTATGTATTAACTACACTTTTTAAAAAAATACATCTCCCTGTTACGTCCTTAAAAGATTTCCTTCTGTACGCCTTTTTCAATAGGCTCATGGCTACAGACAAAGGGAAAGAAAGTAAAAACAGTTCATGCCTAAAAAATGACAACCTTTTTTTTTTTGTGACATTTAAGAGAGAAACCTGGCCAGGTACAGTGGCTCATGCCTCTAATCCTAGCACTGTGGGAGGCCGGTGCAGGAGGATCACTTGAGACCAGTTCAAGACCAGCCTGGGTAACATAATGAGACAGCTGTCTCTACAAAAAAGTAAAAATTAGCCGGGTGTTACAGTGTGCACCTGTGGTCCCAGCTACTCAAGAGGCTGAGGTTGGAGAATGCTTGAGCCCAGGAGGTCAAGGCTGCAGAAAACCATGATGACACCATTGAACTCCAGCCTGGGTGACAGAGCTCTCAAAAGGTAGGAAGGAAGGGAGGGAGGGAGGGAGGGAGGAAGGAAGGAAGGAAGGAAGGAAGGAAGGAGAAAGCAAGCAAGCTGAATAGTCTTTAATTCTTTAGTAATATGCTTAAATTTTATTTACATTGGTTTGTCCACGTGTTTATTCACTTTCTAAATGACTTAATGGGATTCTCGTGGTCTGTGTCTTTGTGTCTGTCACATAAAGAGTTTGCATTTCATCTGGTTGGTAGTTCCTTTGATGCCGCAGTGCTGTTAGAGTGGGCTGTGGAACCTGCCTTTGGGTAACTGGGCTGCTCTTGGATAGATTGAAGAGATGAGGCAAGGGCAAAATCACACACATATATCCTTAACCTACTTGCAGAAACTTTTGAAAGGCATTTGGTTAAACCTCTTGGCAGTACAGTATTCTTGTATTTTCTTGTATTTGTTAACATCTGTGTTTAGCTACTGGTAGGTTTTAGTTTTAAAATGTTCTAAGTGAGGCCAGGCGCAGTGGCTCATGCCTGTAATCCCAGCACTTTGGGAGGCCGAGGCAGGTGGATTACCCGAGGTCAGGAGTTCAAGACCAACCTGGCCAACATGATGAAACCCCGTCTTTACTAAAAATGCAAAAAAAAAAAAAAAAAAAAAAAAATTAGCCGGGTGTCCTTGCGGGTGCCAGTAATCCCAGCTACTCAGGTGGCTGAAGCAGGAGAATCACTTGAAACTGAGAGGTGAGGGTTGCAGTGAGCCGAGACTGCACCATTGCAGTCCAGCCTGGGTGACAGAGTGGGAGTACATCTCAAGAAAAAGAAAAAACAAAGTTCTAGGTGTCGGCCTTGAAGTGAATTTATCTTTAGTATGAGAGTTATATGAAAATTATAGGGTTTGTGTGCACAGAATTTTTTAATAAAGTGTTTTGTGAAGAAAAAAATGGATTCTAGCTTTTGCAGTACATATGTGTGATAACTTTAGTATTCATGACAGATAAGTACAACTATTTCGTCATTCTTAAAATGCTGTTTTTGCGTCAATTCCTGTAGATGTTTTCATGTCTTTGCAAAATGACACATTTTGATGTCTTCTTGATATAGTGGTAGACATTTTGTAGCTTTCTAGAAACTTTGTATTCATACAGTATCATAGAAAAATTAAGAAAATGAAAGTGTGGGTCAAAAAAATATTCAGCCAGCAGGGTGGCTCATGCCTGTAATCCCAGCACTTTGGGAGGCCAAGGCCCACAGATCACTTGAGGTCAGGAGTTCGAGATAATCAGATAAGTCTTGGCTAGAGAGCTTTTGTGCTCTTGCTGCACTGTTTCTGTAGGAAAGAGACATGAGCACTCTGCAAGGCCAGCCGCGATCAGGGTCCAGAACCCTCTGTCATCGTGTATCTGCCCAGACTTCTCCAGGGATCCTGCCACTGGCTCACCCAGAAGGCTGGCATATTCTACTGTCAAAATATCGTTGGATCTGACTCAAAGTGAAACTTTCTGTCATGACGAAGGGCAAGAACAGGAAATTTACCAAGCTTGCAGCAGTGAGTTCTATGACAGTTTTTTTTTGTTTTTTTTTTTTAGAATCTGCTAGTGAGTATTCTTTTTACATGTGGCAAAACTCAGTTCACTCCCATTGTAACATACCACCTGATAGATGTCTATACACCTATTGTGATGGCTGAATAATGGCCCCCAAAGATATTTATGCCTAATCCCCTGAAACCATGAATATATTCCCTTATAAATCCCTGGCAGAAGAGACTTTCCTGATGTGATCAAATTAAGGACCTTGAGAGAGGAAGATTATCCTGGATTATTTTGGTGGCCCAGGCACAAGGGTCCTTAAAAGAGGGGAAAAGGAAGGTCAGAGTCTGAGGCAGAGATGTGATAACCACAGCAGAGGCTGAAGTAGGGCCATGAGCTAACGAATGCAGGCAGCCTCTAAAAGCCAAACAAGGGTCAGGCATGGTGGCTCACGCCTGTAATCCCAGCACTTTGGGAGGCCCAGGCAGGCAGATCACTTGAGGTCAGGAGTTCGAAACCAGCCTGGGTAACATTGCAAAACCCCGACTCTACTAAAAATACAAAAATTAGCTGGGCGTGGTGGCAGCTGCCTGTAATCTCAGCTACTCAGGAGGCTGAGGCAGGAGAATCATTTGAATCTGGGAGTTGGAGGTTGCACTTAACCAAGATCACACCACTGTACTCTAGCTTGGGTGACAGCAAGACCCCATCTCAAAAAAAAAAAAAAAAAAAAATGCTGAATAAGGCAAGGAAATGGATTCTGTCCTAAAGCTGCCAGAAGGAACACAGCCATGCCAACCTACTTTGGACCAGATCTGTAAGATAATGAACCTCTGTTGTTTTAAGTCTCCAAATTTGCAGCAATTTGTTGCAGTGGCAATAGAAAACCAATCCACTTTGTATTTCTATGAGCATAGCTGCGGTTCACATTTAAACAATGATGGCTACTGATATTTACCGAAAGAAAATTTTAAAATGTTAATAGTATCTGGGCCAAAGTTTCTGTTGACACATGAGAAGGGTGTGAATACACATATGAATGCCTGTGTGATTCAGCATTAAAAGAGGTCAGAAAATGTCAAGTTTGCTAATCCAGAGTCCTGTGCCCCTGAAAAGGGAGCTAGTCACAGCCATTATGATTGAACCAAACAGCATTGCCAATAAGCATGTCCTTCAGGCACAGGTGGGGACAATTGCTTCATTAATAGCTAATTAATTCATTGAACAGCCACCCAGAGCACCAGGTGCATGGTACTGAGACAGGTTTGGTAGGGGAAGTTTCTGTCTGCTCCAGAAGCTTATAAACTAGGAATGATGTGGAAAAGTGCGGACACAAGGCCATAGGACACTATAATCAAAGGTAGTATGGCCGGGTGCAACAGCTCACGCCTGTAATCCTAGGACTTTGGGAAGATTGCTTCACCCCAGGAGTTCCAGACCAGCCTGGGCAACATGGTAAGACTCTGTCTCTACAAAAAACACAAAAATTAGCTGTGTGGTGGTGTGTGCTTATAGTCCCAGCTACTCTGGAGGCTGTGGTAGGAGGATTGCTTGAAGCCAGGAGGTCGAGGCTACAGGGAGCCATGATCACACCACTGATATCTAGCCTGGGCAACAGAGCGAGACCTTGTCTCAAAACAAAAACAAAAACAAAAACAAAAACAAAGGTAGTATGTATAAGAGGACGGGAGGTGCAGAAAAGAAAAGGCTAGCAGAATCTCAGAGGCCTGAGAGCTTGTGGGAAATTAATCGGGGGTGTAGAAGTCAGAATTTTATGGGTAATGCTAGCCACTTTCATGTTCAGAAGGACACAAAAATCCTCAGCATTAATAATTTACAGTTGTTCAATATTTGCTGGTCATTAAATTCTATGTCTTAGTTTCCTTATCTGTAAAATGGGGATAATAATGATAATAATACTTTTTCTTATGGGATTGTTGTGAGAAATAAATGAGTTAATACCACTGCCTGGCACATAGTTAAGTACTACTTAGCTGTTCGCCAAATAAAATAAACAGGTTGGAGCCTCATGCATATGCAATATGCAACAACCAGCTGAGGCAGATAGGGAGAATATTGTTATGCTCATTTTGCAGACAGAGAAAGTGAGACCCAGCGAGGCTGTGACTTCTTCAAGGTCACCAGGACAGGGAGTGGCTTTTCATCAATGTGAAAATTAATATTGATGAGCCATGTATATATCACAGCTGTTTCTGTATAAATGAAAGTGAGTAAGACCAGACTGGAAACCATTTGCCAGGGACTTTCTCCCTTGCTGTTTAGCGTGGTGGCCCTTTGGCCTGGCCAGTGTTCATCCAACATATGCAATCATACAGTGGTGGTCATAGTGTCCTTTTGTTTATTTTAAACATTTTTTATTGAATTTACAACAGTCATTTGGACACAGCCTGTGTCTACACAGACATTTCCCATCAAATCCAGAAGAAAAGAAATCATTATGATAACTTTGACCATAATGATTTTTTACGCATCCCTTGATACTGTCTTAGTAATTTTCAATTTAGCATAGAGACCAGTACTGAGATCTGACCTGGTCCTGGGTTGGCTTCTCCCCTGCTGAACTCAGCACACAAGCGGCAACAGATGTTTCTCTTTAAGGTTTGTGGGAATTTGCTATCCTCCCCACTCAACTTCTCTCAGAGGAACAAATGCCAGCAAGGTTGAGCTCTGAAGACTCGGAGCCTGATCTCCTGTCGTTACTGGCATAGCCCAAGGCAAGATTGTCTATTGTCAGACTCAAGTAACAAACATTAAGCCCTAGAACCAGATTTGCTTTTTCATATGCACAAAAGGCATCATGCTATGCTTTGTAGCTATTTTGAATCCTTTGAAAATCATGGAAAGAAGAAGAGTTAAAAATCAAACAAGTGAACATCACTTAGAAAAGGGACATCCTGCCGGGCGTGGTGGCTCACGCCTGTAATCCCAGCACTTTGGGAGGCCGAGGCGGGAGGACCACGAGACTGAGACCATCCTGGCTAACACGGTGAAACCCCGTCTCTACTAAAAATACAAAAAATTAGCCGGGCGTGGTGGCGGGCGCCTGTACTCCCAGCTACTCGGGAGGCTGAGGCAGGAGAATGGTGTGAACCCGGGAGGCGGAGCTTGCAGTGAGCCAAGATCATACCACTGCACGTCAGCCTGGGAGACAGCGAGACTCCATCTCAAAAAAAAAAAGAAAAGAAAAGGGACATCCTTGATGGGTTCCACCCTTTCAAGAGTAGAACAAATTACTCTTGGCTTCCATGTGACTTCCATGCTGCTGTGTTTATTAAACAACAAAAAGTTGCTTTACAGAATTAACATTGTATTTTAAGTTGATTTTGCAGGAAAGACAAAATACTACTGCAAACTCTTCATTAACAACTTTATAGGGAGCAGCAAATATTTCTCTGAAGGGCTTGTATTTGTTTGATCTCTAAGGTGATTACTAACCATAAAAACTCTATAGATGGGGGTAACATTTTTTCTTCAGACTCTTTTAAAAGGAGTATTCCAAGTGGTGATGCTCCAGCAGTGAAAGACCTAAAATTAAGGTTGGTACGGTGGCTCAGGCCTGTAATCACAGCAGCTTGGGAGGCCAGCATGGGAGGAGCGCTTGAAACCAGGAGTTCAAGACCAACCAGGGCAACATAGCAAGACCCTATCTCTATTTAAAAAAAGAAAAATAAAAGACAGACCTATAATTAGGAACAGAAAACACATAGACCAATAATTAAGAAATAGAAAACACAATTTTGTGATTCTTATAAATCAATTAAATAAGAAAGAAATTTTTGAGATGTAGAGAAAAGTTCAGAGAGAAGGCTAGGATGGGCATATCAGAAAAGACTGGAACTGTGAGGTCATGGGAAATGAAGTTAGAGGAATTCCCTCATATCACTATGAAAACTATCAGAGATTGAACACTATTTTTGCAAAATAAAAACCCTTTTTTGTATAAAAGCAGCGTATGTGGTGGGACTGTGTGCTAATTTGGGTGCTCGATTGGCTCTCCTAGCTTCTCACTCTGGGTGTCTCCTTTTCTTGGCTTCTATTGATTCACAAAGGGTTGAAACCTTGAAAGGCATTGTATTAGGAATCCGGTAAAAATGGAAAGAACGAATGCCAGGAAGTGCTCTGCAGGTCCTGCCAAAACATCTTCAGTTGGTTGAAGGATATGACACGTCCTCACTCTAGCACAGCAAACTGTAAGAGAAGTGGCCAGTTTGTAAGGCAGGGTCAGGTGTTCCCCAGACAGTGGAGACCTGGTAAACTGAGGGGGGGGGCAAGGGTTATGGTTAGACCACCAGTTCTTTTCTGTGAGAACACAAGTCCCTGATCTCATCATATTATCTGATCTGTCCACCAAGGAGGCCCCCAGAATGTGTAAGGCAGTTTGAACATTTACACTTCCTGAAGAACCGTGTCATGTCATCTCAAAGAGAACATGTCATGTCTCTTTCAAAGGGTAGACAGGGAGGTGGGCCAATCGTTTTTCATCTTTGCTGAGGTTGGAACAAGAGGCAATGGATGAAGGCTGATGAAAGAGAGGTTTCAGTTAGAGAAGAGGAAGATCTTCACTGGGGAACTCTTTTTTCTCCCCACAGTTATGCTATCTCCTTTCCAATGGAAACTTCTGTTTCAGAACAGAACATCAAATACCACATGTTCTCACTTGTAAGTGGGAGCTAAATAATGAGAACACAAGGACACATAGAGGTGAACACCACACTGGGCCTTTCAGAGTGTGGAAGGTGGGAGGGGGGAGAGGATCAGGAAAAATAACGAGTGGGTGCTAGGCTAGGCTTAATATCTGGGTGAAAAAATAATCTGTACAACAAACCCCCATAACACAAGTTTACCTATGTAACAAACCTGCACATGTACCCCTGAACTTAAAAGAAAAGAAACTTCTCCTGATTCAGCTTCAGCCCATTTGATCCCACACTGGCCTCAGCAGTGATGAAGAGCATTCTTCATGCTTCATTGTAGCTTCAGACTTTGAGGAAAGCTACCTCCTCAGCCCTCTTCCCCTCATTTCCTTAGAAAATATTTTTTGACTATAAAAATACTAAATGCTTATAATAGAAGACTTGAAAAATACAGAAATATGCAAGTTAGATATCTTTACAATCACATTTTATGCACATTCTTATGTAAACATTTTTCCTGTAGGGATACCTCACTAGCATCTTTCCATCACTATGAGTATTTATTGATTCTGTATTGCTGTGCCGTATTTCATTATATGAGTGTCATAACACTATATACTCAATAATCAATCAGTTCCCCTCAGATACTTAGGTTGCTGCCTCATATCCCTATTATTTAAAAAATGAAATAATTGAAACCTTCTAGCAGGGCGTGGTGGCTCATGCCTGTAATATCAGCAGTTTGGGAGGCCAAGGCGGGTGGATCACCAGAGGTCAGGAGTTTGAGACCAGCCTTGTCAACATGGTGAAACCCTGTCTCTACTAAATAGAATACAAAAATTAGCTGGGTGTGGTGGTGGACACCTGTAATCCCAGCTACTTGGGAGGCTGAGACAGGAGAATTGCTTGAACCTGGGAGGTGGAAGTTGCAGTGAGCCAAGATCAGGCCATTGCACTCCAGCCTGGGTAACAAGAGTGAAACTCTGTGATTGATTGAAACCTCTCATGTTTCAACCTTCACCCATTGCATCTTGTTCTGACCTCAGCAAAGATGAAACACAATTGGCCCAGCTAACATAATTAAAGCTAAATATTTTTGTATGGTTTTAATAATTTCTGTAATATATATTATTAACAACAGTTACAACTAATTTAAGGCGTTTGGAAGTAAGGACAGTGGACATCTTTGACAGTAGTGCCAGGGTAGGGATAGGGGAGAGGAGGTATGTCTTCTTTATGTTTCTTTTTCCTTCTTCCTTCTTTCCTCCTCCTCCTCCTTCTTCTTCTTTTTTGAGACAGGGTCTCACTCTGTCATCCAGGCTGGAGTGCACTGGCACAATCTCTGCTCACTGCAACTTCCACCTTCCAAGATCAAGCAATTCTCCTGCCTCAGCTTCCCGAGCAGCTGGGACCACAGGCATGCACCAGCATGCCCAGCTAATTTTTTTGTATTTTTGGTGGAAATGGGGTTTCACCATGTTGCCTAGGCTGGTCTAAAACTCCTGAGCTCGAGCAATCCGCCTGCCTCAGCCTCCCAAATGTTGGGATTACAGGCGTGTGCCATCACGCCTGGACTTCTTTATCTTTCTGTCCACAGTGTTTGGCACAGTCCTTGGCATAGTACCTAACCGACAAACACTGGTGAATAAATGAGACGCAATCCGTCTCATCCAAGTTTATCAGTTAAGCCTTTTATTTTGGTTGAAGGGCCAGCCTTTGGCAAACAGATGAAGTAAGCAACCCACATGTCATTAGTCCCATGGTGCCACCGTCCTCTCACTGTGACCTTGGTCTCTGGCCGTCCACTTGCCTTCCTTTTCTCTGCCTCCCCCTCACACCCAGATAACATTTATGCCACTCACGGGCACCCAGTTACCCTCCATGCCCACAGAGTGCCCGGTGGCCACCATGGGAGGGCTCTTTGTTCTCCCTCCACTTCTCAAGACAGCTCCACTCCTTCCAGGCTCTTTCTGATAACTGATTTGAATACGAACTAATAGGAAAAATTGATGTCAGGAAGGAAAGATAATTGACACTTCTCCCCATGATGTTTACCTTTTAAAAGAGGTCTTCAATGACTCCCTCCCTGCAACCCAAAGCAATCAACTGTGGTAATAGCAATATACAGTCTACCTACCTTAAAGTTCTGTAGTGAGATTCAAATGAAATAATAAATATGCATAGCATACATAGTCCAGACAAATTTAAGTTGGGGTGATGATTATGTTCGTAGACAAAAGCATTCGGAGGGATTAAATCTGATCTTTTGTGCCCTCTCAACTCCTGGCGGCCCGCACCACTACTTATAAAGAATTTTTTTTTTTTTTTTTTTTTTTTTGAGACGGAGTCTTGCTCTGTCACCCAGGCTGGAGTGCAGTGGCCGGATCTCAGCTCACTGCAAGCTCCGCCTCCCGGGTTTCCGCCATTCTCCTGCCTCAGCCTCCCGAGTAGCTGGGACTACAGGCGCCCGCCACCTCGCCCGGCTATTTTTTTGTATTTTTTAGTAGAGACGGGGTTTCACCGTGTTAGCCGGGATCGTCTCTCGATCTCCTGACCTCGTGATCCGCCCGTCTCGGCCTCCCAAAGTGCTGGGATTACAGGCTTGAGCCACCGCGCCCGGCCTACTTATAAAGAATTTAATACCTGTATTATCTTCTTTAATTTCCAGTTATATCCATTCAGACATTTTATCCTGGTCAGCCCCCACCTCCCGAAGCTAAAGCAGTTAAACATTTTGCTTGGCTGGATGAGGCTGAGCAGAGGACGAAGGACAGCCCCACCCAGGAAACGCCAGGAGAGGCTCTCCGGTCACTGTGACAGCCAAGGCCACCCTGTATACTTCCAACACCCTTTCGGGGCTTGAAAACCACTTCCTGACTCATTGAAAGGTTTGATCTCCTTTGATAGGATATCAGCTTGTGTAAAAGCAAAAAATTCAGGCATTATAGAAAAGTGATCAGAGGCCAGAAAGACCTCCTTCAGGTTTCTTAAAGCATCACATAGCCGCCCACCCACATTAACCACACCTGCGGCCACAGTCGCATGATATTTTAGGAAACTGTGGCCTAGGATAAGGCCAATTCCATTTACAATGAACCAACATTACTTGTATGACATGGGTATATGTTGGGAAAGGTATAAAATGGATTCTGATGAGCCACTGTGGCCTTGGGACCTCCCATACACCTGTACATAGGGTCCTCATTCCCACTGATTCTTAGGAAACCCACACTGACAGGTCGGGAGGGAAACTTTCTTGTCATGCTTTGCACTGTAAGAACTTCCAGGAGACCAGGCACGGTGGCTCATGCCTGTAATCCCAGTACTTTGGGAGGCCGAAGCTGGCAAATCACTTAAAGTCAGGAGTTCAAGACTAGCCTGGCCAACATGGTGAAATCCCATCTCTACTAAAAATACAAAAATTAGCTGGGCGTGGTGGCATGTGCCTGTAATCCCAGCTACTCAGGAGGCTGAGGCAGGAGAATCGCTTGAACCCAGGAGGTGGAAGTTGCAGTGAGCCGAGATCTCTAACTTGGGCAACAGAATAAGACTTTATCTCAAAAAAAAAAAAAAAAAAAAAAAAAAAGGGCTTCCAGGAACATCAGCATGAAACAACCAAAAAGCTCTGTGCTTTGACTCGGTGTTTCAGAATTGTCTAAAAACTATGTGCCCTGAACCTACTAACTTCTTACTAAGGTGTTGGAAACTTTGAAAAGATGGAAATCTCAAGACTCAGGTAAGAAGGGTCTTCATGCCCTTGTAAATACCAAGAGAGCATCTCGTGGACGGAATAGAACCAAACAGGTGGAATTCACAGAAATGCCAGAGAAAAAAAATCACTGAAAACCAAATCAGTTTAGTGTTTGAAGGGAGAAACTTTTATCTCATTTTGTCCTGCGCTTACATGAGGCTGATCCATGTATATTAAGGGTATACTAAGTACCATTTATTGAGCTGTGCCCAACTTTATTCTGAAAGTCGGTTTGAAACTGACCAAGAAAGTAGGATACTTTTTTTCACTGATATGATGAGCACTAATGTAAATGAAAAGATGTACAATAGATAAATGTCAATTATCTCTTAGAGTTATTAAGTTAATAATAAGAATAATACATAAAACAAGGGGCTAGGGAGATGAAGACTTGCTAGTCGTTATTCTTGCCTTTGAGGAGCATGGAATCAACAAGGAGAAACACCTGAGGTGGATGAAATGGTAGCCAGCAATGTTGAGTGGAAAACAGCAAGTGCCAGTGAATGTCAGGAGAGACAGAGAAGGAAGGATCCAAACTGGGCTGTGGGAAAAGCAGATGGAAAAGGGTGGATATTTGGAACTCCAGCTGCTATCTCCGCGGAGATCACACACACATTTCACAGGCGCTCTCTTTCCCATGGTTAGCAAGAATAACAGTAACAGCAGTCACAATAGCCAGTTTTTCTGGAGTCTTTTACACCAGCCCCTTGAGGGTTAGGTATTATTACTATCTCCACTTTACAAATGAGAATATTAAAAGCTTAGAGAGCTCGAGTCTTGCCTAGGATTTCAAGCTTGTCAGGAGTGGGAGCTGCAAGGCCAAGCATTTAGATTTCAGGAGTCCTGCTCTTAATCTCTAAGTTGTTCTGATGCCATGACTTCTAAAAAGAAAGAGTGAAATCCCGGGATTGCTGGTCCCACAGGAGAAGAATAAGAGGGTGGTTAAGACGGCAATGAGTGGAATCCACCTGAGTATCTTCCCTGACCCTCATAAGGCGTGATCAGATCCTTCAGTTATCACATTTTATGTTGATTAGAAGAGTGTATTAAAAAACGATAAATAGAAAAAAGAGAAGAAAATAAGGAACCAGAGCAATGTAGAGAACATAAAAATAGAAATTAAATACATGTCCTTATGAGGATATATAGGTGTGTGTGTCTACATATAAAACAATAAAGCATTATATCTTCTATATCCCTATCGACATTCTGATTACCTGTATATGTTCTTAGAATCTAGAGCTTTGGGCCAGGCGTGGTGGCTCACGCCTGTAATCCCACCACGTTGGGAGGCCAAGGCGGGCAGATCACGAGGTCAACAGATTGAGACCATCCTGGCCAACATGGTGAAACCCTGTCTCTACTAAAAATACAAAAATTAGCTGGGGGTGGTGGCAGGCGCCTGTAGTCCCAGCTACTCGGGAGGCTGAGGCAGGAGAATGGCGTGAACCCGGGAGGAGGTGGAGATTGCAGTGAGCCAAGATTGTGCCACTGCACTCCAGCCTGGGCGACAGAGTGAGACTCTGTTTCAAAAAGAAAGAAAGAAAGATAAAAAAGAATCTAGAGCTTTTGTGTTCTACTTTTATATTCATTAACAACCACTATAATATTGGGCAGGACCCTAATTACAAGTTTTCTAAACATTAATTAAGGGCAGATAGTAGGCATTCAATAAATATTGATAGATTGCCAAGCATCAACTGTGAATTAGAGTTTTATGTGGTGCAGTGCATGCATATATTACCTAAGTGCATGATTATGCCAAGCACTAGAAGGGAACATAAACAAAAGAGAAGAGAACATAAACAAAAGTCTCCTTTTGCTTTCATTTGTTTGCTCGTTATTGCAATCAATAAATGCTCAGCTCCTACGCATGCCAGCAAGGAGGAGCAGGAGGTTGAGAGGTCTAGGATTGTCACCTAGCTCCCCATGTGGCTGAGGAGGCATTCCCTCCTGTACCAAACATTTGACCCTACCTCCACACTACTTAGTGAAATATTTTTCTGACATTCATTCTGTAAAAATGGAAAATATAGACATATGGCATAACCTTTCATTCAGCACAAATCAGAACTGACCTGGGTATTTCAAAGAGACGAAAGATGTCTAACTGATCTTCTCATTGTTTCTATATCAACTGCTTTATAATTTATTTTGAAGATTGTTTCAGGGCAGTAAAGAAAATATTACATTGCTCATTTTCTCTGTATCAGTTTCCTAACCATTTCCACCTGTGGGATCTGTCAACAATACCGATTCACGTGCAGGTATTACAGCAAAGATTATTTCTCTATGCCATGAATTCTTCTTGCCTTTACCAAAGTATGAACAACATGTACTGATGATTACTAAAGCATGGAGGAATCTTATCTGAACTTATTTATTTATTTAAGACTGAGTTTTGCTCTATTGCCCAGGCTGGAGTGCAATGGTATGATCTCAGCTCACTGCAACCTCTGTCTCCTGGGTTCAAGTGATTCTCTTGCCTCAGCCTCCAAAGTAGCTGAGATTACAGGCTCCCGTCACCACGCCTGGCTAATTTTTTGTATTTTTAGTAGAGACAGGGTTTCTCTACAGGGTTTAGTAGAGACAGGCTGGTCTCCAACTCCTAACCTCAAGTGATCCGCCCGCCTCAGCCTCCTAAAGTGCTGGGATTATAGGCGTGAGCCACCGTGCCTGGCCTTATCTGAATTTAATTGTGTCACAATGGAAAAGGGCTAAATGTTTAGAGACATTTATAAAACAATAACTGCCTAAAGTATTTCGTTAATAAAATTTTACTATAAAATTTAATTTGGTATTGTCATATGCGTTGTTATGCATAATAAGTATATCTAATACACTTTTCCTATTATTCATTTCAAATTTTGGAATTTAAGCCTATTTATCACAGAGCAATCCTTTTAGGGAAAATAATGTTCAAAGTAAATGCATAAAATGCATTTAAAAATATAAAGCATTATATGATTAATACTCATATAATTGACACTGAATACAGTAGTGTGTCCGGAATTGGTGGGTTCTTGGTCTCACTGACTTCAAGAACGAAGCCGTGGACCCTCGTGGTGAGTGTTACAGTTCTTAAAGATAGTGTGTCTGGGGATTGTTCCTTCAGACGTTCAGATGTGTCTGGAGCTTCTTCCTTCTGGTGGGTTCATGGTCTTACCGGCTTCAGGAGTGAAGCTGCAGACCTTCCCAGTGAGTGTTATAGCTCATAACTGCAGCATGAACCCAAAGAGTGAGCAGCAGCAATATTTAGCCCAAAGAGCAAAAGAACAAAACTTCCACAGTGCAGAAGCGGACCTGGGTTGCTGCTGGCTGTCTCCGGCAGCCTGCTTTTATTCCCTTATCTGACACCCCCCCCACCCCCCCCACCCACATCCTGCTGATTGGTCCATTTTACAGAGAGCTGATTGGTCCGTTTTTGACAGCGTGCCAATTGGTGCCTTTGCAATCCTCGAGCTAGACACAGAGTCACAGAGTGGTAGTCCTCCAAGTCTCTGCTGGGTTAGCTAGATACAGAGTACCAATTGGTGTATTCACAAACTCTGAGCTAGACACCATGCTGATTGGTTTATTTACAATCCTTGAGCTAGACACAGTCTGAGTGCTAGTCCTCCAAGTCTCCACTAGGTTGGCTAGATACAGAATACCAATTGGTGTATTCACAAACCCTGAGCTAGAAACAGAGTGCTGATTGGTGTATTTACAAACCCTGAGCTAGACACAGAGTGCTGATTGGTGCACATACAATTCTCCCGCTGGATAGAAAAGTTCTCCAAGCCCCATCCAGTTCAGGAGCCCAGCTGGCTTCACCCAGTGGATCCTGCACCTGGGCTGCAGGCAGAGCTGCCCAGCAGTCCTGAGCCGCACCTGCACTCCTCAGCCCTTGGGCTGGAACCAGGCGCCATGGAGCAGGGGGCGGCGCCTGTCAGAGAGGCTCAGGACACGCGGGAGCCCACCACAGGGGGAGGAGCTCAGACATGGCGGGCTGCAGGTCCCGAGGCCTGCCCCTCTGGGAAGCAGGTAAACCCGGCGAGAGTGCAGCGCCGGCGGGCCGGCACTGCTGGGGGACCCGGCGCAACCTCCGCAGCTGCTGGCCCGGGTGCTAAGCCCCTCACTGCCCTGGGCCGGCGGTGCCGGCCGGCCGCTCCGTGTGCGGGGCCCGCCAAGCCCGCGCCCGCGCCCGCGCCCGCCGGAACTCACACCGGCCCGCGAGCGCAGCCTGGATTCCCACCCGCGCGTCTCCTTCCACACCTACCCGCAAGCAGAGGGAGGAGGCTCCAGCCTCAGCCAGCTCAGAGAGGGGCTCCCACGGTGCCGTGGCAGGCTGAAGGGCTCCTCAAGCGCCGCTAGAGTGGAAGCCGAGGCCGGAGGACGAGGAGGCGCTGAGACTGAGGGCTGCTAGCACGTTGTCACCTCTCAGAAGGATCACTTGAGCACAGGAGATTGAGGCTGCAGTGAACTGTGACCTCAGCACTGCACTCCAGCCTGGGCAGCAGACTGAGACCCTGTCTCAAGACAAAAAAAAAAAAAAGTAAAATTACTGGAGGAATCAATTTCTATCTTCTTTATGTCCTTTAGAATTTTCTTTAAATTTATTTTTAATTACATTATAGTTAATATAATTAATATAATACATTAAATAGGATTAATTATAAGCCTAATACAATAATTCCTAATTGTAAGGAAGCTATTCTGCATCAGCGAATAGCATTATTTGATTGATTATGTTTTTAGAGGTAGACAAAGAACTGAATATAACTGTCAAATTATACACACTGCTGACGTGGAGGGGAAGGGAGAAATTTGGAGTTGAAACTGATGTGGTGATAGGTTAATCATGCTAGTAGATATGTTCACTCATTATCAAACATTTGTTGAGTGCCTACAACCGTGTGTATGTGTGTGTGTGTATTTTTTTCCAGGGTCTCGCTATGTTGCCCAGCCTGGTCCCAAACTCCTGGGCTCAAATGATCTTCCTGCCTCAGCCTGGCAAGTAGCTGGAGCTACAAGCACACCACCACGACCTGATTCTCCTACTATATTTGACTGGAGCATCAAAGGTGAGTAAGCCAATGTTCTAGCTCTCAATGAATGTATAATCTCGAGGGAGACTCAAACATACAAGCAAGCATGGGAGTGTCAGGTGTCCTCAGTAGTGGTATTAGCAAGGCTGATAGGCAGGAGGGAGGAGCTGATTCCAGCCAAGAGGTGGAGGTTGGGGGAGAACAGGCAGGAAAAAAGATGGAGAAAAAGATTCAGGAAAATATATATAGAGAAAATACCTGAACTAGTTCCTGTTGCCAGCTTGACCAGTGGGGACAAAGGGCATGGTGCATCATGTAAATATGATGCTAAACTGCCCAGGGCATCTGGGAAAATGCCAGTGGAGACTCAATGATGTGGTTTCTTAATCTTTCAATCAGTGCATAGAAGATCAAGTAGGATTGAGACAAGGGAGACCAAAACTCAGTAAAGAAAGATACAGGCCTCCGTGGCAGTGGTGGGGACACTCACTGGGGGATGAAGTACTAAGGATGCACACCTAGCCCAGCATGGCCCAAAACCTCAAAACTTACGGTTGCTGGAGTTGCCTCAAGCCGAGTGCCATGCATTTGCACGAGAGGCTTTTTGATTTCCAGTCCTGGAGCAATGATCTCACACTTCTCCCCAACCCATGGGTTCAGCTGCCTTTTGATCTACAATTGGGAACATCTGAGGCCTGTTTACTTTAAGAGACGCCTTCTCTCATGCCAGTGGAGACAGCAGAACGATTTGTTGTCCCCTGGAGTATCTGCCTCACCCGGCACTCTGGCTTCTCTGCTTTGTATGGGGATCCGGGGACAGTTGTGTTCCTCTCCTCCTGAGTTGCAAAGTGTTCTTTGAAACTGTGGTGATTGTGGTTGGAGGGAATTAAGGCAGATCCCTCAGGATCATACTTGAAGTTGACTCATACATCACATTTGCAGGCGGCACTGAAATCTGACTGCCCCTGATAGCACTCTTCCTAGGGGAAATTGGGTTGTGGGTTTCTCATATAAAACTTTAAAACAGAATCTTTAAAATACAACCCATTTTTCTCCAGGGCCTAGTTTTATTCACACTCATTGAAGACTGGTTGGAGAAAAGGAGAGCCATACTTGGCAGTAATTTTGTTTGCACTATATGCTGAGTACCTAGCACCAAGCCTGCACAAAGTAGTCATTCAGTAAAAATCTGTGGCATGAACAAATCATAACCATTAGGGATTGGAGAGAAAAATTTCCCAACTGTAAATATTTCTGTCTAATCCTTTATATTTTGCTATATACATTCAAACTGTTGTTTCTAATACTAAAGTGATTTTAATGTTTTAAGTACAATGCTATATCATTAAACTTTAGAAAAAATACATACAAATTGAATGGCTAAATGAATTGAGCTTTCTAAGTTAAACATACCTACAAGGAACTTTTGGGTTTTGTTTATTTTGTTTTATTTATTTATTTTTGAGCCAGGGTCTCTCTCTGTCACCCAGGCTGGAGTGCAGTGGTGCAATCTCTGCTCACTGCAGCCTTGATTTCCCAAGCTCAATCAGTCCTTCCACTTCAGCCTCCCAGGTAGTTAGGACTACAGGTGCAAGTCACCATGCTTGGCTGATTTTTGTTTTGTTTGTTTGTTAGTTTTTGCATTTTTTATGGAGCGGGGTTTCACCATGTTGCCCAGGCTTGTTTTTGTTTCTGTTTTAAATGAGGTTACAGAGGAGGCAGCAACAGTCAATATGCAGCTCCACAAATTAACTGCACACCACGTCCTCAGGAAACAACAGAAAGGTTCACAAATCTCATCCTAATGGAAAGAACCAACAGACTCTTTGGGCTAAAAAATAAAGGGAATAAAATATGACAGGGTGAATCAGACAAAGTGAACATGAATTGCAGGGTAAGTGTTGGCCTGGCAAGGATCACGTGGGTTCGGTTTCTAAGGCCACGGGCCTCAGGGCTGCTGGCTGTCTATGTTGCTGCTGCTGCTGCTGCTGGTGCAGATGAGGCTTGGGAATGAAGGCTTTTCCTAAAACGTACTTTTTGGTCTGGGACCGACAGTCCTGGTGAACAAAAAGAGGTGAGGGAATCAGCTCTGTGCAGTACACGAGTAACAGCATTCTCCTTTGGGAAACTCAGTGGAGCTAAAATGTGTTCGAGGCCTGTGCAGAAACTAGGACGGCGCCTTTAGCACTTGGTGAAGTGCCTGGTGATAATTCCAGAAATAATTGCACAAGGAAGGGGAGTGGAGGGGAGGCAGGGGACGGAAGGAGAAAAGAACGGAAAGTACATGATGCAAGAAGCGAAGCCCAAATGCTCAGTGCTGTCTCCCCATATCCCTAGGTGAGGCCACTAACAGTGGCAACCCACCTCGACTTTTCCTCCCCAGAAAAACTCGAAAGTTTCTTTAGTTCCTTCACTACCATCTAAATTTAGATTTTCTCAAGTCCCAGGATTTTCCCACCTTCTTCTCTACCATCAAAAGGCACTTGTTTTGTCCCTCATTAACTAAGGGGTCACTGATAGGTGACTTATCCATTTGATAACGAGATGAGGTGTTCATGGCTCATAATAGCGGAATGTGTCACCTCATCAGATACATTTACATTTTAATTGATATCTTGAATGCCGTAATCTGAAAGGACTGGCTAATGTGAGAACCTCAGGTACTACAGGAGCCCTGGTGGGAATACTGGGCTGGGTAATGGGCTTCCATTGCCATTTCATCAGCAGCTGCAATGGTGGCTGCCTTCCACTCAGGTGAGAAGCAGATCTCCAAGGCTTCAGGAGGAGATAGTTGTGTACTCTTTTGAAGACCCCCTAGAAGCAGAAATCACAGAAACCTGTGGTGGCTCATTTCTGGGTTTGATTTTCCAAGATAAAGAGATCCAACTGTTTAATTAAAAAGTCTTCTTTAAAATTTGAACTAATTTCTTCTGTTTATATCTCAATGAAGCTGGAGAGAAACTAAGCAATAACTCTTCATTAAGCATTCTTTTATACACTTGAAGGCCATAATTAAGTATTGCCCTCTCTAGGCACTATAACCTCAATTTCTCTAGACTTCTCTTAAAAAGAATCCCTTTTGCACTACCATAATTTTTCTGGATTTGCTTTAATTTTTCATAAAATTTCTAAAATGCAAGGGCTGTGTCTACTTTGTTGTTACTGCTGTTGTTTCATCTGGAAAGATAACAGCCTGGGCATCTCATCCCATGGTCAACACAGTTTCTGTTTCCTTGGGGGTACTATCAGACATGCCCCCCAAAATGTTAAACTTTTTTTTTTTCGAGACAAGGCATTGTTTTATCACCCAGGCTGGAGTGCAGTGGTACAAATCTTGGCTCGCTGCAGCCTCAACCTCCTGGGCTCAAGCGATCTTCCTGCCTCAGTCTCCCAATAGCTGGAACTACAGGCACATGCCACCATGCCTGACTAATTAAACTTTTTATTTATTTATTTATTTTTGAGACGGAGTTTTGCTCTTGTCGCCCAGGCTGGAGTACAATGGCTCGATCTCAGCTCACTGCAACCTCTGCCTCCCAGGTTCAAGCGATTCTCCTGCCTGAGCCTCCTGAGTAGCTGGGATTACAGGCACCCACCACCACATCCAGCTGATTTTGTATTTTTTAGTAGAGCCAGGGTTTTTCCATGTTGGTCAGGCTGGTCTCGAACTCCGACCTCAGGTGATCCGCCCGTCTTGGCCTCCCAAAGTGTTGGGATTACAGTTGTGAGCCACCCTGCCCTGCCATAATTAAACTTCTAAATAAAATAAAATTGAATTTCAGTCTCTTTTTTGAGCTTCCCTGAAACTTGCCAAGGTCCTCTAGTATAAAGATGCAAACTTGGAAGTAGATATCATGTTTCTTTTTATATTCACAGCACTTAGCACAACATCTTGCCTGTAATAGGTGTTCATAAAAATGTTTGTTGACTAATGGGTGGTGAAGAATGGCAATTTCGACCCAAACCATCTTTGTTACTTGTTATATTTCCCATGACTTCCAACATTCATATTAATAAACAGACAAAATGTGTGCTCCAAACTAGTGCAATTTATTCCCACTATTTACTCAGAGCTTAATCTCTTGCCACATTTTTGAGTTGGCATTTTAAGCACAAGGATTACATGTTAAGGAATATTTTCTTGCATGAAAGCCAGTGCTGTTGGGGAGGTCAGTTCTGAGGAAATTTGAGACGGTGACCATATTTGAGCAAAGGTTTTTAAAAATCACATTATCAAAGGGTGACTGTCACCCCCTGAGATGAGAAGCAGCTACCTGTCTTATTAAATGGATAGCTGAATATTCTTTTGAAAGTTTTCTAGAGATACAGAAATGACAGAAACTGCTTTGGGGATGAAAAAAATTAACACAAATATTAACAGAAATGCTGTAAAAACGAGGGCTATAAGGATCACAATTTTAGATTTGTAACCTCCTTACTGAGGTCCTTATCCGCTTTGTGGTTAGGAGTGGTCGAATGGTCAAATGCATATACTTACCTACAGACTCCACTTCTGAGGATGGCAATTTGCAGGTTTCCTGCCAACTCCCAGTGTTTTTTTGAGAAGGAGTTTCCCTCTTGGTTGCTCAGGCTGGAGTTTAATGGCATGATCTCGGCTCACTGCAACCTCCACCTCCCAGGTTAAGGCAATTCTCCTGCCTCAGCCTCCCGAGTAGCTGGGATTATAGGCACCTGCCACCACACCTGGCTAATTTGTCTATTTTTAGTAGAGATGGTGTTTCGCCATGTTGACCAGGCTGGTTTTGAACTCCTGACCTCAGATGATCTGCCCACCTTGGCTTCCCAAAGAGCTGGGATTACAGGTGTGAGCCACCGCGCCTAGCCAGGAAATTTCATATTAATTCCATGATTTTTATCTAATCTATAATTCATGTTCAAATATTATCCACTGTCCGCATAATGCCCACCAGAGCATTGTTTTTCCTTCCCTCCAGAATCCAGTTGAGAGCCACAGTTTGCATCTAGTTGTCTTTTAATCTTCTCTACTCTCAAATGGTTTCCCAACCTCTCTTTGTCTTTTATGACATTGATAATTTACAAATATGTAGGACACTTATTTTATAGAAAGTTCCTAAGTTTGGGTTTGTCTGGTGTTTCCTCGTGATTACATCTAGGTAGATTTTGAGGGCTTTTCCGCGAAAAGTCAGAAATCACAGATTCTTCCAAAGTTTTCGTGTTTCGTTCAGAATGAAATGTGCACACTTTACCAAGCCCTGCAAGTCCCCGCGAGGCCTGTCTTTGTAGCCTCCTCCTGACCGGGTTCTGGCTCGCTCAGCCTCTGGGTCTTTGCACCTGCTGTTCCTCTTCCTGGCATGCCCTTCCTTCAGGGTCTTTGCCTGTCTCGCTCCCTTCCTCATTCAGGTACATTTTCACCACACACTGCATGATCAGCTCAGATTCCCATCCCCAGCATTCTTTCAATGTTCAGAGCCCTCCCTTCCTGCCAGACTTCTGACATCCTGCCTCTTCCTGTCCTTCCCCTCAGAGTGGACGTGTGCATAACACAGACTAATACTTTGCTCTTTGGAACTAGCCTGGTGTCCCTTCAGTGCCATGTCATGGATGGAGTTTGTATGTAAAGCACTATTAATTTACAAGACAGTGACATCTAGTGGAGCAGCTGGGACCAGCTTTGAGCTAAAGGCTCTCAATACCCCTAACGATCCAAAGACAAAATAAAAAAACAAGAAACAACAAAAGGCACCACCTTGATTTCTCGGTAGAGTCTGAGGTGAGATCTGGAGAATCTAGTGAGGTTCCTGTGGAGATGTGACGTAGCCATTGATGGGTTAAAGATATCTGAAGATTCAGGTTTCTGTTATGTGTGTATGAGGGTGAGGGGAATAGAGGGCAGGCCTAATAGGAGAAAAATAAGACACACTGGTGTGTGAGACTGTTAAGGCTAGTATAAATTCATTTTTCGAGAGATCAATTTCTCATTCAAAAGGTTATGAACATGAAATTAGTGTATGCTCTCTCCAAGTGATAGTGATGATTCAAAATTGAAAAATTCATTCATTAAGTGTACTCAGCTGGGGAAAAGTTAGTAAATTTTCCTGTTTATTTATTCTTTACAATATAAACACAGGCTGGGCATAGTGCCTCATGCCCATAGTCCCAGCTACTCAAGAGGCTGAGATGGGAGGATCGCTTGAGCCTAGGAAGTTGAGGCTGCAGTGAGCCACGATCACACCACTGTGCTCTAGCCTGGGTGACAGAGTGAGAGCCTTTCTTTACATAAAAAAATGAAATATAAATATAAATACAGTTGACCCTTGAACAAGGTGGGGTGTTAGGGATGCCAACCCCCCATGCAGTAAAAAATTCAGGTATAGATTTTGGTTTACCAAAAACTTTTCTAGTAATAGCCTACTTTTGACTGGAAGCCTTACTGATAATATAATGGCCAATTAACACGTATTTTAAATGTGTATTATATACTAGATTATTACGATAAAGTAAGCTAGAGAAAAAAATGTTAAGAAAATTGAGGAGCAAGAAGAGGAGGCATTAGTCTCAGGGGTGGTAGAGGTGGGAGAAAAATCTGTGTGTAAGTGGATCCTTGCAGTTCAAACCTGTTATTATTCAACGGTAAACCAAATGCTTGAATAGTGAGACATTACCTAAAAAGCGAGCTTTAATTTTTTTTTTTTTTTTTTTTGAGATGGAGTCTTACCCTGTCACCTAGGCTGGAGTACAGTGGCGTGATCTTGGCTCACTGCAACCTTCACCTCCCCAGTTCAAGCAACTCTCCTGCCTCAGCCTCCCAAGTAGCTGGGATTACAGGCGACCACCACAACACCTGGCTAATTTTTGTATTTTTAGTAGAGATGGGGTTTCACCATATGGGCCAGGCTAGTTTTGAACTCCTGACCTCAAGTGATCCACCTGCCTTGGCCTCCCAAAGTATTGGGATTACAGGCGTGAGCCACTGCACCCAGCCAAAAAAGCAAGCTTTAAAATGCAATATAAAGAAATATTTTAATATCAATTACAAGTTCAATTAATTTGCATTTCAATGAGTAATGTGCAAGAGTGCACTTTTCTCATATACCAACAAACTATATTATCAGTCTTTTTTTTTTTTTTTTTTTTTTTTTGAGGCAGAGTTTCACTCTTGTCGCCCAGGCTGGAGTGCAATGGTGCGATCTCAGCTCACTGCAACCTTCGCCTCCTGGGTTCAAGTGATTCTTCTGCCTCAGTCTCCTGAGTAGCTGGGATTACAAGTGTGCGTTACCATGCCTGACTAATTTTATATTTGTAGTAGAGAAGGGGTTCCACCATGTTGGCCAGGCTAGTCTTAAACTCCTGACCGACCTCAAGAGATCCACCCTTCTAGGCATCCCAAAGTGCTGGGACTACAGGTGTGAGCCACGGCGCCCTGCTGGTCTTTTTGTTACTGATAATTTGATGGATAAAACAAGGCAAAACATAACTTATTTTACTTGTATTTTGCATTTCTCCTATTATGGGTGATATTGAGTAACTTTTCATCTGATTTCTTCTCTGTGAATTGTCTCCTTATACTTTACCCAATTTTCTATGATGTTGTTGTTTTTCTAATTGGTTGGCAGGAGCTCTTTGTATATTAAGTTAGTTTACATTTTGTCTGAGATATGAGTTACAAATATTGTTTTTCCGTGTATCATTTGTCTTTCAACTTTGCTGCTTATGATGGTTTTTGCCATGCAAAATGTTCTTTTAATGTTCTTTTTTTTTTGAGATGGAGTCTCACTCTGTTGCCAGGCTGGAGTGCAGTGGTGAGATCTCGGCTCACTGCAACCTCCGCCTCCCGGTTCAAGCAATTCTCTTGCCTTAGCCTCCCGAGTAGCTGGGACTACAGGCTCTAACCACCACACCCAGATAATTTTTTTTTTGTATTTTTCATAGAGACAGGGTTTCACCATGTTGGCCAGGATGGTCTCGATCTCTTGACTTCGTGAGCCACACACCTCAGCCTCCCAAAGTGCTGGAATTACAGGCGTGAGCCATAGCACCTGGCCACAAAATGTTCTTATAGTTTAGGTTTTCATGTTATGCTTAGAAAGGACTTTGCTTTTCTGAGGTTATAAAACAAAACTATTGCGTGGTTTATTGGAGTACTTTCTTGGATAAGCTTTTCAACTTAAATATTTGATCAGTCTGGAATTTGTAGTGTTGTCACTTTATTTTTTCATGTGCTGAATTGTTCTGACATCATTCATTCAATAATGTACCTTTTCCCCATTTAAAATGCCGCTTTTACTATACTGTAAATTATTTTGTCTTTTGGGTGGCAGTATAGGTTTGTTTTCCATCCTGTTGATTTACAGATTTGATTTACAGAGATGAGAAGATTTTTTTGTAAGGTAGACTTTTAATAACTGCTTTTATTACCAGGTTAAGTCATGCAGTTACAAAGTAGTAGAAATTTCTGAAAGGGCATTATAGGTTTTTTTAAAGCTAATTTTTGCATGTATGATTATCTAGCATTTGACTGGAACACTGTTCAAAAGGACCTGGCCAAATAATTCCCAAACAAAACACTCAACCCAAGGTTGTTTTCAACCCATTGTTTGTGAAGCTGAGTGCAGAATGTAAAGA
The DNA here is from genome assembly GCF_049350105.2 of Macaca mulatta. NCBI lineage: Eukaryota > Metazoa > Chordata > Mammalia > Primates > Cercopithecidae > Macaca > Macaca mulatta. The sequence goes on from NC_133423.1 coordinate 21,224,441, forward strand.
CTCTAAAAGAAGAGGACACAAAATCAGGCTGAGTAGAGGCCATTAGCAATGCTCAGGGCCAGCCAATCTCCAAACAGGGAACCCAAGGGTTTTTTTTTTTTTTCTTCTGGAACATTCTACTTGAATTATTGTTCAATTAGTCAACCATAGACCTTCAAAAGAGAACAATTTGTTAACATTATAAGGAGGTTACTGCATTCTTTGGACTGTGTGTCATAATTATAGTCAGCAAACTCCGACAATCTTCACAGAAATAGCCTCCATCATTTTTGTAGGTATGAAGATAATTTAATTCTCCATAGGGCTTGTTATTTTTGCTGGATAACAATACATGGCTAATAAGCTCTAAATGATACTCTTTTATTATATAAAAATACTAGCTTTTAAAATTTATTATGTTTATAGGCATTCACTGCTTGAATCAAGGTTAGGCTTGTTAAGAGATTAAAAGCAATTTTATTACAGCAGCATTACATATTTTTTTCCAAAAGAATAAAATTAATAAGCAGAAACAGCTTTTATTTTTGTTTGCATCCTATAAAATTGAGTTATTTTGCTTCAATAACTCATGTGAGGACCATGCCACCTTCTGAAAATGCTACACACCTACTTCTAAATATGTTAAAAGTTACAGCATGTCCCAGTCTTGTCCAGAGCAAAAGACTTAAGCATCTGATTGCTCTTGACTGTGCCTTGCCTGGCAACAGTTGCTGACTGTGTTGGGAAGAGCCACAGAGCAAGGCTGCACAGCCAGATGAAAGAGACTTTTTATGTAGAGGCAAAACACCTACTTGTTTCTCTCTCCAGTGTCGGTGATTTCTACTTTCACACTCATCAGCTTGTACATGATCCGCTAGCCTTAATTTCTTTCTCCTTAGGGGGCTGATTTGGATCGATTTGTTAAGAATGGTGTCCATTATCTAATGAGTCAAGAGAGAAGGGGATTTCTGTGGCAACGTGTCAACCAGTGGTAGGTCTGCAGAAGTTACAGGTGAAGAGGGTAGCAAGGAAGTCACCCACGAGCCATCTACGTGAAGGTCACACTGGCTTCATTGTACACTTTGAAGACTTTCTTAATGGCGTTGACATAGACGGTGGTCCTCGTGTCCAATCCCAGGTTAAACTTCATGGCTATGCACATAATTTGTCTGGCAGAACTCTCCATTGTGTACACCAGGTCAGCGTGCATGGTGTCTTTCTCTGATGCACCTGATATCCTGTCTTGGAACTCTGCTGTGGGTATAATGAGAATAGTTCCACTGTGCTTTCCAAACGTTCTTGCTAAATTCTCTTGAACAGACATGAGCAAGTGGTAATTAGAATCCCTTTCATATTTGAAGGTCAAACAGCCATATCTGACATGATTTAGATTCTTCAGCCACTCAAAGTAGGACACTGTCCCTCCTTTGGCATTCAGGTAGAGATCTGGAATAACCATAATGCTCCTGACTTCAATTCCTCCCTGTCACACACACATTCCTAGTTCTCCCATCTTAAAAAGTCCCTCTCTGGACCTCACTTTGCCTCCTGCCTCTGCCAACTTCTCTCATTTTTCTTTCATTAAGAAACCCTCTTGAAACAGTTGTTCATATGCACTGTTTTCACTTTCCCTCCTTCCATTCTCTCCTGAACCCACACACACTGGGCTTTGCACCCAGTACGCCACCAAAACCGTCCTAGCAAAGGATACCAATGACTCAAGGTGTGATTTGCCCAGGACTGTCCTGGTTTGCACCTGTTGTCCTGGCATAGTTATGGTGTCTCCTTTTCCTCTCAAAGGGGATGTATATATCTCATACATACATTCATATCTCATATATATATGTGTGTGTGTGTATATATATATAATCTCAGATATCTGTATGGAGTAGGAATAGTCTTTTACATAAGAGGCTATTTATTCATATCCACAGTAAAGTTATCAATTTCATACATTTCCATTGATGTAATACTTTTACCTAATCTACAATCCATATTACAGTTTCGTCAATTTTGACCTAATAATTTCCTATAGAACATCATTGTGTGCCACACATCCTTGTCCCCCATCATAGACTCCAGTCTAGGGTCAGGTATTGGATTTATTTGCAATGTCTCCTTAGCTTCCTTTAACCTAGAACATTTCTTTGTCTTTTACAACATTGACCTTTTAAATTTTATTTTAGGGGATACACGTGCAGGTTTGTTACCTGCATATATTGCATAATAGTGAGGTTTGTGTTTCCAGTGAACCCATCAACCAAATAATGAACATTGTACCCAGTAGGCAGTTTTTCATCCCTTACGCCCCTAGTGATCTCCCCTATTTTGAAGTCCCAAGTGTCTATTATTTTCATCTTAATGTCCGTGTGTACCCATTGTTTAGCTCCCATGCAGTATTTGATTTTCTGTTTCTGAGTTATTTCACTTAGGATAATGGCCTCCAGCTCCATCCATGTTGCTGCAAAGATATGGTTTCATTCTTTTGTATGGTTGTATAGTATATTCCATGATGTCTATATACCAGATTTTCTTTATTCAATCAACTGTACAATATGAATATTTTTGACAAATAGTCTTCCCTGACTTTTTTTTTTAGGTTTTCTTTTTATTATTATTATTATTATACTTTAAGTTCTAGGGTACATGTGCATAACATGCACGTTTATTACATAGGTACACATGTGCCATCTTGGTTTGCTGCACCCATACACTCGTCATTTACGTTAGGTATTTCTCCTAATGCTATCCCTCCCCCAGACCCCCCACCCCCCGACAGGCCCTGGTGTGTGATGTTTCCTGCCCTGTGTCCAAGTGTCCTCATTGTTCAATTCACACCTATGAGTGAGAACATGCGGTGTTTGGTTTTCTGTCCTTGTGATAGTTTGCTGAGAATGATGGTTTCCAACTTCATCCATGTCCCTGCAAAGGACATGAACTCATCTTTTTTATGGCTGCATAGTAATCCATGGTATATATGTGCCATATTTTCTTAATCCAGTCTATCATTGATGGACATTTGGGTTGGTTCCAAGTCTTTGCTATTGTGAATAGTGCTGCAGTAAACATACATGTGCATGTGTCTTTATAGTAGCAGGATTTATAATCTTTTGGATATATACCCAGTAATGGGATCTCTGGGTCAAATGGTATTTCTAGTTCTAGATCCTTGAGGAATCACCACACTGTCTTCCACAGTGGTTGAACTAATTTACTTTCCCACCAACAGTGTAAATGCATTCCTATTTCTCCACATCCTCTCCAGCATCTGTTGTTTCCTGACTTTTTAATGATTGCCATTCTAACTGCCGTGAGATGGTACCTCATTGTGGTTTTGATTTGCATTTCTCTGATGACCAGTGATGATGAGCATTTTTTCGTATGTCTGTTGGCTGCATAAATGTCTTCTTTTGAGAAGTGTCTGTTCATATCCTTTTTCCACTTTTTGATGGGGTTGTTTTTTTCTTGTAAATTTGTTTAAGTTCTTTGTAGATTCTGGATATTAGCCCTTTGTCAGATGGATAGATTGCAAAAATTTTCTCCCATTCTGTAGGTTACCTGTTCACTCTGATGGTAGTTTCTTTTGCTGTGCAAAAGCTCTTTAGTTTAATTAGATTCCATTTGTCTGTTTGGGCTTTTGTTGCCATTGCTTTTGGAGTTTTAGTCATGAAGTCCTTGCCCATGCCTATGTCCTGAATGGTATTGCCTAGGTTTTCTTCTAGGGTTTTTACGGTTTTAGGTCTGACATTTAAATCTTTAATCCATCTTGAAATAATTTTTATATAAGGCGTAAGGAAGGGATCCAGTTTCAGCTTTCTACATATGGCTAGCCAGTTTTCCGAGCACCATTTATTAAATAGGGAATCCTTTCCTCATTTCTTGTTTTTGTCAGGTTTGTCAGAGATCAGATGGTTGTAGATGTGTGGTGTTACTTCTGAGGCCTGTGTTCTGTTCCATTGGTCTATATATCTGTTTTAATACCAGTACCATGCTGTTTTGGTTACTGTAGCCTTGTAGTATAGTTTGAAGTCAGGTAGCATGATGTCTCCAGCTTTGTTCTTTTTGCTTAGGATTGTGTTGGCAATGCGGGGTCTTTTATGGTTCCATATGAACTTTAAAGTAGTTTTTTCCAATTCTGTGAGGAAAGTCATTGGTAGCTTGATGGAGATGGCGTTAACTCTATAAATTACCTTGGGCAGTATGGCCATTTTCATGATATTGATTCTTCCTATCCATGAGCATGGAATATTCTTCCATTTGTTTGTGTCCTCTTTTATTTCGTTGAGCAGTGGTTTGCAGTTCTCCTTGAAGAGTCCTTCACATCCCTTGTAAGTTGGATTTCTAGGTATTTTATTCTCTTTGTAGCAATTGTGAAGGGAGTTCACTCATGATTTGACTCTCTGTTTGTCTGTTATTGGTGTATAGAAATGCTTGTGATTTTTGCACATTGATTTTGTATCCTGAGACTTTGCTGAAGTTCCTTATGAGCTTAAGGAGGTTTTGGGCTGAGATGAAGGGGTTTTCTAAATATACAATCACGTCATCTGCAAACAGGGACAATTTGACTTCCTCTTTTCCTAATTGAATACACTTTATTTCTTTCTCTTGCCTGATTGCCCTGACCAGAACTTCCAACACTATGTTGAATAGGAGTGGTGAGAGAGGGCATCCTTGTCTTGTGCCGGTTTTCAAAGGGGATGTTTCCAGTTTTTACCCATTCAGTATGATATTGGCTGTGCGTTTGTCATAAATAGCTCTTATTATTTTGACATACATTCCATCAATACCTAGTTTATTGAGAGTTTTTAGCATGAAGGGCTGTTGAATTTTGTCAAAGTTTTTTTTTTTCTGCATCTATTGAGATAATCATGTGGTTTTTGTCATTGGTTCTGTTTACGTGATGGATTACATTTATTGATTTGCATATGTTGAACCAGCCTTGCATCTCAGGGATGAAGCTGACTTGATGATGGTGGATAAGCTTTTTGATGTGCTGCTGGATTTGGTTTGCCGGTATTTTATTGAGGATTTTCGCATTGATGTTCATCAGGGATATTGGTCTCAAATTCTCGTTTTTTTGTTGTGTCTCTGCCAGGCTTTGGTATCAGGATGATGCTGGCCTCATAAAATGAGTTAGGGAAGATTCCATCTTTTTCTATTGATTAGAATTGTTTCAGAAAGGATGGTACCAGCTCCTCTTTGTACCCCTTGTAGAATTCAGCTGTGAATCTGTCTGGTCCTGGACTTTCTTTGGTTGGTAGGCTCTTAATTATTGCTTCAATTTCAGAGCCTGTTCTTGGTCTATTTAGAGATTCAACTTCTTCCTGATTTAGTCTTGGGAGGGTGTATATGTCCAGGAATTTATCCATTTCTTCTAGATTTTCTAGTTTATTTGGGTAGAGGTGCTTATAGTATTCTCTGATGGTAGTTCGTAATTCTGTAGGATTGGTGGTGATGTCCCCTTTATCATTTTTATTGGGTCTATTTGATTCTTCTCTCTTTTCTTCTTTATTAGTCTTGCTAGCAGTCTATCAATTTTGTTGATCTTTTAAAAAATCCAACTCCTGGATTCATTGATTTTTTCGAAGGGTTTTTTGTGTCTCTGTCTCCTTCAGTTCTGCTCTGATTTTAGTTATTTCTTGCCTTCTCCTAGCTTTTGAATTTATTTGCTTTTGCTTCTCTAGTTCATTTAATTATGATGTTAGGGTGTCAATTTTAGATCTTCCCTGCTTTCTCTTTTGGGCATTTAGTGCTATAAATTTCCCTCTACACACTGCTTTAAATGTGTCCCAGAGATTCTGGTATGTTGTGTCTTTGTTCTCATTGGTTTCAAAGAACATCTTTATTTCTGCCTTCATTTCATTGTTTACCCAGTAGTCATTCAGGAGCAGGTTGTTCAGTTTCCACATAGTTGTGTGGTTTTAAATGAGTTTCTTAATCCTGAGTTCTAATTTGATGGCACTGTGGTCTGAGAGACAGTTTGTTGTGATTTCTGTTCTTTTACATTTGAGGAGTGCTTTACTTCCAATTATGTGGTCAATTTTAGAATAAGTGTGATGTGGTGCTGAGAAGAATGTACATTCTGTTGATTTGGGGTGGACAGTTCTGAAGATATCTATTAGATCCGCTTGGTACAGAGCTGTGTTCAATTCCTGGATATCCTTGTTAACCTTGTGTCTCGTTGATCTAGCAACGAGATCTGTCTAATATTGACAGTGGGGTGTCAAAGTCTCCCATTATTATTGTGTGGGAGTCTAAGTTTCTTTGTAGGTCTCAGGACTTGCTTTATGAATCTGGGTGCTCCTGTATTGTGTGCATATATGTTTGGGATAGTTAGCTCTTCTTGTTGAATTGATCCCTTTGCCATTATGTAATGGCCTTCTTTGTCTCTTTTTTTTAATTTTAATTTTTATTTTTTATTATTATTATAATACTTTAAGTTCTAGGGTACATGTGCATAACGTGCAGTTTGTTACATATGTATTCTTTGTCTCTTTTGATCTTCGTTGGTTTAAAGCCTGTTTTATCAAAGACTAGGATTGCAACCCCTACTTTTTTTTTGTTTTCCATTTGCTTGGTAGATCTTCTTCCCTCCCTTTATTTTGAGCCTATGTGTGTCTCTACACATGAGATGGCTCTCCTGAATACAGCACACGGATGGGTCTTGACTCTTTATCCAATTTGCCATTCTGTGTCTTTTAATTGGGGCATTTAGCCCATTTACATTTAAGGTTAATATTGTTATGTGTGAATTTGATCCTGTCATTATGATGTTAGCTGGTTTTTTTGCTCGTTTGTTGATGCAGTTTCTTCCTAGCCTCGATGGTCTTTACAATTTGGCATGTTTTTGCAGTGGCTGGTACCGGTTGTTCCTTTCCATGTTTAGTGCTTCCTTCAGGAGGTCTTGTAAGGCAGACCTGGTGGTGACAGAATCTCTCAGCATTTGCTTGTCTGTAAAGGATTTTATTTCTCCTTCACTTATGAAGCTTGGTTTGGCTGGATATGAAATTCTGCACTGAAAATTCTTTTCTTTGAAAATGTTGAATATTGGCCCCCATTCTCTTCTGGCTTGTAAGGTTTCTGCTGAGAGAGATCTGTTGTTAGTTTGATGGGATTCCCTTTGTGGATAACCTTACCTTTCTCTCTGGCTGCCCTTAACATTTTTTCCTTCATTTCAACCTTGGTGAATCTGACAATTATGTGTCTTGGGGTTGCTCTTCTCAAGGAATATCTTTGTGGTGTTCTCTGTATTTCCTGAACTTGAATGTTGGCCTGCCTTGCTAGATTGGGGAACTTCTCCTAGATAATATGCTGAAGAGTGTTTTCCAACTTGGTTCCATTCTTCCTGTCACTTTCAGGTACACCAATCAAACATAGATTTGGTCTTTTCACATAGTCCCATATTTCTTGAAGGCTTTGTTCGTTTTATTCTTTTTTTCTCTAACTTTGTTTTCTCACTTTATTTCATTAATTTGATTTTCAATCACTGATATCCCTTCTTCCACTTGATCGAATCAGCTATTGAAGCTTGTGCATGTGTCACGACGTTCTTGTGCCGTGGCTTTCAGCTCTATTAGGTCATTTAAGGTCTTCTCTACACTGTTTATTCTAGCTAGTCATTCATCCAACCTTTTTTCAAGGCTTTTAGCTTCCTTGAAATGGGTTAGAATGTTCTCCTTTAGCTCAGAGAAGTTTATTACTGACCTTCTGAAGCCTACTTCTGTCAGCTCATCAAAGTCATTCTCCCTCCAGCTTTGTTCTGTTGCTGGCGAGGAGCTGTGATCCTTTGGAGGAGAGGAGGCACTCTGGTTTTTAGAATTTTCAGCTTTTCTGCTCTAGTTTCCCCCCCATCTTTGTGGTTTTATCTACCTTTGGTCTTTCATGTTGGTGACCTACAGATGGAGTTTTGGTGTGGATGTCCTTTTTGTTGATGCTGATGCTATTCCTTGCTGTTTGTTAGTTTTCTTTCTAGCAGTCAGGTCCCTCAGCTGCGTATCTGTTGGAGTTTGCTGGAGGTCCACTCCAGACCCTGTTTGCCTGGGTATCACCAGTAGAGGCTGCAGAACAGCAAATATTGCTGCCTGATCCTTCCTCTGGAAGCTTCATCCCAGAGGGACACCCACCTGTATGAGGTGTCTGTTGGTCCCTACTGGGAAGTGTCTCCCATTTAGGCTACACAGGGGTCAGGGACCCACTTGAGGAGGCAGTCTGTCTGTTCTCAGAGCTCAAACGCCATGCAGGGAGAACTACTGCTCTCTTCAGAGCTGTTAGGGTCATTTAAGTCTGCAGAAGTTTCTGCTGTCTTTTGTTCAGTTATGCCCTGCCCACAGAGGTGGCGTCTGTAGAGGCAGTAGGCCTTGCTGAGCTGTGATGGGCTCCGCCCAGTCTGAGCTCTCCAGCTGCTTTACCTACTCAAGCCTCTGCGATGGCAAACACCCCTTCCTCCACCAGGCTGCTGCCTCACAGGTGGATCTCAGACTACTGCGCTAGTAGTGAGCAATGCTCCGTGGGTGTGGGAACTGCCGAGTCAGGCACAGGAGGGAATCTCCTGGTCTGCCCATTGCTAAGACTATGGGAAAAGCCAGTAGTTGGGAGGGAGTGTCCTGTTTTTCCAGGTGCAGTCTGTCATGGCTTCCCTTGGCTAGGAAAGGGAAATCCCCCAATCCCTTGTGCTTCCTGGGTGAGACGATGCCCCGCCCTGCTTTGGCTCACCCTCCATGGGCTGCACCCACTGTCCTTCCAGTCTCAATGAGATGAACCAGGTACCTCAGTTGGAAATGCAGAAATTACCCGTTTTTTGCGTCGATCATGCTGGGAGCTGCAGACTGGAGCTGTTCCTATTCAGCCATCTTGGAACGGATCTTTTCTGTCTTTCTTTTTTTTTTTTTTTTTGTTTTGGAGATAGAGTCTCACTCTGTTGCCCAAGCTGGAGTGCAGTGGCATGGTCTCGGCTCACTGCAACCTCTGCCTCCCAGGTTCAAGCAATTCTCGTGCCTCAGCCCCCTAAGTAGCTAGGATTACAGACATGCATCACCACACCTGGCTAATTTTTGTATTTTTTAAGAGACAGGTTTCACCATGTTGGCCAGGCTGGTCTTGAACTCCTGACCTCAAGTGATCCGCCTGCCTTGGCCTCTGAAAGTGCTGGGATTACAGGCATGAGCCACCGTGCCTGGCCTCCCTCCACTTTTCTATCCAGAATATTCCTTATTTTCTGTGAATCACAGCCTCACTCTTAATTGCAGAGCTTCACTGCCTCAGTGGGGGCTGAACAGAAATTGGTGGCCACATTCCTTCCTTAATCCAGAGAACCAGGTCCCAGGCTCCCTGTGTGGTCCTCGGTAGTGGAGTAGGGGGTGAGGGAGGGAAGGAAGCCCAAGTTCTTCTCACACACAAGCTCAGGGATTCCACTCTTCCCCAGAGATCACTACACATGCTAGAGCACCTGGTCTCAGAGATCTCTTGGCTTGGTCACTGACTGACCTATAATTTTGGGTCACAGGGATGTGTGTGGATTGGCCTGGGGAGGAGCTCCTCAGGGTCATGGGAACAGAGAATGAATCTTAATGCCTCTGAGCTGGCTCTGCCCCATCTGCTGTCCCTTCCTTCCTGCCTCCTGCTTTTCCCTAGCCACCCAGTTCCCTCCAGTGACCACTGCCAGGCTCTCTCTGGACTACCGAAAGCCATCTAGGGTTCTAGGCACACATGCACTGCCTCTTGGAAAACAGCTCTTTGGGGCTGTCCATCCTTCTCCCTTCAAGGACTACAGGAGCTGCTGTTTACCCGTGTCATGCTCAGAGGAACCTTGGAGTAAATGGCATGATGCTATTTCCCCAGCTGAGCAAGAATGACTTTGTTCTCATATGAGGGCCCCTAAATATTTGCACCCTGTTAGGACTGGGGAAAGACGTCCTCCAGCCAGGCTTACCAGGGAGTCCAAGGTGCTTTGGTAGAGTGTAGCCTTTGACCATCAGTCCTTGTTGCTGTAATTGGCCTCGCAGGAAGAAACCTTGGTTGGGGTCTCCCACCATGGACTGGTCTTGTTTGGTTCCCACTCAGCTTCATTTGTTTGGAGTAAGGCTTGTGAAGCCTGCTTCTCCTTGTCTGCCCCAGTGAGGAGTCCCAGTGGGTACTCCTGGACCAGCCTCAGCCACTCTCACCTCCCACTGATTATTTTCTGGTTTGAACCCTTCACCTACCAGCTGAGCACTTGTTGATTCTCCACCTTACTGAGCCTGCATGAACCTGGGGACCCCCAAAGAGCCTGCCTACTTATTTCCTGAATATTAGTTTACAAAAAGATTGACACAACTAAAATCTCTTAAAGCTGGTAGGCAGAAGCCCCTGCTGTACCCTGGCATGTCCCTGTTCACTGGAGCCCTGACTTAGCAGAAGGACTTACCATGGGGGATACGGGAAAAACTCTAAAGAGGATGCCGAGGTTCCTGGGAGCATCTTTTCTTCCTACCCATCCTGAATCGGACTGGCTCTGCTATGATTAGGAAACTTTTGTCCTATGCACCTATGTGAAGTGGGCATTTTTGGCAACTGCTTTGTTCCACAGAACAGCTTAGCACCAAGAAAAGCATCACGTTGATGTCTTCACAAGGTCTCTTGATCATGAGCAAATTATTTGCTGCTCACCATAAGAAAAAATGAACTTTCCCTTTCGAGTGTTTGGAAAAATCAAAGGAAAAGTGAAATTAATGGATCAAAGAGAGCTTGGACAACAAAATGAATGAAGACACTTACTTTCCAAAAGCATGTTTAAACACTTTATTTAGAAAACATTCCCAAAGTTTATAAATAGTGCATAGCTATCAGTTCCAGCATCAACCTTAGAGAAGCACTTCCAGGTTTCTGACCATGTTTCTGTGACTGTGGCCAAATGGGTTTTGGAATGGAAACTTTTTCTTTTTAATCTGGCATATTGTTGTTTCTTCCATGGCCACAGTATTTCTCTGGAACATGGGATTACTCAGTCAATGAATATTTATTGAGTAACCAGACAACCAGTGAAAAAATTAGACTTGGGTCATATTGTATTCCGTATTCTTGGTAGATTTGCCTTAAATACTTAAGACAATTAAAATCACTAATGGTCACGTTTGCTTTGGAGCTTAGAAAAAGAATCTACTTGGTTAAAAAAGGAGACACATGCCCATGTACAAGCAAATACATACCTATGACATTTGGCAAATAAAGAATTCGCACACTCAGTTGCCTCATTTCAGTATCTACTTATGATCATTTCTCTCCATTTTAGCTGTTCTCGTTAATATGTCAACAATGCCCATAACACCCACTTGAAACTGGGAGCCATGAGAATTAAATTTCAGTCTCTTCAATTTCCTGTAGAAACAGGAAGGCTGTATGAGATTGCAGGCTCTGTAAGTCCAAGAGACTTAAGTTCAACATAAACAATGTGTATTGAGGAAAGCTGTACGCATACTTATATTTTTAGTAAATGGGTGTTGTGGGAGTCATTAGTGCTATTTAACAATATTTCCAATTCTCCTATAGCTCGGGACGTGGAAAAATTTCACTGCTTTGCCAGTTTGCAGTTAGGGTTGGCCATGTGACTTGTTTTAGCCAATACCGTGTGAGCAGAGATGATTGTTTTTGGGCAGATGCACAACTTTCCATGTTCCTTCCCATTTCCATGGCAACTGGTGATGTTCCAGTTCACAGAAACTCCATTCACATGGATCTTTAAGTGAGGATAATATAAAAAAAGTGTCCTCTGCTGACCTGAAATGGATACAGGCAACAAATAATAATTCATTCTAGGCTACTAAGATGTTGAATTTTTTTTTTCCTGCAGTGTAACCCTGCATATGCTGAATAACACAGAAATTGGTACATAGAAGTGGGCTATGGTTTTAACTAAAGATCTAAAATAAATTATATTGGCTTAAGGTCCAGATATTGAGTGGCAGGAAACTGTGCATGCAGTAATTTAGGATGTAGATTATTCTCCTGATAAGCTTTTGCCTCTAGGAGAAGAGATTGAGAGAGAAGATTATTGTTAGTATAACAGTATGTGCTTCGGTGATGGCTGTTTTTGGCAAGATGTTACAAGAAAGAGGTAAGCTCAAAAAGAAATTGGCTCATATTCAAGCAGGAATGTCAGCAAATAGAGTTCAGGGACTTACAAGCCTGAAGGAAGACTCCGTTCTAAATAGCAAATTATAAAATTGAGAAAAACTTCAGGAGCAGGGACCAACCGAAAGTCCACCATGCATCAAAAAACACAGTAAGGATGCCATCATCACGCTTACTGTTGAAACCTGTGAATACAGATGTTTCTGAGTAACAGTTCATTTAGTGATATCGTGTCCAAAAAACTACCTTCACTTGTAGAAAATGACTCAGGGAAAAGAGATTGTGTACGTGGTTCTCTCATTGAAGCCTGAAAGCGTCAGGAAATTGAAATTAAAATGATAAAGAGGGGTGGGAACATAAAAGCCAAAAAAAAAAAAAAGTCAATATGAGAATTGTATCTCAAATTGAACTATGGTTATTGGCATATAGAGCTGGCTAGAATAAAATAAGAAGCTATGTTTTTGACAAAAGTGGCATTGACAAAAGTAGTATCAATCAGTCTGGACTAAAAAATATGGTGATTGTTTAAAACTTAAAATGGCTTTGGGACTCCAATCATCTAAGAGTAGGAAGTGGGCTGAGAAAGCTGTGCCTCTCCAAGGAAGAGACTTTCTCCTTGCCCAGTGTCTTAGTTCTTTTGGGCTGCTATAATAAAATACCACAGATGAGTCGCTTATAAACAACAGAAATTTATTTCTCACAGTCTGGAGGCTGGGAATTCCAGGATCAAGGCACTGGCAGATTTGGTGTCTGGTGAGGGCCCAATTTCTCATGGATGATGACTTTTGGCTCTGTCCTCACATGGTGGAAGGGGCTGGCTAGCTCGCTGGGGTTTCTTTTATAAGAGCACTAATCCCTCATGATGTAGTCACCTCCTATATTAGTCCGTTCTTGTACTGCTCTAAAGAAATACCAGAGACTGGGAAATTTATAAAGAAAAGAGGTTCAGTTGGCTTATGGTTCCACAGGCTGTACAGGAAGCATGATGCTGGCATCTGCTCGGCTTCTGGGGAGACCTCAGGAAACTTTCAATTATGGCAGGAGGTGAAGGAGAAGTCAGCACTTCACTAGGTCAGAGCAGGAGGAAGAGAGAGAGCAGGGAGGTGCCAAGTACTTTAAAACAACCCAATCTCATGAGAATTCTTATCAAGGGAACAGCACCAAAGGGGGAAATTTGTCCTGATAATCCGATCACCTCCCACCGCCAACACTGGGGATTACAATTTGAAATGAGATTTGGGTGGGGACACAAATCATTACCATCACCTTAGGGTTTAGGGTTTCAACATATGAATTTTGGGGGAACATAAGCATTCAGACCATAGCACCTACAGAGAATGTAGGCGCTACAGAAATGTAGCTACAGAGAATTGTCATGAAAAACGAATGGTTCAGAAGATGGATCCAGGCTTCAGGAGGATGACTGGATAACAGAGCTTTTCCCAGGGAGCAGGAACTGACCCTAATCAAGGAACTTTCCCTACCCTCGATAGGAGCCCTTACAACGTCTGCCCAGTGGGACTTAGAATTGCGGTGGACCAGCACCTGCTGTATGTCTCTTACTCTCCTCATTTCTGAATAGGGCAACCTATTGCAGTTATTCTGTTCCTGTTACACCATTAGAAGAGTGGCTGTGGACACCATTGTGGAGTGGGGAAGAACGTTCAACTTCTCATTTGTAGGTCTTTGAATCAATAGGTGCTATATCCTCTCTTGATTTAAAAATGGCTGTGCATCTCCCAAAATCTTGGGCTTACAACTAAAAGTCACGTCAGAGTGAAATTTTCTGGTTTTATTTTTGGAGGAAAGGGTGAATGTATTTTGCAAGCAGAAAGGAAAATGAACTGAATATTCAGTAGTAAAAAGCACAGACTCTAGTAATCATTAGTGCTGTTCACCAATATTCTCAGCTCTCCTGCTTCCAAGCATAAAAAGAATGTACTATCTGGCCCCCTTGATGTTCAACAGACCATGTGATTTGCTTTGACCACTGAAACACAAATGAAAATGACATGTACCACTTCAAGCAGGAAATTATTATTATTATTATTTTTAGATGGAGTCTTGAACTGTTGTCCAGGCTGGAGTGCAGAGGTGCTGTCTTGGCCCATTGTATCATTCGCCTCCCAGGTTCAAGCGATCCTCCTTCCTCAGCCTCCTGAGTAGCTTGAATTATAGGCATGCACCACCATGCCTGGCTAATTTTTGTATTTTTAGTAGAGATGGGGTTTCACCATGTTGGCCAGGCTGGTCTTGAACTCCTGACCTCAAGTGATCCACCTGCCTTGGCCTTCCAAAGTACTGGGATTACAGGCATGAGCCACCCCACCTGGCCTAGGCAGGAAACTTTAGAGGCAGTTCTTGATTTGCTATGTTCTTCTCAACCATCAACATCCCAGAAGGTGGAGGTTCTGGCAGCCCAGGTCTCCAAGTAAGGACAGTGTAGCGTAGAAAGCTCTGTACACCCACGCTGGATATGTATTATATGTGAGAAATAAACTTTTGATGTTTTAAGCTTTTAAGAGGTTGGGGTTGTTTGTTACTGCAGTATAACCTAGCTAATGTGACTAATGTTGGTAACATGTTGAAACTGGTTATTAAATTCTTAAAAGGGTTTTCTCATGGATTGAACGCAGTGTCCCTTGACAGGTAAATTTGCTTCTTTTCTGACCACTTCTGCTTCAGTTTCTCACATTTTTGTTAAAAACTTAGTAAACAAATGATCTAATGTTTTAAAGCACCTCATTCTAGAAATGCCATAGATCCAATTATATGTTGATGTCCCAGGACCTGTTTCGGCTGTCAGGTAACAGACTTTGCTTTACTTCCTGATACTTACATTATGCCAAGATTCAGCAATATATTCAATTTTATTCGTTTGAAACACCTGTTCTAAGATAGCACAGGATATATTTGTACATATGAAACAAGATAATTAAATAAACACACATCTTAATATGTTTACAAGAAGAGAGCTGTTTTGAAGCATTTGGTATGAATTAAATTACTGCCGTTGAGCACTAAATCCACTCCTGGCATTGGGTTATGAAGTTGTCATTTCATGATAAAAGCAAGCATACAAGTTTATCTGTAGAAAAAAGTCTTTTTCAGACTAAGGATGGACAATATGGTGTACAATGTTTACAACTACGATTTTGGCAAAAGATATAAACATATTCTTCAAATTGATGCTTTATTCCTCTCTTCCAAAATTTAAGGACATAGCATTAATCTTAATTCTATGAAAGTTACTCTGTGGGGAGTTATTAATAGAGTTCAGGTTTGTTGCTTTCTGACAATCTAATTTGCTCCATGGATGGGGCTTACAGGACCTAGGAAATGGAGACTAATATATTTGCTTTAAATCCCAAAATGTTTCTGCAAACTTTTGGCAAGTGCTGAACTTCAGTCAGTTTATAACCAGATTATCTGACCAATGCCTGAAGTGTGCATCTTCATTGTCCTCTCTTTAATATTGTTCCTTTGTGTCCCCCACCCCCACCCCAATTCATATATTGAAGCACTAATGCCCAAGGTGATGGTATTGGAGAGTGGGGCCTTTGAGGGGTAATTAGGTAATGAGGTCATGAGAATGGAGCCCCATGATGGGATTAGTGCTTTTATAAAAAGAGGAAGAGATACCAGAACTCTTTTTCTCTCTGCCATGCGAGGACAAACGAGTAGGCAGCTTTCTGCAAGCCAGGAAGAGAGCCCTCCCCAGGAACCAAATCTGCTGGCACCTTGATCCCAGCCTCATGAACTATGAGAAATAAATGTTGTTTGAGTCACCAAGTCTGTGGTGTTTTGTTATAGCCACTCAAGCTGACTGGGACTCTAACCACCAAAATCCTTCTTGTCTTTCCAGGTCCAGTTAAAATGCTAATCCTTCATGGAACATTGGATAGAGGCAGTAATTATAATAATAGATAATATTTTTAACTAGAAGTAAGAGAGTAATTAGATTTCTATGTGCCAGATGCTGGGTAAATGATTTGTGTGATTATCTTATCTAATTCTCATTGTAAGCTTATGACTTGGAACGATTATTATCTGCATTAGGCATTCTTTGTTTTTGTTTGTTTTGAAACAGAGTCTTGCACTGTTGCTCAGACTGGAGTACAGTGGTACAATCATGGCTCACTGCAAACTTGACTTCCTGGGCTCAAGAGATCCTCAGGCCTACCCTCCTGAGTAGCTGGGGCCACAGGCACACATCACCATGCGCAGCTAATTTTTAAAAGTTTACATCAGGCATTCTTTGGCCCAGAATTCCATAATTATAGAAATGCTTTATTACAGCCTTGGATCAGACACAGCTGGGTTGGATTCCTAGCTCTGAAGCTCACTGGACTAGCTGTATAACCGTAAACAAATTTAACCTTTCAAAACATATATGTGCAAGAATTAAAAGAACTAACAAGTCATGAGCACAGCTGTGGTCCTGGGATATTCCCTCACCAACAGCTCAGGACGCCCTGTGCCTCCCTCTTGTGTTAAATCCCGTGCCATCTCGGCTTTGGCTTATTCTTTTATTTTGGTAGAGCACATCCTCTAGATGCGTTCCAACAAAGTAAAAGGATCCAGAAGGCTATGTTTATGAAACCTTGTATGCCTGAAATCGTATTTATTTGACTGCTTCTTTAAGAGGTGCCTGGTGCCTCCTCTTCCTGAGCTCTTCTGAGGTTCATCAGTGTTAATCAGTTTGTTTCTGGGTCCCCCCTCCCCCTGCCATTGCCAGCGTGGATTCTGGTTGTCTTTGGTTTGCCGAGTCAGTTTCTATTTATCCCTGTGCTTCCTACCTTCTAAAATTGTGTAGCTGTCCTCTCCCCACAGTCTTTTTTTCCCCTGTGAGTCTATGCCTCTTTTTAAACCCTTTTATTGTAATAAAATTTTGTTGTGCTTTTAGAAGGAACACAGGCACCCACAAGCATTTAGTCCACTATTTTTAATGAGAAGTGTGGACTGTTGTTATTTTAGCATGAAAATTTAGAAGGATTACCAGAGTTCTCATCCATACAGGTCATAACTCTTTTACGTAAAGGCTGGAATACAAAAGAAGGAGCTGGGATCGGGAGATAACGATTTCCATTTGCCGCAAATTGATGTTGAAGTTCCTTAGGGACATTCAGATAGAGACTTTTTGGATTTTTGGGGTAGAAGAGCTTAAAATTTAAGTGATAATTCTGGGTTAGATAAGGATATATGCAAGTCATCAGTAAGAAGGTGTATTAGGTCATGCTATAAAGAAATACATGAGGGTGGGTAATTTATAGGAAGAGAGGTTTAATTGGCTCGTGGTTCTGCATGGGGATGGTGCTCACCCACCATGAGAAATCCACCGCCATGATGTAATCACTTCCAACAGGCCCCACCTTCAATACTGGTTATTACAATTGAGCACGAGATTTGGGCAGGGACACACAGGCAAACTATATTAGGAGGAAACAGTGAGGAGAGCATGTAGGAAGAGCAAAGGATGGTGGACGCAGGATCACTAAGAGAGTGATTTGTAGAGGAGATTCGACTATTTCCCCGGATTTTGTTTTGTTTTGCTACTCCTCAATTTCTGGGATTAAAAAAAATTAAGAAAAACTCCAAATTCTTCTCTTTTTAGTTTTTAAATAGACCTCCTTTTTTGAATCAATTTTAAATTCACAGCAAGGTTGAGCAGAAAGTACAGAGAGTTCCCATATTCCCCCTGCCCCCACACATGCACAGTTTCCCACGTTGTCAACATTCCCCATCAGAATGGTACATTTATTACAATTGACAACCCCACATTAACACATCATTATCACCCAGAATCCACTGTTTCCATTAGGGTTCACTCTTGGTGCTGGATAATGTATTGGTTTGGATAATCTATGGGTATGACACTTATCCACCGTTACAGCATCATCCAGAATAGCTTCACTGCCCTAAAAATCCTCCGTGCGCAATCCTCCACTTTTTAGAGATATATGTAACTTATTCTAATCTCCAACATTACCTTCTGAATCTCAGCCTACATGAAACTGGAACAATGAGATGATGGTGAGCAGAAAGCTAAGATAGAGGTGGGGTTGCTCCAAAAACTATAAATTGCCCTCAAAGGTCTAAGAGATTTACAGCACTTCGCTAAAAACTGCCTTCCTCTTTTTGTTTTTTTGTAAGTACAGTTTCCATTATATTTTTCTCCAGAGAATAGTCTGTCTTCAGTCTTTAAGGACTCAGCTCCTTACATGGGCTTTGGTGGGGGTCGTGGAGCAGCACCTGCAGGTCTAAATCGGGGTGGGGGTGTTTGGTCCTTGCGGGCTTCAGAGATTGATTCCTGACTACTTTGCTGTGAATTGCACAACTCACACAGTAATGTAGCTTCACATACAGCTTGGGAAGGACACAGGCATCGAAGACACTTGCTTCAGAAATGTCCCTGACTGCTGTGGCCTCCACTATGTTTTGAATGACGAATTTCTTAATGGCCTTGTCCTTGGACATGCATCGGGCACAGTTCCTGCAGCGAATAGGCTGCATGTGGCTGCGGCCCTTTTTAGCACTATCATTGTTCCCTCTTTTCTTTGTCATTTTAGAAGCACGGACCGGAGAGAGGACTGCCTTCCTCTTTAACACCCACAGACTGCAAACAGACTAGAACCAGCCTCCCCACCATAGAAATGGATCTCTTAGCACGATTATTGTTCCCTCTTTTCTTTGTCATCTTAGAGGCACGGACCGGAGAGAGGACTGTCTTCCTCTTTAACACCCACAGACTGAAAACAGGCTAGAAGCAGCCTCCCCACCTTAGAAATGGATCGTCCCAGCTCACGATCCAATAAATCCTGACAGCTGAATGTAGCAAAACAGTGCCATAGAGTTACTACATATGATGTATGTACTACATTCAAGGATGGTGTGTGTAACCTCCAGAGAGAAAAAAGTTAATTACTTAAAAATGGGAGGCATTGCCTTTGTCAGAATTGGGAATTGTTGCCCATATGGTGCGGCCTCTATTAAAGGAATCAGAAAAATACAACTCACTAATGATGATGAATTTCTTGACAGGGTCTAAATTTTTCTCCAGAACAAGTGTTGAATCTGCATTGGCATGTGGGCATTTTGTGAAAAACTTAGGCGTCTTGTGTCATGAATCAAAATAGAGACAAGTTTAATCTGAAAACAATTAGGGGCAAATGTTACCAGTTAGTCATGAAGATGATGAGAAGCTCATAGGGCCCTGCAGAATGTCTCATTTTGAGTGAAATCACTCAAAACATACTCTATGATTCTGCTGAGACAATGGTTTTTCATCTTGGCTGCTCATTAGAATCATGAGGGACACTTCTAAAAACAATACTTCCCCGGATGTCATGCATAAAGTTCTGATTTAATTGGACTGAGTGGGGCCTGGGCATCTGGCTATCTTAAAACTTCCTTCCAGCGATTCTACAGGTAGCCAAGGCTGAGATTTGCCGTATGAGTTGGCTCGACCTATGCTCCCAATAACTGAATGTGGTGACCTGCTGAATAGAGTTTGGTGGTCTCTTCTGACGTCAGCATCCACTGACGGAAGCGACCAAGTAACAAGGATACAATAACATGATTTTTGCTGAATGAATGTTAAGTAAGTGAACCTTCTCACATTACAGATAAGAAACAAGCTGAAAGAGGAGAGGGACCTCACTCAGGGTCATTTGATTAGATGAGAGGCAGAAATGAGAGTGGTACCAGGTCCTGAAGCAAGTAGTCCAATACAGACCAGACTTAGTTCTTTGTCTTTGTCTTTAAATAGGCTTGTGTACCAAATTCCATGAATTGCCTCATCTGGTATGCTTCCAAGAGCCATAACATATTAGCACTACCCAGAATGCGAGAGCAGGGCCTCCCCATCCAGTGGTTCCCTGAGTTTGTCTTAGGGGCCTGTTTCATGCAGAGCTGGCTGGGGGAGGGAAGGATCACGATGGACCAGGATTTGGGTGCTCTACCCCTGTTTCAATCAGAGCAACTCTAGTTTTTTCTGTTTTATGTTTTGGTCTTCCATGGAAACAATTTTCATTTATTTATTTATTTATTTTTGAGACAAGGCCTCACTCTGTTGCTCAGGCCGGAGTGCAGTGGCACAACCAGGGCTCACTGCAGCCTCCACCTCCTGGGCTCAGTGGATCCTCCCACCTCAGCCTCCTGAGTAGCTGGGTCTACAGTCATATGCCACCACACCTAGTGTATGTTTTGTAGAGAGGTTTTCCCATGTTGCCCAGGCTGGTCTCAAAGTCCTGGGCTCAAGCAGTCCTCCCACCTTGGCCTCCTGAAGAGCTGGGATTACGGGTCTGAGCCACCACACCCAGCCTATTTATTTTTTAGAGATGGGGTCTTGCTCTGTCATCTAGATTGCAGTGAAGTGGTGCAAACACAGCTCACTGCAGCCTCAAACTCCTGGGCCTGAGTGATCCTCCTGACTCACTCACCTAAGTAGCCGGGATTACAAGTGTGAATTACAGTGACCGGGAGCAAAAAAAATAAATGTTTTTGAAGGACCAAGTAAGGAAGGAATATGAAGGAAACTGTTCAATGCTAAGAAACAGAAAAGCAGTATTAAAAGTAATAAAGTGATTTGGTCCTATTAATTATCTAGTGTTACATCTTTTATAAGAGATAAACAAGACTGAAAAGTTAAAAGATAAATTTGAAGCCTTAGTAGATAATGGTCCATTCAAAAGTAGCTTCTCACTCTGTCCCCACATTTTCATGCATTTTTCCTCCATCTCTATTTTCACAGTTGTAATCACTAGCGATGAGTGCCCAAACTTCCAGAATAAGTAACGATATTGAACATCCTGTATTACTCCTGATTTTATTAAAAATGCCTACAGTATTTGAATGTTAAGGCTCTTTGTTGTTGAGAAGGATCTTTTTGATGATGTTAAGGAAAACAATCTGTTAACAGGAAAGTCTAATGGAATTAATGAAAGAATTTTAAACCTCTGAAAAAAAATCATATGCTTTATCTTATTTCCCCTATAGGTGTGAAATATTGGTAGATTTTCAACTATCAGTCCTTCTTGTATTTCCAGGTAAATATTTCTTGGTTGTCTTGGCTTATTCTTTTAATGCACTCTTTTAAATTTATTTTGAAAGAATTTTGGATGCACAGGAAGCTGCAAAGATAGTATAAAGAGGTCCCAAGTTCTCTTCACCCAGTTTCCCCCAGTGGTCACATCTGATGTAACTACAGCACATCCAAATCAGGAAATTGGCACTGGCACAACTGTGTGTGTGTGTGTGTGTGTGTGTGTAGTTTTTTCTGCCTGTCTCTAGTTATTGGTAATTTTTGTGGTAAAGTATAAAATGTATCATTTTAACCATTTTTATTGCACAATTCGGTGGCACTAAATATTTTCAAAATATTGTATAACCATCACCAGTATCCATTTCCAGAACTTTTCATTATTCCAAACAGAAGCTCTGTACACATTAAACCATAAGCTTCCTCTCCCCAGTTTTTCCTCAACTCAGGCCCTGGAAGCCACTATTCTATGTCTCTATGAATTTGTTTATTCTAAGTCTCTTAATGTACTCTTGATTTTAATTTACAGCTTTGCATGAATGTTTCTATTTGTACAATTTTATCATTTTGACTCTTTACCAGATATTTTCAAAGAATATATAGTTTCACAAATTGAACTTGATAGTTTTCCATCCTTTTCTATTTTCTGGAACAATATATATTACACTGGAATTGGCTGTTGTTTGAAATTTTAAAAGAAATACTGCGACAATATCATTTGGCCTAAAAACTTTTTAAAGTATTCTCTTAAAGATTTACTGGGGATGACCCATGCTTTAGTTAACTCACCCTTGGCGTTTATGATGAGAGAAGTTGGGCAGGACTGCACATAGAGAGAATCATAGAAACCTTAAAAGCATTAGAAGGTCAGGGCTTGGAGGGACCTCCACAATCTCTCCATCTTATCTCCTTATTTACTGACAAGGACTCTGTCCCCCAGAGAGGACAAGGAACTTTTTCCAACCTTGAGCCAAGACAAACATCCAGCTCCTGACTCTTCTCCAATAAAAGGATGCACTACTTGAATTCCCATCTTTCTTGGAGGTGAATCAATATAATCAGACTGATGTAAGAGGAAGATAGTGGTAGAGGCTTTTCCAAAATGTTGAGGATTTGCAGTTGTATTTCCTTCTATGAACTCTTCTTTAAAAGCTCAAGATTATCTGAATTTCCCTTCCCTGGGTGGGGAGGAGGTTGGAGGCTGGCCCGGGTCGGAGCTGGTGGAGGGAGTGCCTGTGACCCAGGACTCAGGAGGATGCTGAGAACCTGGTGGGGAGCATCGTCAGTACACGGGCTGCATGCCAAGCAGGACACATGTTCAAGAAAGGCCAAGGCAGCCATGGAAGGCCAGCGAGGTGTAAACAGAAATAAACAAGAATGTAAATTAGTACAACCTTTAGGAAAAACAGTATGGAGCTTTCTCAAGTAACTAAAAATAAAACTACCATTTGACCCAGCAATCTCACTACTGGGTATATGCCCAAAGGGAAAGAAATCATTATATCCAACAGATACCTGCACGCGTATGTTTATCACAGCACTATTCACACTAGCAAAGACATGGAATCAACCTAAATGTCTATCAGGGGAGGACTGGATAAAGAACACGTGGTATATAAACAAAATGGAACAGCATTTATCCAGAAAAAAGAAGGAAATCATGTCTTTTGCAGCAACATGGATGGAAGTGGAAGCCATTATCCTAAGTGAAATAACTCAGAAACAGAAAATTAAATACCACATGTTCTCACTCATAAGTAGGAGCTAAACAAAGGGTACATATGGACCTATAGAGTGGAATAAGACATTGGAGAC
Organism: Macaca mulatta; assembly: GCF_049350105.2. NCBI lineage: Eukaryota > Metazoa > Chordata > Mammalia > Primates > Cercopithecidae > Macaca > Macaca mulatta. The sequence goes on from NC_133423.1 coordinate 21,247,380, forward strand.
TACAACAGGTAGGAAGGTGAGAAGGGAAAAACTACCTACTCGATACGGCACTCACTCTTTGGGTGGTGGGGCCACTAAATGCCCAGACCTTACCACTATGCAACACATGCATGTTTGAAAC